>NC_043975.1:19083670-19441170 GCF_902148855.1 Sphaeramia orbicularis
GGATGAGGGAGTGAGGGAGTGAGTAAGTGAGCGAGAGAGTCAGATGAGCTGGATCCCTGCTATCTCCAGCGCTGGTTTCCGACAATGTAGCTCCTACGAGTTCGCTCTGATCAGACGGAGATGGCTGACAGACTCGGTTTGTGAGGCAGAGCTGTGAGCTGAGGAAGCTAAAACACACGGCAGCACAAAGAAGTACACATGTAGTTTCCTGTAGCGACTGCTCTGTGCAAACAGCCTCATGCACAGACGTTTTACTCAGGCAAAGAAAGCCAAGGCGTTATAGTCATACTTTAAAAGTTTTGTAGGAAGAGTTTGGCTTCATCCAGCAATTAATTTTACTCTTTAACCCTTTAACAACTGGAATCTCTCCGGCGCTACATTTTAGACTTGACAGAATTCAAATTATTGTAACTCCTGAAAGCGTTTGCGCGATCCACAAAATTCAAACGACACTGTTTCAGAGACTTCCACAATGCCTGGAAATAATATAAAATATGAAGTTTTTATATCAGGGGTGTCGAACTCATTTTAGTTCAGCGGCCAGATTCAGCTACATTTAATCTGCAGTAAAATAATAACATAATAATATATAAATAATATCAACTCCAAACTTTTGTCTATGTTTTAGAGTGAAAAAAAGTTAATTTACATTATGAAAAGGTTTACATCTACAAACTATCCTTTCAAAACATGTGAATAACATGAACAAATTGAAAAAATAAGTGTAATTTTAACAATATTCTGCCTCAGTTTATCATTTACACATGTTCATTATAACGTACAGATCACAGTGGATCTACAAATACACAAAACATTTAATTTCAGGCAGAATATTGATAAAATTGTATTTACTTCTCTTACGACATTTCAGGTTATTCATATTTTTTGCAAAATTAAACTTTGTTTTAGTGTAAATACATAAAAATATTTACATTTACAAAAAGAACATTTTGGAGTTGTCATTATTTATATGTTATTATGATAGTATTTTATTGAAGCCTGCCCACTTGAGATTGAATTGGTCTGAATGTAGAACCTGAACTAAAAGGATTGTTAATATATTCAGTGTAATTTTTGCATTTCACAAATTCATCCCAAGGGCCGGACTGGACCCTTTGGCGGGCCGGAGTTGGCCCCCAGGCCGCATGTTTGACACCTGTGCTTTAAAGTTTTGTAAGTAAGTAAGTAAGTAAATTTTATTTATAGAGTTTGTAGGAACTCTTTGTAGGAAGAGTTCGGCTTCATCCAGCAATTAATTTTACTCTTTAACCCTTTAACAACTGGAATCTCTCCGGCGCTACATTTTGGACTTGACAGAATTCAAATTATTGTAACTCCTGAAAGCGTTTGCGCGATCCACAAAATTCAAACGACACTGTTTCACAGACTTTCACAACGCCTGGAAATAATATAAAATATGAAGCTTTTATATCAGGGGTGTCAAACTCATTTTAGTTCAGCGGCCAGATTCAGCTACATTTAATCTGCAGTAAAATAATAACATAATAATATATAAATAATGTCAACTCCAAACTTTTGTCTATGTTTTAGAGTAAAAAAAGTTAATTTACATTATATCTATCCTTTCAAAAGATGTGAATAACATGAACAAACTGAAAAAATAAGTGTAATTTTAACAATATTATTCCTCAGTTTATCATTTACACATGTACATTTTAACTTATAGCTACAGTGGATCTACAAATACACAAAACATTTAATTTCAGGCAGAATATTGGTAAAATTGTATTTACTTCTCTTATGACATTTCAGGTTATTCATATTTTTTGCAAAATTAAACTTTGTTTTAGTGTAAATACATGAAAATATTTACATTTACAAAAAGAAAATTTTGGAGTTGTCATTATTTATATGTTATTATGATAGTATTTTACTGAATCCTGCCCACTGGAGATTGAATTTGTCTGAATGTGGAACCTGAACTAAAAGGATTGTTAATATCTTCAGTGTAATTTTTGCATTTCACAGATTCATCCCAAGGGCCGGACTGGACCCTTTGGCGGGGCAGTTTTGGCCCCCAGGCCGCATGTTTGACACCTGTGCTTTAAAGTTTTGTAGGAAGAGTTCAGCTTCATCCTGCAATTAATTTTACTCTTTAACCCTTTAACAACTGGAATCTCTCCGGCGCTACATTTTGGACTTGACAGAATTCAAATTATTGTAACTCCTGAAAGAGTTTGCGCGATCCACAAAATTCAAACGACACTGTTTCAGAGACTTCCACAACGCCTGGAAATAATATAAAATATGAAGTCTTTATGTGGATACTGAATGTTCAAGACCAAAAAGCATGTTTGAGCAGATGTAAAATAGTTGAATTTTTTTTTTTTTTTTGCAGTCTCAAAGTTTTGTTCTGGACATTTACAGTTGTTTCTGATAATAAATATGCATTATGCATTTGCTAATGCAAATTTGCATTAGCGAAGAAAAAAATCTGATTATTAGCGCTAGCATTTTTTTATGGTTGTAGGATAATAATTTTCGTATTCATTTATTTTTTTATTTGTTTTACTATTTTCAACTTTCTGTCAGTCATGGACCTGTAGAATGTTCATCCCTTTTCTCACCTTTAGGGCACTCATGGTTACCCTCATTCAACAGCTGTGTAGAAGCCAATAACGTAATAACGACCCATAGCGTAATAAATTTGCCATTTTGCCAAATGTAATAGGCCAATAACATAATAACTGGCCAATAACGAAATAAAAGTCCTGAACCAATAATGTAATAACTTTTGGCCAATAACGTGATAACTTATTTAGATTTTTTTTTTTTTACCAGGCCATTAACGTAATAACCAACCAATAATGTAATAAGTTATTACGTTATTGGCCAAAAGATATTACGTTATCGGTTCAGGACTTTATTACGTTATTAGCCAGTTATTACTTTATTGGCCTATTACATTTTAAAAACTGCAAATTTATTACGTTATGGGTCGTTATTACGTTATTGGCTTCTACAAGCTGCATTCAGTCAAATGTTAAAGGCATTTTAACGGCGGTCCGTTCTGTTGAATCTATAAATCAGTGGACCTTTAACTGCATACCTATGTCATGTGTCTTTAAACAGCTCCTTCCCTGTTTTCCAAATGAGGTGATTCATTATTTCATTAGCAGATGATTGAATTTTTCTGACCCCTGCTCTGATTCAAACCTCAGCGGCTTGGATTTTAACAGGGATGAGAAAACATGATGACATTTCACACTTTGTGGCTTATTCACATTGGCTTCCTATCCACTGTCAGGCTGATTATAGGGTTTTACTGATGACTCGTAAAGCTCCGAGTTAAAATTCTGAACCTTCATTTCCATAGGCTCCCAGCTCACTCTGAGATGTTAGGCACCTTTAAAAGCAACAGGACCTTCTTATATTATTCACATCATCCTGTACAGTGTATTTGTTAACTACATGGTTGTTTTAGCAGATGGATATCTATTATCTATTACAGGTAACAATACAGGGCCGTACAATGTCCCAATATCCAAGTAATGACACATAACATAGTAAAGCAAACTGTATGTAAACTAGGACTGGGCGTACCGATCGAAATATCAATAGTATCGATACCAAGGTGAGTATTGGTATCGGCTCAATACTAGTGTGATGAGGTCGATACTTTTGTTGCAGTTTCTCTTCTATATGTCCAGCTAATTACTCGAATTTCCTCACAGAATTCATGCGACTTGTTCTCTTCAAGCGAAAAGCACACCTCTCGCTCTCTCTCTGCCGCTCTCTCAGGCACATTTTAACCCTCCGGTATCTGGGTGCACCTTTTAGGCACACTTTGCACTTTGTGTTAAAAAACTTCATATTATTTTTCACAATTTAAATAAGGTTAGAATTCAAAAGTTGTTCATTTTTGTATGATCTTTTAAATTCTGGCCACCAACTAAAAATTTGCACATTGTAAACAAAAGAAAATTACCAGACTAGCATCTGTTTCCCAAGTGTGCCTAAAACGCACTATTTCTTCCATTTGACATGTATGATTAGGGCTGACCTTGATTTACAAAAATAAAATCAAATTAGAGCAGAAAAATAAATCAATATATAAAATTTAATAGTTTGATTTATAGGTGTGCATTTTAAGCACATTTGGTGACAGATGCTAGTATTTTTGAACATTGACCTAGTGCCAAAAATAATAATGCAAATTAACCAATGTTGGAGTTAATCACTGACATATGCCAGGCTGCAAAAATCAAATTATATGTGATCCACTTTTTATGTAGTATATTGAAAAAAAATATATTTTTTGTGTCTTTTGCATCCAAAAAAAAATAGTTTGTTTACATTACAAACACGGCATTTAAAGGGTTAAAAAATGTGACAATTATTGAGTATTTGGTATTTTCATTTACAGCTCAAGTTGATGAAATAGAAAAAAGTGTAAAAGAATTGAAAACAAACTGTACAAATATTTTTTTTTATATTATTCCACAAGTGTGCCAAAAAGGCACACTTGGTGCTTAGTAAGGGCCTTGCTGGACGGGATACCGGAGGGATAACACCCCCCACCCCCCACCCCCCACCAGAGAGCAGAGAGTCAGAGCACTGACTGAGAGCAGCCTGTGATGGCGAAGCAAAAGAGAAGTGCTGTGTGGAGCTTATTCACTGCAGCTGACAGGAAAACTGCCACATGTGATGTGTGCAATAAAGTCATTCACCACTGTGGTAACACCACAAATATGTGGTATATATTTATCATATAATATGATATATAATGTTAAGTTGTTTTATATTGTAGTTAGTTAATTAAAAAAAATGTTTATTTGCCTAAAATTTTTGTCCTGTGTTTTATCATAATCATAAGCAACTAACTAAAGGCAAAATCACAAAATTATTCAATGATCATGACATTTCAAGTTAAAAGTATCAGTATTGGCGATTCTACCCCTGTATTTACTTGGTATCGGATCAATACCAAAATTCCCAGTGTCATCCACCCTTAATGTAAACTGTGTGGCCGGTTGCTGTTTTTCTCATGCTTAAAATGTTGCCATCCTTTGTTGCTTTCTTCTGTGTGGTTGTGTTGTGATTTGCAACAAAAAAAAGGCACAAAATAAGATTTTTTTCCCCTACCATTACATGAAATAAATGTGGATATTTGTCAGCCATACAGCAGGAGACTAGGTTTTAAATTACATTACATCTATGACTCAACATTTACATGTAGATCCACAATATGTACATGATACAAGAGGCTGAAAAAAACATGTTATGCGTCAGATCTTCAGCCTGTATTAGTTTAACTTTTGTACAATATTATGTACAGATTCAAATATTTTTGGCAAATGTTTAAAAATGTTTGTGCTCTTAAACACAATAAATGCCTTTCATCGTGTCATCTGGTGCAGACAGCCTAAAAGAATATTTTTCTGCTAAAACAAATAAAATGTTCCTTAAACTGTGAAACCTTGGCATACTCATGCACTTGTTCTCTAGCGGTATATCTGTAACCTTCACAACCTGTTCATATTCAACAGCCTGGTGGCTCTGTGAGGCTTTAGAGTAAAGAATGCAAAGCACACAAAAGAGAAAGAAAAAATCCACTTTTGGAGAGCATATCTGAAAACAGCTGTTTAAGAAACTGCCTGGTTTTAATGTAGATATATATATATATATATATATATATATATATATATATAAATACTGTATGAAATCAAACATAAAAAAGCGCACTATAAAAGATAGACTAACAAATCTAATAAGGAAATAAAGTGGACATAAAAGGAAAATAAAACGGAAAAAACATTTTGGAACATGGGGGAGTAATACTGTATGTTTTCATGGATTTTTAGTAGTAGTAGTAGTAGTAGTAGTAGTTTGTTCGGTCGTCAATTACTTTAAACAACAAACAAAAAAACAACGTATTTATTGTTCCATGTACAATGCGACTGAAAGGGTTTAGGCTGAAGTACAGACTTATTTTGCCTAACCCTATTTACAATTAACACAATGTTTCCACATGTAAATAAACAAACAAACCAAAAAAAAAAAAAAATAAAATGTAATCATTCCTAAATATACAACAGAAGAGAATACATATTTAATTTTCAGGTAAATCCTGTCCTTATCTCAACTACCAGTATTGATCCTAGTCTTTTAAACATGTATTTTCTTTAGTGGATCCTGAGCTCTATGTTTCTTGAATAATAGTTCATTTGTACATCTTTTTTTAAATTGTAATTGTTTTAGACTATTTTAATCGATCTTCCAGACTATTCCAAAGATTAATCCCTCTAACAGAAATACATCTACTTTTTGTTTTGTTTTTGTTTTTTTGTTCTTGCCTTAGCTTTTTTTTTTTTTTTTTTTAATGCTGGTTCCTCTGAGGCTACACTGTATGGAAGTGATTAGTTACCATAATCTAAATTAAAATGCATTTGAAGAAATGCTTTTTCATTTTAAGAATATGGCTGCATTATTTGACTCATAAATAAAATTACTAATAAATTATCCAATCTGCATTTTCATTTTGTTATTCAAGACCGCTCATTCTGTTACTTAATTAAAAAGAAAAACACATTTGAGATTTAATTTTCAAAACATGCCCCAGCAAATAGTTACCAAAATTCAATTTGAAATCTAAAATTCAAAATTTCAAATGCATTAGCAAGAATACTTTTTCCATTTTAAGAATATGGCTGCATTATTTGACTCAAATAAAACAAGTAATCAGTCATCCAGTCTGCATTTTCATTTTCTTATTCATGTGACATATTTTATCACACAATCAAAAAGAAACCAGAGGATGCTAGTTTTGAATTTTCATGGTCTGCCCTGCAAAAAAGTTACCATAATTCGAAAATGAATTTGCAAAGTGGAGTGTTGAATAAGAAAATTAAAATGCAGATTGGATAATTCATTAATAATTATATTTATGAGTCAAATAATGCAGCCATCTTCTTAAAATGAAAAAGCATTTTTTTTCAAATGCATTTTAATTTAGATTATGGTAACTAATCACTTCCATAATACTGACTTTTCCTTTGTTCAAACATGAATGAATGAAAAGATATGTAGACATGTATACATATTAGTGTAAGCGTATATGCATTTGTTATTGTAAACATATGTGATGATGTATAATTATATGTGTGAGTATATACATAGATGTTTTATTATTTTTATTCACAGTTGTGAACATGGACAATTGTGTGTATATATATATATATATATGATGACTGTGTGTATATACAGGTGCGTGTATATGTATACAGTTATTAAGTATAGATAGGTATATTTATGTGTTTTTCAGTGCTTTGTAAAATCTCCTTCAGTTAACCTTTTCATGCATGAATTATGAGAACCTTAATCAAGATTTTTGTCCTGAGTGTTTTTTTTCCTCTTTAGGCATGAAAAAACAATGCGATTGAAAATGTTATAATGAAAAAACAAATAATAAATAAATAATATTAAAAAAAAAACCTTAACAACAAATATGTATATATACAGGGTGGGGAAGCAAAATTTACAATATTTTGAGGCAGGGATTGAAAGACAGTATATGACCAATTAGTTTATTGAAAGTCATGAGAATTTATTTGCCACAAGAAAATGTACATAATAGAAAATGTTTTTATTCTATGTGTCCTCCTTCTTTCTCAATAACTGCCTTCACACGCTTCCTGAAACTTGCGCAAGTGTTCCTCAAATATTTGGGTGACAACTTCTCCCATTGTTCTTTAATAGTATCTTCCAGACTTTCTCGTAATAGTTTTGCTCATAGTCATTCTCTTCTTTCCATTATAAACAGTCTTTATGGACACTCCAACTATTTTTGAAATCTCCTTTGGTGTGACGAGTGCATTCAGCAAATCACACACTCTTTGACGTTTGCTTTCCTGATTACTCATATGGGCAAAAGTTTCTGAAAAGGTATGGATAATAGTGTTAGGTATGATTATGACATCAATATATGTTTTTGTTTCAAAACAATTGACGTAGTGCCTGCTGAGAAAAAACAACTAAATGTTCATTGTAAATTTTGCCTCCCCACCCTATATATATATATATGTATATATACATATATATATATATATATATATATATATATATATATATATATATATATATATGTAAGTTTAAAAAAAAAAAAACAAAAAAAAAACATAATACTACTAATAATAATGATAATTTTATTATTAATAATAATAATAATAATAATAATAATAACAGAGAAAATGTTCTTATGAACCTTTTTCATGAAGTTGCAAAACTGTCCACTCAGCTGGACACCATGAGTTTAATTTTTGAAGCAAAGAAACATGTATTTACTGATAAATTGTGTGAAAACTATGGGGTGGGTAGGCTTGTGATTCTGGGGGTTTATACTCAGGGGAGATCTACACAATGTTACTAATTTAGGTCAGAAAAGATATGGAATGTGTTAAAACTTGAATAAAGAAATGTATTTTTTTTTTTTTTTAAAATCCATGAATATACAAGAGAACAGCTGTAGAATAACTGTCCACTGTAGTGACCACTGTGCATGAAAGGGTTAAATAAAGTCTATTTTAATAAAAGAAAAGATGTTGTGATATTGTGTAAATCCTCTGTAAAGTCATAAAACTATGTCAATTATGTGCGGTTCTGTCCCACAAGTAAAGTCTTCACACATCAACACTTTATATAACTGTACTCTCTTATCTTGTTCCTATTTTTTTACTGTTCCCTGTCACAGATTTCTCCAGATCCGACTGTACTTCCTCTTCCAAAAATCCCCAGCCTCTGTGGAAAATTGTCCCTCTCTGGAGGCACTACATCAGGGACTTGTGACTATAATTTAATTTCAGGCATTGAGGGCCATTGCCTGAGCTAATCCCAGTGTACGGAAAGATCATTAGTGTTTGGAGGAGAGACTTAAATCCAGACCCGTAATTGTGAAAAAGGAGGGGTGGGAATAAGTAGAGGGGTGGAAGGGGGAAGGGGGCAGACTGCTAATGAGACATGCTGAAAACACCAGCACTGGCTGATGTAATGTCTTTTAGAATCCACACTTTGGGGGTTTTCAGTTACTTGCTGCAAAGAGATAAGGTTGCACAGCGGTACCGTCATTAGAGTGCCTTAGGTTCAACCTGTTCCTTAAGGAAACATTCAACAACAAAGGTAGCTGCATTTTAATTTAAGTCCATAACTTTATACTGTGGTAAACTCTGAGACAAAGTATTGAGGAGAGTCAATTCACAACTACAGCTTTAACCCATAAGGACCCAGTGGTACTTTTGTGTCAATTCCCAAATGAATTTTTCTACTTCTTTAAATGATTTATCACCATTTATTGTAATACCATCTTCTGTATTTTGCATTTTTTTGTGAAAATCAGGAATTTTCCTGCATTTAATATACTGAATTTACTGATTCTGTTGGGTTTCTGTCAATTGGCTTAGAGTCTGGTTTCGACCAACTCTAGTATTAACTTCGTATCTGTTTACCCGTGTGATGAATGTTTGTCCCTTGGTTGTTTATTTTAAAGCGTCTTTAAGTACTTAGAAAAGCGCTATATAAAACCAATGTATTATTATTATTATTATTATTATTATTATTATTATTATTATTATTATTAAATGCAATATTGTAGAAATTGTTCAAATTTTAGTTCCAAACTCCAAAATTTTAACAATATTCTGCCTGTTACCAAATGTTTATGTAACATTGTGTGTACTGTACATGTATAAATAATAAGTCCAGGCATAATATTGTTAAAATTGCACTAATTTTTTAAAAAAATTCTGTTTTTTCAGGTTATTCACATCTTTTTTGTAAAATGTAAATATTTTCATAATGTAATTGGGGTTTTTTTTGTACTATAACCAAAAGGAAAAACTTGGATTTGTCATTATTTATACAGGGTGTCCCATAAGTCTCCATACATAGGAAAAATAAACGTTTCTTGACATAAACCATTTTTATTTATATAATATGCTCTATATGACTGCCATTTTGTCGGGAACACATTTCAATGCGTGTCCTCCATTGCTGAAGAACTATAAAGAAGAAATATAAAGAAATACATGTTAGAACCATATATGTATGGAATGTATTATGTCTCCTATGTATGGAGACTTATGGGACACCCTGTAGATTATTAAGTCCTTATTTTACTGGTCTGGCCCGCTTAAGATCAAATTGGGCTAAATATGGCCTCTGAACCAAAATGAGTTTGACAGCCCTGACCTATAAGGACCCAGTGATACTTTTGTGTCAGTTCCCAAATTAATTTTTCTCCTTCCTTAAATGATTTATCACCATTTATTGTAATGTTATCTTCTGTATTTTGCATTTTTCTGTGAAAATCAGGAGTTTTCTTACATTTAATTTACTGAATTTACTGATTGTGTTGGGTTTCTGTCAATTGGCTTAAAGTCTGGTTTCGACTAACTCTATATGTAAAGCGTCATGAGATAACTTTTGTTGTGATTTGGCGCTATGTGAATAAAATTTGATTTGATTTGATCATGTAGATCACAGGTGTCAAACATGCGGCCCGGGGGCCAAATCTGGCCCACCAACGGTTCCATTTCAGTCCGTGGGATGAAAGTGCAAAAATGAACCTGAACAGTCAAGGTTGTCAAAAATCCTTTTGGTTCAGGTTCCACATACAGACCAATGAGATCTACAGTAAAAATAACAACACAATAACCTATAAATAATGACAACTACAAATTTTCTTTGTGAAAAATTATGTGGAAAAAAATTAAGTGGAAACAATAAGATTATGCTGTGAAAATATTTACTTCTACAAAACTATATTTTCACAGTAAAATGCAAATAAATACATAAATAAAAACAAAGATGAACAACCCAAAATGTGCAATTTGAACAATATTCTGTCTGTTACTAAATGTTTTGTGCATTTATGGATCCACTGTGATCTGTAGGTTATTATGCTATTATTTTAGTTGAGATCACATTGGTCTGTATGTGGAACCTGAACAAAAACGACTTCGACATCCTTGATTGTTTATATCTTAAGAGTAATTTTTGCACTTTGTAAATTCATCCTGTGGGCCAGATTGGACCCTTTGGTGGGCCGGTTTTGGTCCCCGGGCTGCATGTCTGACACCTGTGTCTTTAGACATTTCAGGTTGTTCATATTTGTTCAGGTTATTCACATTTTTTGTAAAAGAATTTTAATTTTAATTTTAATGTATTTGCACAAAATAAAAACAGCAATGGAAAAAATAACAACATTCAAACAAATAACAAAATTGTGCAGGAGAGGTTAGAAGCCAAAAAGAAGGCTTATATGAATACCTCTCCCGAAATGAACAATACACACACAAAAAAAAAAAATACAATAAAAATAAAAAAAAATACAATATAACTGAAATAATAAACTAAAGTAAAAACAATAAAAATGTAATCCACATTACAAATCATCAAATACAAATCAAGTGATACACAGCCTTACATTTTTTCATGAATTAAAGTCCTTGTCAGATGCTTTTTAAACAGTGATAAAGTAGATGTTGATTGAAGTTCAGGTCTTAGATTATTCCACAGATTTGGTCCACGATATTTCAGAGAATACTGACAGACTGAAGTTGGGCAGTACAGAAGATAAAATTTGCTTGAAAATTGTGTCAGAAAGTTGTGAATAACAGAAGGCAACATAAAGAAATTGTGAAAAACTTTAGGAAGAATATGATTTAAGTGAACATATTTGTACACGAAGACACAGGTCTGGTAAATGTTCACATCAAAAACTGAGAGAAGATTGAATTTTTTGAAAAGAGGAGCAGATGAGTCGAGTCTCTTAGAAAAACTGATCATTCTTAAAAATTTCTTTTGAATTAAGAGAATCTTATTGAGATATGTGGGACAGGTTGCCGCCCAAACAGTATTGCAATAAATAACGTAAGGATAAATTAAGCAATAATAAAAAGCCAAGAAACAAGAATGATTTATCAATGAATAGTTTATTAACTTTTTTCATGCAATTTTACTTTTTTTCTGCTAAAACAAAGATAAAATCTGCAGTTTTCATTATTTATAGGTTATTATGATACTATTTTACTGATCATGTCCCAGTTGAGATCTAATTGGTCTGTATGTGGAATCTGAATTAAAATGATTTTTACACCATTAATTGTTAATATCTTCAGTGTAATTCATCCTGTGGGCCAGATTGGACCCTTTGGCGGGCCGGATTTGGCCCCCGGGCCATATGTTTGACACCTGTGGGTTGTAAGTCATAATCTATTAGTGTTCATGGATCCTGTCGACACAGACTGTACATGGATTTGGGTTCTTTCTGTTCCCATACAAATTTAGGTCCATTCATGTTGGAACACTTCTGTTTTTTCGCCTTTCCCCTTCTGTCTTCATTCTTTTCTCTTTGATATAAAATAAATGTTCATCATGAGTCAATGGAAAAAAACGGTTTGGGGGAGGGGAGTGTTTGAGCTAGTTTCATCAGAGTTTGACAGAAGGCATCACTTAAACCTCCTCTGGTGGACAGAAGAAAGGGTGGAGTGGAGATCTGAGAGGCTGAACAGATCCACGCTGAGGGTTGGATGGCATCCGCTCCAGGAGATTTCATGTTTTTGGACGATAGAAATCATTATCATCACCATCATAAAGTGCAAAGACACATGACAACATGGCTCGGGCCAGACTTGGACTCACTTAGAAGGACCTCTCTATTGTTTGAGATGACATGAAAAGATTTGTCTTCATCTCGGCGGCGTTGAACGGGTATATCCCTGCTTCTCGACAGCCAGCCTGGGCGTTCGATGGTGTGGGAGCTTTCACTCAGGTCTTTGAAATCAGTGGCATGAACGACGTCCTGTCAAGTTGTTTCCCTCCTTTCTCCTCGGTGACGGTGCATCCCTAGAGTTCGCAGCGGTGTTTTAAGTTCTTAAACAGCGTCCTGTCTGCAGGCTGCAGATAGGGAGTTGGATGATGTTTAGTAGGATACATACATATGGTTTTTTCTCCTTCATCGTGGTTAAAAAAAAAAAAAAAAAAAAAATCAATGTGCATGTGAGTGGAGTGACCGTCAAGAAGAAGCAAATGTGGAAGTGAATCATTTACCGGAAGGTTTTACAGTCAGTGTTTAACCCTATAAAGCAGGGGTGTCAAACATATGATCCGGGGGCCAAATCCGGCCCACCAAAAGGTCTAGGGATGAATTTGTGAAATGCAAAAATTACACTGAATATATTAACAATCCTTTAAGTTCAGGTTCCACATTCAGACAAATTCTATCTCAAGTGGGCAGGATTCAGTAAAATACTACCATAATAACATATAAATAATGACAACTCCAATTTTTTCTTTTTGTAAATGTAAATATTTTCATGTATTTACACTAAATTTTACACTGTTTATATTCTGTTTATCTATTTATTCCTTATTGCACTCATTTATTGCACTCATCTATTGCACTCATTTATTTTTAGCTTGTTTTTAAAGTTATATAGACCATATTTTAATTCTGTGGATTCCGGAAGCCAAGCAATGGCATTTCGTTGCCAAAATCTCACTGCTGTGTTTTTTTTGTGCAATGACAATAAAGGAAGTCTAAGTCTAAGTCTAAAACAAAGTATAATTTTGCAAAAAAAAACCCTGAATAACCTGAACAAATATCAACAACCTGAAATGTCTTAAGACAAGGGTGTCAAACTCATTTTGGTTCAGGGGCCATTTTTAGCCCAATTTGTTCTCAAGTGGGCCAGACCAGTAAAATAATGACTTAATAGCCTATAAATAATAACGAATCCAAGTTTTTATTTTTGTTTTAGTACAAAAACCCCCAGTTAAATAATGAAAATATTTACATTTAAAAAAAAAAAAAAAAGATGTGAATAACCTACATATTACACACATATTAACAATAATTTTATTTCAGGTTCCACATTCAGACCAATTCAATCTCAAGTGGGTCAGACCTGTAAAATATGATCATAATAACCTATAAATAATAACAACTCCAAATTTTTCTCCTTGTAAATCTACACATTTTCATGTAATTTTACTGTATTTACACTAAAACAAACTATCATTTCTCAAAAAACATGAATAACCTGAATAAATATGAACAACCTGAAATATCTGAAAAAGTGCAATTTTACAACATTATGTGTGTTATTAAATGTTTTGTGTATTTATAGATCCGGTGTGATCTGTAAGTTGTAATGCACATGTGTAAATGATAAACTGAAGCATAATAGTATTAAAATTGTCACCTATTTTTCTTGAGAAATTTCGGTTTGCTTATGTTATTCACATTGTTTTAAAGGATTGTTGGTAGACGTAAACATTTTCATAATGTAATTCTTTACCTTTTTCACTCTAAAACATGCAGGAAAGATTGGAGTTGACATTATTTATGTATTATTATGTTAATATTTTACTGGTCCAGCCCATCTGGGGTCAAACTTGCCTGAATGTGGCCCCTGAACTAAAATGAGTTTGACCCCCCCGCTATAAAGCCTGAACCATTAAATCACAGGTGTCAAACATGCGGCCAGTGGGCCAAAACTGGCCCGCCAAAGGGTCCAATCCGGCCTGTGGGATGAATGTGTGAAAAGCAAAAAGTATACTAAAGATATTAACAATGAATGAATGTTAAAGTCAATTTAAGTCAGTTCAATCTAAAGTGGGTCAGACCAGTAAAATACTCTTACAAGAACCTATAAATAATGAAAAATGCTAATTTCCCTCTTTGATTTAGTTTAAAAAATAAAAAAAGTGAAATTACACAAAAAGGTTTACTAGCCCTTTTACAAAAAATGTGAACCAGAGCAAATATGAACAACCTGAAATGTCTTTATAGAAGGATGTGGAATTTAAATGATATTCTCTGTTTTTAAATGTTTTGTGTATTTGTAGATCCACTGTGATCTGTAAGTTATAATCTACATGTATAAATGATAAACTACAGCATGATATTGTTAACATTGCACTTATGTTTCTTTAGAATCTTGAGGTTGTTCGTAGTTGTTCATGTTATGTTCAAGTACAGTTTGTAGATATGAACATTTTCATTACGGAATTGGACTTTTTTTTTTTACTCAAAAACAGAGAAAACTTTGGAGTTGACATTATGTATCAGTTCTTATCCTATTATTTATATTATTGTACTGGTCCGGCCCACTTTAGATCAGATTAGTCTGAATGTGGCCCCTGAACTAACATGAGTTTGACACCCCTGCATTCAATCAATGACAGAAAATACCAGTTCTTTGAAAGTAGAGCCTTTATTGGTCCTTCTGAACAACCAAAACAAATAAATAAATAAATTAATTAATTAATTAAATAAATACAAAAAATTCAAACATCAATTTCCATGTATGAGTTTCAATTTTGTATCATATTTGATACATCAGGTCTCAATGCTCAAATATTATTTTTGAACAAAAAAAAAACACAAATATAACATAAACATGTCAAACAAATTGGTAATTCCTTTTCAAAATTGCCAAAATTCTATCTCCTTCCTCATTAATGACAATCTTGTAGTGTCCCTGGAAAGGCCTCTGGTGAATGAGTTTCTCCCCCTGGTGGTTTGTCCGTGTATTGCAAGTATTTAATTGTATACACTAGGTTTTTCAAGAAAATAAAAAATAAAAAAATCACACTGATCATGTAGAGGGCTTCCAAACTCATGTATCAAATATGGTACGTTTGGCGTTATAGGGTTAACACTTTATTGCGGAAGTGACTATTTTTCAGACTTTGGAAAAACAGCATTTTCCTACCATGCACCATGCACCATGCAAAAGTGAATCTTAATGCCCTGCTAAATTGAAAGCACTTCCTATACTGGCAAATTACTCTGAGCTACCTTCCTACCTAATTTTCATCCACACTACAAAGTATTCAGTTGAATCATCATACAAAGCAATTTACATCGCAAAAGATTTTAATTTAAATCAACTTGGAATTGAGTACAATGAACTGATGATTATACAAAGCAACTGACATTGCAACAAATTTTAAGTTAAATGAACTTGGCAGGGTTAGGGTTACTTGGCAACTTAGTATGTTGTATGTATGTACTTAAAACAGCAATTCCATTCAAATCAAGCGTTTAAGTTTAACACAATTAAGTTTTCATTACTCATTACTTACATTTTTTAAGGCAACCGGTTTCCTCAAATTTTTAAGTAAACTCAACTTATCTTACAGCCTTACAGTGTGCTTTGTTAGGTACCATGAAGTAATGGTACTAATGATGTTCAAAGGGATAATGTGGATGTTTATAGGTGTCTGGATCAGCACTTATGTTGGTCTAATGTTCTAAAATACATGTTCCTTTCACCTTACATGTGTTTTTCTTGTATTGTTTGTATTTACTTTTTTGATTTTTTTTTTTTTTTTGCCACTTATGGGCAAGGAATCATATATGGTAACTTCATAGACCTTGAAAATTTCACAAAAGTAATAAAATCTTATGTCATCCAATAACACACTAAGGTTGAAATATGGACTTTTAGAGTATTTCTATGAGTGAACTATGAAGGGTTAAGCCACTATTATCTGGGATTCTTTGAGGCCTCCAAAAGCAATTCTGATTTGTCCCTGTATTTTTGTATTATTTTCTTCATAATAATGAGGCTCAAACCTGGAGTACATGTGGTTTGTGTGTGCTAGGGTTAGGGCTTTATCTCAGAAAACCCCAAGGCCATTTCTAGACAAGATTTTTTTTTTTTCTTTCAATTCCTTTTTTTTTTTTTTTTTTTCTCCAGCAAATTAGTTGGGGAATCGACATTTCTTCAAGGTTGCAGTGATCTCCCCCACTTCTGTTTCCTCCTCAACCGCCACAAACGTATTTCTTCTTATGAAATTATGACAGAGACCACCTTTCACCTTTCTCTGGGAGGAGATTTAAGTCATCTCCAGGTCCTTTGCTAACAGGATCCTACTATCCTCTTGTATCCCTTCAGCCTTTTGTCTGCATGGATTAAGTTTCCTTTCTTTGGTTCTTCCTTTAGCTGCCTCTTTCTTTTTCTTCCTGTTTTATTTCTCTTCTTTGTCAGAAGTCACTTTTCCATTAGACATCTGCGCAAAACTTTACCGATATTTATTAAATGTCGAAAAAACAGAAGTGCGTAGTGTCGGTTTTTACATTAAATAAAAAATTCAATGTTTTTTTTTATTATTTATCGCGAGATGACACGAGAAGTCATACCATAAACACAGTGACAAACGTAAATATGGTGTTGATTTACAGATGTAGTCATTATTATTATTATTTATTACCCCTCTGTCTTGTACTAAATTAAAAAATGATTGGGTTTCCTGGTGTGTCCACACATACCATGACATGACATGTTTCTTCTTCTTCGTCGCTTGTTGTAATGTACGTCAACATCCATTTTTTAACCCTTTCATGCATAGTGGTCACTACAGTGGACAGCTATTCTACAGTTGTTCTCTTGTATATTCATGGATTTTGTTGATCTTTTCGTTGTTGTTTTTGTTTTGTTTTTTTTTTACACATATCTTTATTAAAGTTTGAAGACACTACATATCTTTTCTGACATGAATTGGAAACATTATGTAGATCTCTCCTGAGGATAAACCCCCAGAATCACATGCCTTCCCCACAGTTTTCACACAATTTATCAGTAAATACATGTTTCTGTGCATCAAAAATTAAACGTGTGGTGTCCAGCTGAGTGGATATTTATGCAACTTCATGAAAAATAGGTAAGAATTTTTTTTTTTTGTCGTTACTTTTTTGAATGTATTTTTAATTTCTATTTTTTTTTTTTCTAAATTATTTTTATTTTACTTATTTATTTATTTTTCAGAAGAAAATTTTCTATCACATTGTTTTTTTCATGCTTAAAAAGGAATAAAAACACTAAGGAAAAAATTTTGATTTAGGTTCTCATAATTCGTGCATGCAAGGGTTAATTCACCTGACTCTAGTTGCGAAAAAACATCTTTTCATTGCAATTTTGCGTGATATACAATTTGCGCTGTGCCCGAAAAACCACCTCTTGCCA
The DNA here is from genome assembly GCF_902148855.1 of Sphaeramia orbicularis. Classification (NCBI taxonomy): domain Eukaryota; kingdom Metazoa; phylum Chordata; class Actinopteri; order Kurtiformes; family Apogonidae; genus Sphaeramia; species Sphaeramia orbicularis. The sequence continues at coordinate 19,101,661 of NC_043975.1, forward strand.
GCGCAAAAACTTTTAATCGAAAAATTAGACTTTTGACGATTGTCATTTTTTCATTAGGTAAATTTTTAAATGCAAGTTATATTTGCGCAATTTGAGGGTGAATGGAAAAGCAACTATTGTCATCTGAAATACATTCCACTGAATTAATCGGTAATGTTATTTACAGAATTAGTTGGAGGGATTTTGTGAAACTGCTGTTGATATCTGAATATTTGTGTTTCTTTTAATTCATTTCAACTGTTTTCACATAAAGCAGACATTTTTAAACCATTAGAAATTATTATACCCTTATTTTATTTTATTTTATTTTATTTTATTTTATTACTTTTTCTACAGGTCATGTCACGGACCTTTGGGTGGTCTTCACATCGGGTAGTTCCTGTTTGAGGATTGCTCCAGTCTAATGTGTTTTCTGATTAAGTCAAAGTAAAACTCACTCAAGCTGTAATTGTCCTTTTTTTTTTTTTTTTTTTTTTCTTCCTACTCCTTTTCGACCATGCAAAATTCAGACTTACATGTACTTGAAGATAGATTCTGTTCATTTAAATGTTATTTTGTTTTTGTCTTATTTTGCTTTGTTTTGTTTTGTTTTGTTTCTTTGCACGGTCAAAATAAATTAATTAACCCTTTCATGCATAGTGGTCACTACAGTAGACAGCTATTCTCCAGCTGTTTTCTTGTATATTCATGGTTTTTATTGTTTCAGTTCCATATCAGCCAACACAGTGGACGCTTATGCATCATCCCATACACTGCAATTCATATCATTACTGTAACTTTGCTGTTCTTCATAAATCTGATCTGCACTAACATGTTTGAGTGTAAATCATTTGATGGTTATTGTTATTAGACTGCAGTTTTTTGTTTTTTGTTTTTTTTTTGCATATTATTTCCATAAAGTGAGTAATAACTAATATTACAGTATGTTAAATGTGCCAAAACATCAGATTAGCAGCATTAAAAAAAAAAGTCATAGTTTTCACACAGAGTATCAGTAAATACATGTTTCTTTGCTTCAAAAATTAAATGCATGATGTCCAGCTGAGTGGATATTTTTTGCAACTTCATGAAAAATAGGATCGTAAAAAATTCTTCAATCGCGTAGTTTTTTTCAGGCCTAAAGAGGAATAAAGACACTCAGGAAATAAAACAAAAAAAAACAAAAAAAACTTGATAAGGGTCAAAACACGGTATTCAAAATCTCTTTGATGGGACATTTGAGAGACAATTTGACCCACATTTTTTACTTTTAAATTCATTTTTGCTTTAGTTAGACCACAAGGGATTATTCAAAACAAGAAGCTGCTTTATAGTGAAATAAACGTTGGAATGGCAATCAATTAAAATTCACTCTCTGACTGGACATTACTGTGTTTTGACCCATTAAGATTCTCATAATTCATGCATGAAAGGGTTAATTCAATTATAAGCTTTTTTTTTTTTCTGTTTCCTGTTTTATTTGTGAGCATTGGTGTTTGTTGTGTGTTTTTGATTGGACTTCCCATGTGTGCCCGCCTCTCCTGATTGTCCAATTTGTTCCACTTGTGTCTTGCCCACTTCTACATATACTACCCCATGTCTTCCCTGTGTTTGTCACCAGGTTGTCTTGTATTTTCCTTTTATACTAAGTGTTCTGTATCGACTGTTAGGGACTGAATGAGATTGTCTCCTATTGTTTGACCCTGTTTGGGTCTATTTTCTGAAGCCTTGGACTAAAGAGCTGGATTGTGGACCATAAGTTGTTTGCCTCTGACCTTCTCTCTACATCTGGGTCTCAGTGAGTATTACCACAAACAGTCAAATGCTCATTTACAGTAGTGGAAAAACGTTTTGCTACACCGTACAATCCTTAAAATTTTCCACAGTTTCAAATATTATCGTGACGTATTTGCGGGAGAATCTTTTTAGTTTCAAAAGATGCATCTATTTTCTTTGTACAGAGGGGAGTTTGTGGGTTTGGAGAATGGAACTATAGTTGGCAGAGTTTGATGGTAATCATCAGTTCTTTATGTAATATATCACAAATGCATGGGGTGTCCAAAAATGTTTTTCTACCACTTTACTATAACTTTCATTAATGATGCACCAAGTAGTTTTTAGAAGTGTTTTGTTTTTTTTTTTATTCTTTTTTTACCTGCTGTAGCAATTTTTAAAAATATTTTCAAATTTCCTCATCTGCGCTTTACTTTGTTCTCATTGGTGTAGTTTTTTTGGTGTAATAGTGGATGATAAATTAACATAGAAACCACATTTTGCTTATGTTTAAAAAAAAAAAAAAAAAAAAAGGTGTTTCAAAACATTTCTGTATTGGGTGAAGCAAAATATATATATTTTTTTTCTTAAATTTTTAAAAAATATTTTCAAATTAAAAAAAAAAAAAAAAAGTGTTTCAAAACATTTCTGTACTGAGTGAAGCAAAATATTTTTTTTTTTAAATTTTAAAAATATTTTCAAATTTAAAAAACGTGTTTCAAAACATTTCTGTATTGAGTGAAGCAAAATATGTTTTTTTTATTTTTTTAAATTTTAAAAAATATTTTCAAATTTTAAAAAAAGGTGTTTCAAAACATTTCTGTATTGAGTGAAGCAAAATATGTTTTTTTTATTTTTTTAAATTTTAAAAAATATTTTCAAATTTTAAAAAAAGGTGTTTCAAAACATTTCTGTGTTGAGTGAAGCAAAATATTTCTTTTTTATTTTTAAACATTTTAAAAATATTTTCAAATTAAAAAAAGGTGTTTCAAAACATTTCTGTGTTGAGTGAAGCAAAATCTGTTTTTTATTTTTTAAATTTTTAAAAATATTTTCAAATTTAAAAAAAAAATAAGGTGTTTCAAAACATTTCTGTATTGAGTGAAGCAAAATATTTCTTTTTTATTTTTAAACATTTTAGAAATATTTTCAGATTAAAAAAAGGTGTTTCAAAACATTTGTGTGTTGAGTAAAGCAAAATCTGTTTTTTATTTTTAAAATTTTTAAAAATATTTAAAAAAAAAAAGTGTTTCAAAACATTTCTGTATTGAGTGAAGCAAAATGTTGTTTTTTGTAATTTTAAAAATATTTTCAAATTTCCTCATCTGCGCTTTACTTTGTTCTCATTAGTGTAGTTTTTTGGGTGTAATAGTGGGTGATAAATGGAAACCCCATATTGCTTATCATGTAAAAAAGGTGTTTAAAAATATTTCTGTATTGAGTGAAGCAAAATATGTGTTAGATTATAAAGCAATAAGAATTTTTTATTGTTCACTTTTTCTGCCATATTTGAGTTATTGGTACGGGAAGAAAGAAAACCCCTCAAAATGTCTTTAATGCATTTATTATGAATTTTTGAACATTTTTCCCCCAATTTTTGGAGACAATAGAATATAGAAAAACAGGAATAATATAATTCTGCTGCTATAAATCAAATAGAAAATAAAATAAATAAAATATTACTAAATGTATTTTAAACATTAGTATTGCACTTTTCCCGGAAAGGTAGTTTTGAACAAACAACAAAAATCAAATCACATTTCTGTCAGTTCACATTCTGCATAAAAATAACAAAAAAAATTCCACATGAAGTGCAACATTAACAAGAGGGTAAACTCATATTCTCTTTTAACAAACTTAAGAGCAAAATTGACCACAAAATTAACCAAATTCTGTGTTTTTGGTCAGTGAACAAACTGTTTAGGCGACGTTGTGTATTTGTGTGTATCTGTGTGTAGGGTATGATTTGTAAAAAACACAGAGGTGGGGGGGGTGTTTTTTGTTTGTTTTTTGAGAGAGACGGGGGGAGGGGTCCAGTAGCTACCTACCGGACATAGGCGAGTCTTCAATCTCTTCCTTTCAGGTTCAGATCATATTTGTTGCTTTTTTTTTTTTACCTTATTTCAGCTGCTATTTCATGTTTTGGGTCATTGTGCGCTCCTTCAATATGTCTATGTGGAACTTGCATGGATTTAAAGTTCCACATCGACCAACGTCTTTAGTTACTTTATGTTTTTCTCAACATACTGTTCATTTCTGTACAGCTGTGTACCGAACCGAACAGGTACGTACTGAAACAGTTCGGTTCGGTACATGTACCGTTACAGGCCTAGTAATTACATAGGCAAGGCAAGGCAAGTTTATTTGTATAACACATTTCAGCAACAAGGCAATTCAAGGTGCTTCACACAGGACATTGAAATAAAAGAAACAAAAAGAAACACATTTAAAACATTATAAAAGAAACATATAAAAGGTGATTAAAAACAGCAAGTAAGAAAACAACACATAAAATAAAAAAATAAATAAATAAAAAATAAATAAATAAATAAATAAATAAATAAATAAATAAATAAATAAAATAAAATGGAATAAAATAAAAAATAAAAACACACACATATTAAAGTAAAAGTTGCAGTGCAGAGTTTCAAAGAGAATATAAAATTGAAAAAGTCAAAAGCCTTTTAGTCAAAAGCAGCAGTGAACAGGTGAGTCTTTAACCTGGACTTAAAAGAACTCAGACTCTCAGCAGACCTGATATTTTCTGGTAGTTTGTTCCAGATATACGGAGCATAGAAACTGAACGCTGATTCTCCATGTTTAGTTCTGACTTTTGGAACACAGAGCAGACCTGCACCAGATGACCTGAGTGGTCTGGATGGTTCATACTGGACTAGAAGGTCTCTAATGTATTTTGGGCCTAAACCATTCAGTGCTTTATATGCTAGTAAGAGAATTTTAAAGTCTATTCTCTGAGAGACAGGGAGCCAGTGTAGAGACCTCAGAACTGGACTGATGTGGTCCACTCTATTGGTCTTAGTGAGGACTCGAGCAGCAGCATTCTGGATCAGCTGCAGTCGTCGGATAGACTTTTTAGGCCGACCAGAGAAGATACTGTTGCAGTAGTCAACTCGACTAAAGATAAATGCATGGACAAGTTTTTCAAGGTCCTGCTGCGACATCTGTCCTTTAATCCTAGAAATGTTCTTGAGGTGATAGTAAGCTGACTTTGTAATTATTTGTATGTGGTTTTTAAAATTCAGGTCTGAATCCATGACAACACCCAAATTCCTGGCCTGGTCTGAAGTTTTTAACTGAAGTGACTGGAGCTGCATGCTGATTTTAAGACGTTCCTCCTTGGGTCCAAAAACGACTACCTCAGTTTTTCCTCTGTTTAACTGAAGAAAATTATGACACATCCATTCAGATATTTGCTCCATGCATTTACCCAGTGCTTGTATGGGGCTATGGTCACCTGGGGACATTGAAATGTAGAGCTGTGTGTCATCTGCATAGTTATGGTAATCTATTTTGTTTTTTTTCTATGATCTGAGCCAGTGGAAGCATGTAGATGTTGAACAGAAGGGGCCCCAGGATGGAGCCTTGGGGGACTCCACATGTAATTTTGGTCTGCTCAGATTTAAAGTTACCTATTGACACAAAATAATCCCTGCCCTTTAAGTAGGATGCAAACCAATCAAGAACTGTGCCAGATAGTCCCACCCAATTTTCCAGTCCATCAAGTAATATATCATGGTTGACTGTGTTGAATGCAGCACTGAGGTCCAATAACATTAAAACTGAAGACCTGCCATGATCTGTGTTTAAGCGAATGTCATTAGATACTTTGAGCAGAGCTGTCTCAGTGCTGTGATGTGGTCTAAAACCTGACTGAAAGACGTTAAAGCAGCTGTTGACTGTTAAGAAGTAATGTAGCTGTTGGGACACAGCCTTTTCAATGATTTTACCTAAAAAAGGAAGATTTGAAATCGGCCTGTAGTTGTTCATTGAGGTCTTTTCTAGAGTGTTCTTTTTTAGGAGCGGCTTAATAACAGCTGTTTTCAGGGTCTGTGGGAAGACTCCTGAGCTTAGAGACACATTTACAATCTGTAACAGGTCAGATGCCATGACATGTGAAACTTTTTTGAAAAAATCTGTGGGTAGAACATCTAGACAGCAGTAGGAAGAGCTCAGCTGGTGTAGAATGTCCTCCAGATTTTTGTCATTGATTGGATTAAAGTGTGTCAGGGTGTTTAAATGGTTTTCAGACAGCACAGATCCTGAACCTGGTGTTGACACATAGTGGAACACTTCAATTTTTATTTATTTTTTGTGGTGTCTTATACCTCTGTTACGTGTCTCAGTGTTTGTCTTACTTTTTGTATGTTTGAAAGATTGAATATGAATAAAAATACATCGATTTAACCCTTTCATGCATATTGGTCACTACAGTGGACAGTTATTCAAAGCCGCTTCCTTGTATATTCATGGGTTTTGTTGTTTTAGTTCCATGTCAGCCAACACAGTGGACGCTTATGCATCATCTCATACACTGACATTCATACCATTACTTTAACTATGCTGTTCTTGATAAACCTGATCTGCAGTGACATGTTTTAGTGTAAATCAATTGTTATTTGTAAGACAAAAAGAGTTTTTTTTTTTTTTTTTTTTTGCATATTATTTCAGTGAAGTGAGTAATAGCTAGCATTAGAATATGTTAAAATGTGAGAAAACGTCAGATTAGCAGCATTAAAAATGTTTTTCTGTCATTGTTTTCATATCACTTTCTGATATTGGGTTTTAAACACATTTCCATACTTCAAAAATTAAATGCATGGACATTTTTGTAACTCCATGAGAAGAAAAAAAAAAAAAAAAAAAATCATCACATTATTTTTTTCATGCCTAAGGAGGAATAAAAACACCCAAGACGAAAAAATCTAGACTAAGGTTCTCATTAATGCATGAAAGGGTTAAAAAAAAAGAAAAAAAAAAAAAAAAGAAAAAAAAGTCGTGTTCTGTTCCAGGAAAGTCCATGAAGATCTAGTTTGGTGGGCAAGGTTGGAACAGACATTAGTTAGCTAGCTAATGTGCTAATATAATCTAGTGCCAATTTCTTTCTCAGTCATTTAAGAATTGTACACTGACGAGGTTGACCACTGGATGCGTTTTATAGACTCGACGACACTGAATACAGAGGAGTGAACAGATGTTGACCAAGATTTGAGTTTAATAACTAGGTTGGGTGTTTAATAAGTAGCGTAATTTTAATGAAAAGATGCTAACGCTCGTATTATCCCACAAATTTAATGTCATGTGTTTGTGAGTCCCACATTAGGCAGCGTCAGTGTCTTTAAGAATACCCTGAACATTCATTAAATGTTCATTAAAAGCATTCGGACAGATTGACATCTTCCCCTGTAGCGACGTTATGACTGTGTGTGCGATTATAATGATTTTCACACATACTAATAGCAAAACACACTTTGTATATGCAGACGTCCACTAAATGAAGCTGTCACAGTGAGGCAGGTGCTCCGAGTGTCAGGACTAATGAACAATTAGATAGGGAGCTTAACGAGACGCCTCAGCCCTCGCTCAAGTCATCTTAAATGGGCTGGAACAGATGCCTTGTGGGTAAATTGGGTGGCTCGCCGACTTGGCCTTTAACATAATATTAATTGTGCTTGATTCAAAAAAAAAAGAGGAGCCATTTTTCTCCAATTTGTATTACATCTCTATGACATACTCGGTGTGTGAGGGAAGTGTTTTTAAGGTTTCTCTGTTAAAAACTGGGTTTGGATGTGTTTACCAGGTGTAGCTTCAAAGAAATGCAGCCGATCGGCCTTGAGATAAATGTTTTTTCAGTAAAGCGTTTAAAAATTAAATGGGATTAAGGAGAACAAAGCATTTTCGTTTGTTTTTTCACAGATTTTATGACATTGGATTTTTTTTTTTTTTTTTTTTAGGCATAATTAAAATAATGAAAGAACCAAGTTAAATTTGCATTTAACAAGAATTAAAGGTCACGCCAAGGATATCGTTAGTCGAAGTCTAATAGCTTATAACAGTGATGGATTTACTTTTGTGTTCATAAACCACCACCTTGACCACAAGCCTCTGAAAGCATTGAAATAAGTTTATTCTCCTCCATCACATTTTATATGCAATTATTAAAATGTTTTGTTTTTTACAAAGCAGGCATTTAACTTGTAGTGGAAATATCCTTGTTTTTATTTTAATATATTTAAGTGTAGAGTTTTGTTCTGCTTCAACACTGGTCTTGTTCCTGTCGTACATTGAAGATAGGGTAGGAGATGTTTTTCTGGAGCATTTTTTTTTTTTAAATTATATTGTTTAAAATCCCCTTCACACCCCGATTGCAACCAATTAATTAAATGCTCTAACACAGGGATGTCAAACTCATTTTAGTTCAGGGGCCACATTCAGCCCAATTTGATCTCAAGTGGGCTGGACTCGAAATAATAACAGTGAAAAAAGTAAAATTATATTATGATCAGGTTTACATTGACAGAGATTCCATAAAAATCTGAATAACATGAATGAGTTGTATTGTCTTAAGAAAAACTTTACAGAAATATTACCAAGATAATTTACAGTTGTTCGATTGGCAGATTTTTTGGCTTGAATTAGGAAAAAAGAAAATCTTGAATAAGGTAAAAAATCTTGAATTAAGCAAAAAATCTTGAATTAGAAAAAAAATTTAAAAAAAATAAAAAAAATTCTGCCAGTGGAACAAGTGAAAATTATCTCAGTAAGATTTCTTGAAATAAGATTTTCAAGATCTATTGTCTAAAAATAAATTCTTATATCTCACTGAAAAGTTACTCTTTAGGTGATTGTGTTATTTTAAGTGTGTTAATTTTCACTTTTTCGACTGGCAAATTTTTTTGCTTGAATGAAGCAAAAAAACTCTTGAATTAAGTAAAAAAAAAAATCTTGAATTAAGCAAAAAAAACTCTTGATTTAAGCAAAAAAAAAAAAAAAAATTCTGCTAATGGAACAGGTGAAAATTATCTCGGTAAGATTTCTTGAAATAAGATTTTCAAGATCTATTGTCTAAAAATAAGTTTGTATATCTCACTGAAAAGTTACTCTTTAGGTGATTAGGTCTTATTTTAAGTGTGATGATTTTCACTTGTTCCACTGGCAGATTTTTTTTGCTTGAATTAAGCAAAAAAATTGAATTAAGTAAAAAAAAAATCTTGAATTAAGCAAAAAAAATCTTGATTTAAGCAAAAAAAATAATAAAAAATTCTGCTAATGGAACAAGTGAAAATGATCTCGGTAAGATTTCTTGAAATAAGATTTTCAAGATCTATTGTCTAAAAATAAGTTCTTATATCACACTGAAAAGTTACTTTTTAGGTGATTGTCTTATTTTAAGTTTGATAATTTTCATTTGTTCCATTGGCAGATTTTTTGCTTGAATTAAGCAAAAAACTCTTGAATTAAGCAAAAAAAAAAAAAATCTTGAATTAAGTAAAAAATTTTGAATTAAGCTAAATATATCTTGAATTGAGAAAAAAATCTTGAATTAAGCAAAAAATAATAATTCTGCTAATGGAACAAGTGAAAATTATCTTGCTAAGATTTCTTGAAATAAGATTTTCAAGATCTATTGTCTAAAAATAAGTTCTTATATCGCACTGAAAAGTTACTCTTTAGGTGATTAGGTCTTATTTTAAGTGTGATAATTTTCACTTGTTCCATTGGCAGATTCTTTTGCTTGAATTAAGCAAAATACTCTTGAATTAAACAAAAAATTTGAATTAAGCAAAAAAAATAAAAAAATAAAAAAAATCTTGAATTAAGTAAAAAAATTATGAATTAAGCAAAATACTCTTGAATTAAACAAAAAATTTGAATTAAGCAAAAAAAATAAAAAAATAAAAAAATCTTGAATTAAGTAAAAAAATTATGAATTAAGCAAAATATATCTTGAATTGAGAAAAAAAACCTTGAATTAAGCAAAAAATAATAATTCTACTAATGGAACAAGTGAAAAGTGAAAGTTCTTATATCTCACTGAAAAGTTACTCTTTAGGTGATTAGGTCTTATTTTAAGTGTGATAATTTTTACTTGTTCCATTGGCAGATTTTTTTTTTTGCTTGACTAAAGCAAAAAAAAAAAAAAAAAATCTTGAATTAAGCAAAAAAAAAAAAAAATCTGCCAATGGAACAAGTGAAAATTATCTTGGTAAGATTTCTTAAAATAAGATTTTCAAGACCTATTGTCTAAAAATAAGTTCTTATATCTCACTGAAAAGTTACTCTTTAGGTGATTAGGTCTTATTTTACGTGTGATGAGATATTTTGACTAGAAATGAGAAAAATACATTTGGTAAGATTTAGAGTTTTGCAATGTTGACTTACTCACTCCTTCTCTTCTACAACTTTATAGCAACAACAGTAAATACCATTAACCTATTGGGATTGACAAAATTTTTATGCATTTTGGGATTAAATTGACTACATATGTATTTAACTGATCTAAAAACATACCATATAAAGCTGTTATGTCACTATTTATGATGACATTTGCTATCATGAGTCGCTCTGCTTCGTGTTATAGTGTTATAACTGCCATGACTGATGAGCAAACGCACATTTTACTGCATGTCAACGCCCATTTATAGCTGTTCCTGTTGGTGTATTCTGAGTAAATATTTCCACCTTCTGCTATTTTCTTTCTACATACTCTTCCACTTAAACCCACCCATGAATTTCAGGCTGTTTTTGTAATTTGTACTATCACTTTCAGTTCAGTCGACACGGCAAACGCTAAATTGGGGTTCGAGACGAGGCCACGAGAGTTATTCCCTGCTAAAAACTTTAGAAAATGGGATTTTGATTGAGCTCACAACCATTTTCTGTTTAATCCTAATTGACTTATATGAGAGTATTTGCACATAATTATGGAGTTTTATGAGGCAACCTGATGTCTGATAACAGTGTACAAATAAAACAATAATGTGGCTATTATACAGTAATGGCCTCAGGTGGGTAATAGAACAGGGAGTTGTGAGGTGTAAATGAGGTTTTTGGATCTGTGTTGGTGCAAACGCTGTTTATACATAAGATATTCTCATAAATCATGGCTCAAACAGCAGGTAAATGACAAAGGTAAAAAGCCAAGCGCACATTTCAGTAATTTGACAACACATTTTTGTCAAATACACTGCAAGTGATTGAATGGAAGTAAATACTTTTACTTAAGAATTCCTCTAAAGCAGGGGCTCTGAAGTGGGGTACGCATACCCCAAAGAAGCCCAGGGGGTACTTAAAATGCTTTTTTGGAAAAATAAATTAAATAAGACATCATGCAGTGAATACAAAATAAATAATGAGAATGAATGCTGAAATGTAAAACACAATAAATACATTCATATAATTTTATTGTCAATCATCTTATTTAAACTTTGGTAACATTTTAAGAAGATTTCTTTTTTTATGTTATTCAACATTTTTTTGAGTAGCTAAGTAATTATTTTTTGTTGTTTTATTAATTGATGATCAATTTATTTTTCTTATCAATGAAAGAACGTACTTTTCAGTTTATATTTTGCACACAAATGTACTTTAAAAAATGTATTTTTTATGTTTGTTTACAAAGTTTTGAAAATATAAACAGACACCTTTAGCACAGGAATAAATTTTGCCTCCCCTTATGATTTTCCGTACCGGTGGTTAAAAATGACCCCCTTGAAAAATGGTTTCAAATAGTCTAAAATAACACGTGTGACTTTTTGATGCCTTTGGGATTATTTAGAAGTGTTTTTGAGCAAAAGAAAAAAAAAAAGTTGGATAAAAATCTCCTTTTTTTTCTGGACCACATACCTCCCCCACTTTTATGATTTTTCTCTATCAGTAGTCGAAAATGATCGCCTTGAAAAATGGTTTCAAACAGTCTGAAGTACCTCACATGTGACTAATTGTTGCCTTTGGGATTATTTAGAAGTATTTTTAAGCAAAAAAAAAAGTTGGACCAAAATCTCGTTTTTTTGTTTTTTTTTCTGGACCACATACCCCCCGCACCCCCACCCCCCTTACGATTTTCCGATTTTTCTATCAAAAATGCTGAAGCGAGAGTTGGGGGTACTTGCTAAAAAGTATATTTCAGGGGGTACTCCACTGTAAAAAGTTTGAGGACCACTGCTCTAAAGTAGACATTTTAAGTGCATATAATTATCCTTCTAATTTTGGTTCATTTTTGCTACATTTATTCAAAATGAATTGCTTTTTACGCACAAAAAAAGCCTTTTATCCAGTAGATTAACAAAAATGGTATCAAGTATCTTCCCTTGTTATTAACTACAGCTAAAATAAAGATTTCTGCCTTTTTAGAGTTGAACAACTGGCAGTAATGATCTAATGTTAATGAGGTCTACTGGGAAACAGTGTGATAATGGGTTTAGACAAAGTTGGCTGAAAGTTGAAACAGAACTAGGTGATAATTTAATCTTTATGCTTAAAAACAGTCAAACCAAACCACAGAATACTACAACAGGAAGGGTCAGTCTCTAGTTTAGATGCAGCTGCATCATCCATTTCATTTGCTGCATTTGATTTTAGGTTTTGTGACACAAATCCCAGCCTGATGAAAACCCACATCTTTCAAACACTGATCCTGTTTACATGCACACCAATATTCTGATCATCATCCGATTTCTGAAGTTATCAGATTAAGTGATCATGTAAATGGGATAATCTGATCTCCGATATAGCCCTGTGATGAACTGGTGAAATGTCCGGGGTGTACCCCACCTTCGCCTGTAAGTAGCTGGGATAGGCTCCAAGCAACCCCCGGGACCCCAGTGAGGATAAAGCAGGTCCAGATAATGAATGAATGAATGATCTCCAATATCTTCATGCATGTATACAAGTTAATCTGATTTATTTCGTTCTTTTGCGTCTGTGCATATGTACACACAATTAAAATAGTACAGAATGGATGTTACGTAGTCATATGTGAGTGAAAGACAACAGGAAGTTAAAAGCTGCGTATGACTTTGATCACCAATTTTTCATCAAATCTGTAAAACCTGAGTCTTTCCATGATTACGCAGGCTGAATCTCCTCCCTTACTGTGAACAATTTCGAAGTTCGCTTTCACTTGGTCAGCGTGTTTGTTGTTGCTGCTACTGCAGCTGCGTGGAACTCTGCTTCCCACAGGACACGTCGACAAATTTCCAAAAATGCCAGTGTGACCTACCAGCTCTGTTTTTTAAACACATAGCATTTATAGTGGCGTTCCGTGAGGGAAGAGATTTAGATGCGTAATTATGGAAAGACTTACAGCAGTGGTTCCCAACCTTTTTTGGCTCATGACCCCATTTTAACATCGTAAATTTCTAGCGACCCCAGACATCCAAAACGGAGACATCTTTCTCTTTGAGATGTCTCAGCGGGGCCAGGCAAGCGAAGAAATCTTTCCATTGTCTGTTCGGCCCTTTTTTTTTTTTTTTGTGACTGTGACTGTGTCTGGGCAGGTTGAAGCGTAGTAATGCTTGCGGTCACATGATTAGGTCAATCAAGATATGCCCTCTCAGATATTATATCCTGCATTTTGTCTGAACTTGATGTGGTGTTTTAATTATAATGAAAAATATATTGAATCATTAAATAATATTTTTCATTAGTAATTTTTTTTTTTTTTTTTTTTTTTTAATCAATTACTAGAAATTTCAGGCGACCCCAAGGTTGAAAAAACACTCACTTACGGATTCATGATTTTTAGGCTATGGCTCAGGTTTTACAGATTTGATGAAAAATTGGTGGTGAAAGTCATACGCAGCTTTCAGTCTACCATCACTATGTCCGTTAATGGACACCAGGGTTTTTCCGCTATCGCATTTCTTAAGTGCATGTAATTACGTTAGATCTGATTATTCCAATTATCCGATTACTCCCAGATATCAGACTTTTTTGGTCATGTAAACAGGCTCATTGACACAAGTCTGGCTCATAAGTGTAATGGTATTATGTATCACAAAGTAGTGTTGATGCTTCAGACTGTGTTTAAATGGTGATTGAAACACTTGTCATTATGTTGGAGACCAAATTATTGATCACATACAAATAAAACACATTAAAAACTGTCTGAGATATGATCTGTGTGTGTGTGAGGTGTGCATGTGTCCTTGTTAGATCAGTCATTGGATACAGAATTAACAGTACAACATAAAACATCCAGAGTTTGATTCAGTTTGTTTTCCTTTTCTAATTCTAAAAAGACTTCCACAAAGGTGCTGTTATGTTTAACTAAAGTGCTCCAGCCTGTGTATTGTTTGCCTTGGCCCTGGGGTCAGTGTCATCCTATTTGTTATTTTCAAAAATCGCTGCATGGACATGTTCTCCGCTAAATAACACAGCCCAGGGGCCAGCTGCAGGTAACGTTAGCTTTTAGTGATAGCAACCTCGTTTGTGTTGACTGCCTCTATCATATTCACTGGCAGCTCAGTATCACTTTTTATGAGATGCCAGGTTTGTGTTGCCATCAGCAGGTTTTATGGCTTCAAATGCAATGTCAAGATTTTAGGGATAGTTGGATGCGGTAATACAACAGTTTCCTCTCCTACTTTGTCACACTACAGCAAATAATTTGACACACCATTACAAACAACATCTGCAAACACACAGGGGATAGTATCCTACTCTCCAGTGGGATTTCAGACATGGGAGTATCCTGTTTCTGTGTTCATTATGATGCTATAATTACAAAACAGGCTCTGTCCAGTATCTTTGTAAACATGCAGAAGCTTTATATAAAACAGATAATGATTATAAAGTTTCTAAAGTCTTTTTTATTAATTTAATCATTGACTCAAAGTGGATTGTGTGTAAAATGCAAGCTCTGAGTGAAAGCATTTCTCAGTTTGGAAGAAACAGCAAAGTGTTTATTCATACTACTGTGGAAAATATTCAGCTTGGTTGTAAATAACATTAATTTACCAGTTTTGTAATTTAATAAGAAAATAAAGGGAATATATAAACAAATATGTGGATGATACACAATTCAAGGTTCAAGGTGACTTTATTTGTAGATGGGTAGATTTGTTTTGCAGCAAGCTTTCGCTCACTGCCGGTCGCTGTGTGTGCAAGCGCCCAACACAAATCTTTCGAAAGAATTACAATGAAGACAATGCAAGCACATACATCACATACATAAGACGTAAGACATTATAAACACAGTACACGTGGTCACGTGATGGAACTTTTTCAATGGATTTGGTTGTGGGAGGGGGACAGGAAGAGAAGAAGAATGCTGTGAGGCAGACGGAGATTTAGACCTAAATGGCTTCTAAAGGCTAGTCAGTATGACAAAAGTTTCTCTAAACACATAAAAAAAAAAAATGTGTGTTGACTCAAATATTGTTTAAGACACAAGAATATTAGTGCAATAAATCTCATAGTCTGAATAAAAAAAATTCCATATTAATTACAAAAGTAGGTCACTGTAAACACTTTACACATTGGTGTGAAAACATTTTTATGTACATAAACAAGATATGTTTCCCTTATATTCCCATTGTATGTTGATCCATAATGCATAAATATAAATATGAAAAACATACACTTAATGCTCACCTAAGACGTTTCCACAGTTTTGTATTCACCTCCCCTCATACAGAAAATAAACATAATAAACACAAACAAAATGTCTCAAAATATCCACATCGACTGATTAACAGAAGGTTGGTATTGCAAAAAAAAGAGTTGCCCTTGAATATGTGTTTTTGGTTTTTTTTCCCAACACAAGTTACACACTTAAGTTCCAATAGTGAGTGAAGGTGTGATTACAACACAGTGGATTCAGCACCATGGACAGCGCACATCAGTGTACAGTGCATTGGTGTTGTTTCAGGAAGTCCAGGCTGTTTGTTCTGCTCTCAAAGTGCGAGTGAGTAAGAGGACTTGCCTAAAATTTATCTGTGATAAGTATAAAACTTAACCCCTTCGGTGGCAAAATGTGCTCTGTAGCGCCACCTACATACATGAAAATGGCCCTAGTGGCAAGCAGGAATGTCTTATGCTGCATTTCCACTATGTGGAACCGGCTCGGCTCGGGTACCAGGTCCTCTTCCTGGAGACCGTTTCCACTACAGGATACTACCGACTTTACAGTACCTGGACGTCATAGCGATGCAGCGCGTTACTTCCATGTTGTCTGCCCAGAGGGTTGCTGATAAACTCGCTTGTTGTGTGTTGCTCCATCAAGCTCATGCTGAATTTTTACATCTGAATCTCCTGGACTGACCATGATGTAGTTTTCAGGCTATCATCATGTGGATTAACCTACCGCTATATTTACTGAAAACATCTGTTTTTTGTACAACAGTGGGTCACAGAGAGAACTCTCTGACCAATCAGTGGTCTGCAGTGTTTACACGTCACCTTTTTAGTATATGGTCCCCAGTCTTGGAACCTCGGCGGAGGTGATACCAAAAGAGTAGTACTGGGTACCAGATTCCAGGTCCTTTTTCGTAATGGAAATGCAAGAAGGCAGAGTCGAGTGGAGTTGAGTTCAGCCGGTACATGTAGTGGAAACGCTGCAATAGAGACATGAAATGAACACTGAAATTTTGGTCTCATTGAGCCCAACAAATAATACACCAACACCCATGAGCTAACTTCAACAGGAAGTTAGCAATTTACCTTTCAACAAAAAAATGTACGCAAACTAACTTCCAGTAGGAATGTCATAGAGACATGAAACCAACACCAAAATGTTGGTCTCATCCAGCCCAACAAATCATATGCTGATACTTATGGGGTAATTCCAACAGGAAGTTCGCAATTTGCCTTTCAAACTACAACATCAAAAACAATCTTGTCAGAGGCTGTTTGTCGTACTGGCCTCTAAATAGCAACAAACAATAGAGTAAACCTTCTCGAACTGATGTAATTTTTTAAAAGCTGTCGTAGTTTTGGTTTGTTTTTTTTTATAAGCCCTGAAAGATGTGAAGTCTGAAACTGATTATTCACTTTGGACTTTTTTCCCCCACATGTTGTATATCGATACATTCACAAGACTCACAACAAGTCTCATGCCAAAAACTTTCAGATAGGATGTACGGTTATAGATTAATCACAGTTTGTTTGTGAGGTGGTTTCTCACTGAATTTAACTGACACCCATGTCTGCTCCGTAAGGAGCCATGTTAGACACTCATACATACACACTGTGGTGTCAGAAATCAGAATTTTAATCCAAGTATTAGAAACCAGTATTTTAATCAAAGTACTCATTTTATATTCAAAAATATTCATTTGGATGCCAGAATTTAAATCTCAGTGTAATGTGATGGTTTTAACAGAGTAGTTGACTTTTTTTTCCTGAGAGACCCACAAAAGAACGAACACGTGTAGCCATTGAAAGAACACATGAATTTATGCAAAGTTACAAAACAGGGTGGGCAGAAAGAATATGTGAGCTCATGGAAAGTTTCGGAAAACGTAGTGTATAAAAGAAGTACATGTGAGTGTAAATTTTTGAACATTCTGGGAAGTACCTTACATTTTCTGGGAAAAAGTTACATATTTATATGCGGTAATCAAATACTGGGAATTAGTTGCATATGTATGTGTTTTGACCAATCTTGACAGAAACCAAAAAGACCTTACCCTATCGGAGATGAGCTAAAAAGGGGGGGTTTCCAACGTGACTAGATTAATGTTCAAAATATGACTTTAAAAATTGGGTATGGTTTGTAGCTAAACCCAACCTACTTTTGACGATATAAAAGTGGTCTCCCAGAGCCAAAAGTCAGTTGCTTCTGCAGATGTCAACTCAGTGTTTATTTTATGTGAATAAACACTTTTTGTGACTCAAGATTCTGCCCCATTTCCAACTTTGGTCTTGACAATGTGTGCAACTGATCAACAAAGCTCCACAACTTAGAGCTATAGGTGCTAAATTTTGGTTTTCAGAATATAGGTTTGGAGGATTCTTTGGGACTAGAGATGTCGAACACCAACGGCCCTAAATTTTACACGACAACACACACAGCAGATGTATACCATCGTGGTTAGTGCATCAGACTGCCATGTGGTAGACTTGGGTTTGGTTCCCAGGTGAAGTTAACTTTTTCTCTGCATATTTTCTAATGGGGGTTTGCCACATTGCATTGTGGGTATGTGAAATTTTGCTTGGTTATCTATACCAGTTAGTCCCTCATGGTGACAGGAGGCCGAACTGGGCCAGAGTGCAAGGTCCTGCCCAATGCTGCTTGTAGCTTTAACTTTTTTCTTTTTTGTATTTCCAATGTGGCATCAGTGGGCTTGAGTGGCAAGACTGACATTAAGATTCACAAAAGCCAGCCCACTTTGTCAGATTCCTTCAGTTGTAGTCATTGTTGCAGCAGGTCCCACAGCTGAGATCCAAGGTGAGAATACTGTGGATGCTGAATCTGTGGCGAAACGTTGAACCTTTGTGACACAAAGAGCTGAAAGTAAAAGAGGAGGGAAGCTGCTGTAGAAATATGTGAAAAATGAAACCCATTCCAAACCTTTTTTGTGCATGGGTTCTTCAGCTAATAGTTCTATTGACTCACCCTCTGAAAGGTGGACTGAGCTGATTGGATTGTAATTCCACTGCAAATGTCACGACAATAAATCTGTACAAACTGGATTTAACCAAACCGTGAAGTTCTTACATTATTTAATGTTTTAGCAAATTGTGTAATAGTGGGATAAATAGTGGCAGAAATGGAAAATAGTATGGTTATTCATATATGAAAATAATTGCATTTTTAATTTCTCACAATGAGTTTTGTGGATCTACAAAGGATACAACTTCCTTTTCAGAGTACATCGTGTCACCAAATGTGTCAAAACCAAAAATGAATTTTCTCTTTAAAATAACTAACAATATATATATATATATATATATATATATATATATATATATATATATATATATATATATATATATATATATATATGTATGTATGTGTATGTGTATATATGTGTATATGTGTGTGTATGTGTATATATGTGTATATGTGTGTGTGTGTATATATATATATATATATATATATATATATATATAAAATGACCAGGACATAAATGTTACAAGATCAAAATGATTAGAACAGGAAAATAATTACAACAAACATATTTCAAGTCAAGGATAACAGACTGATCTCAATAAATGCCGCTGTATGTCACGTCAGTTCTTATGGTATTTGGTGTGCTATACTTACACATTTTCAACCTTTCACGTGTTTTTCAACGTCATTTGATTGCGGGTCAATTTAAGCCAAGATCTCCGCTTTACATAACCCTAAACCTCAGTGTGTTTGACGTATTGATTCAGTTTGGATCGGGAGCTAATAACGACGTAAACATACACATGGAAAGCCTATAATGTGCCAATTAAGTGGTGTTGTAGCTGTCACTGAGATATGCGATTTTGTTTAGATAGTTGATCTGTATGCATTTTTGTTTGTTTGTTAATTAATGACCCCTACTGGTGGAGAAAAGGTACATATCAAGGTAGTCATGTGATGCATTAGGTTAGTCATGTGATGCTTCAATCAGTCATGTGATATATAGCAGGGACAAAGAGTTTAGTTGTGTTTTGAAATTATGGTAAAAACACAGCTTTTAAGAAGAGCTACTCCTTACTTTTGGTTGGAAGGCGCTGTGTTTACAGAAGTAAGTATGTTTTTCCCGCCGCTTCTTCTCCTGGGACTCAGAATTTAGTTTGTCGCATTTCAATGACGTAAAGGTTGAATAAATGCGACCTGGTTGTTCAAACTTAAGTCGCATGTCAAAATATCGGATACGTATTGGATTTAGGGCCACATATCAAAGTGGCCTGGGTCGGATTTGGAAAAAAAAAAAAATGGATTTGTGCTGTTCAATCTTTAACAGATTGGATACAGGTCATATATGGGCAAAAAAAATCAGATTTGGGCCACGTTTGCTTGCAGTCCAAATGTAGCCTTAGTTGCACAGGGAAGTAAAGTAGTGTATTTTGTTGTATGACCTGGGGTGCCGATAAAACGGGGGGTAAACATGACAAAATCATGGGGCCCAGCGCCTGTGGGGTTCAGTGGATACAGGCTAGAAGTTGCGAAAATTTCGTGTAAGATCCACTGTGTAAGACAGGCATAGAAGTCAGGAACTGGACATTGAAAGTGTGTCAAGTTTTGTTTCATGCTAGCATAAATGACTGTTTGTGTACATGCACTGTGAACCTGGGCTTTGTATTTACTAAAATGCTTTAATTACAATGTACTTAAATGATTTAAGTTTTATTACATTACTATAAAAATGTGAAGTATATTCTACTAATTTGTAGACATAGTCGACAGTACGAAAAAGTTTAAGTTGAATGGATTTAAATCACTAAGTTTTAGTCATGACCACACCTTTTTTTAATCTCTGCATAGCATTGTGGGTATTGGGCATGTTATTGAAAATGTGTTATTTTTATGTGCAGGGGTTCAGAGGGGTTGTGGTGTTAGTGTTCATTTTGACTTAATATGTGTATAGCAATGTTTATTGGCCTTTTTGTGTTTGTTTTTGTATTTTTGTAGAGCTGCACCATGAGTGAGAGCCATAGGAAGAACTATGGCTTTCCTGTTCAGCTGTAGTTGTCCTCAATCTTTGTAAATCTTCATGCCTTACCAAATTAAAAGCACTTCCTGTACTGGCAAATTACATTGAGCAAACTTCCTGCCTAACTTCCATCCACGCTTGAATGTATAAAGTTGAATAATTATACAAAGCAATTTATATTGCAAAACATTTTAATCTTAGTGATGGGACTTTTGGCTCTTTGAAGGGAGCCGTTCGATCAGGAGCCGTTCACTGAAAAGAGTCGTTCAAAAGACTGGCTCTTTTATGTTTTTTGCATTCTTTTGAAACACCAATGTTTTAATGACTAAATAGGCTACATGTGATGATTGACATTACATTTCAAAGGTGTTTAATTGTGGCGGTAGTAAATATTATCTTGTCGTAAAAAAAGAATAGTTCAAATGTGTGGGCTAAATACATGACATGAGAGGTGACATTAGGCAAATGCTGGAATTTGACCAAAAACATCATGGTACATTATGTGGACTAGTCTGTAGCCTAAAAATGAAGAAGAAAATAAAACATTTTCTAATGAAATAACATTTTATTCTTCTCAAAACAAGAACAATAAAAGTGTGTAAACATACGGAAAAAATTGCACAAAACACAACAGTGATTAATTGCTGCAATTACAGTACTTAAATACCTAAAAAACTGTAGTGCACATAAAATACTTCAAGTAACATTGCAAAATACCTGATATCTCTGATGTAAATATCAGAATGATACCACATCAGGAGTTCTCTCACTTCTACTCTGTATATAAAGAAAAGGGATTGTAGAAAAATAAATAATATAAATAATGTGGAAGTCGTCCACATGGAAGATGATTGAGATAATACTGATAAAACATTAACTTGAACATTGTAGGAACAAAGTGGAATTACATGTACTTCATTTTTTCAGTGAAATGTCCTGTCCTTTGTGAAAACACTTTTCAGTCTACATATCCTTCAAAATAGTCATGGCCTTTCTCCACTCCCATTGAGGATCCAATTTCTGTGTGGTGTATAGCATCGCCATTAAAGTAAAAAAAAAAACAAAAACATGAAAACACAGTACACACATACTCACATCACACACAAGGGTATTGTGTGTTGAACTCTCGTGGGAAGCGAGGCAGTTCCACCTCAGGGAGCTGTGAAGGCCGCCGTCGACTCAGAAGCAGAGCGGCGAGGCCGGTGCATACAGATGACGGTCTGCTTGTATAGGTGTGCGTTGGAGAGAGGGGGCAGCTGTATACAGTATGTATGCAGGGGTAAAGGCCACACAACGCTAGTGGAGGGCCTCAGGAACAGATGGTGTTTTCAATTGGGACTGCGAGAAGGAGAGAAGGGGAAAAAAAAAATGTGGCTGCAGGCTACGGAGATGAATGTGAGAAACAGAAAACTGCTGCGACGCTGATAAGGCACGTTATCGGAAATCAGAGCACGGCGCTGTTATTGCTTTGTAGATTTTTAGGTTCTGACACATGCTACGATGAGCTAATGATGCACAAAAGCAAGACTGGCTTCACTCACTTGTACATGTCTGCCTGTAAAAGCAACCTTTGATAGATCCACCATGCTGCTTCTTTGACAATTCAATACAATATTTGCTTTAATCCAGTGGTTCCAAACCTTTTTTGACTCGTGACCCCATTTTAACTTCACAAATTTCTGGTGACCCCGACATTCAAAATGGAGACTTTTTTTTTTTTGTGCTAAAATTAATTTTTTGATCATGTAATAGTTTTCTATACTATGTGGCAAATAAACGTTAATTTTAGAGGACATTTAGTCTATATAATGTATATTATTATGGACGGAGGCAGAAAAGCCAGGTGTAGATTACTGCACAAAGTGAGAATTTTCTTTTCCTTGGTCAGGATATGTACAGTCAGTCCAGCTTGGATTTACAAGGCTGACAATTAATACTGAACAAACAAGAACTCAAACTATGAATTATGAAAGAGCTGCAGCATCTGAAACCGACCACAATGAACATTTGACAGATAAACAGTACCACAGTGCTTCAGTTTCAGCTTCACAGTTTTTCATGTCTTTTATGTATTGGGATTGTCTCTGTCAACTCACCATATATTTTTTATTAGTACTTTTTTTTTTAAAAATATCAATTACTAGAAATTTCAGGTGATCCCATTTGAATTCCAGGCGACTCCACATGGGGTCCCGACCCCAAGGTGGAATAACACTGCTTTAATCCATAAAGACCCAAAGATCCACCAGTGACATAAACCATCTACAGACATATACTGTTTAATCCCTGTTTAATACATGTAAATAATGTGTAAAATGCAGTTTGTCATCTTTTCATGGTCATCAGATATGACCCATTTGGATGTTCAGAGGCTCCATTGTGAATGTGGAAACACAATCATCTTCTGCAACATTGATTCACCGGTAAAACCCCTGGAGTTGGATCAATGACAGTGGATGGAGACACTTGTTTTTACATTCAGTTAGTGATATCTTTGCAGAAAAAGTTTTTTTTTTCTAAATTTTTCTCTGTTTGGATAAAATGATTAACTTTTAATTTACTGAATTTTTATGAACATCTACATGATTTGTGAATTAAATGTAGGAAAATACACAATTTACACCAAAAATGCAAAGCACAGATGTCATTTAAAAAAAAAAAAAAAAAAGTGATAAATCAGTTAAGAAGGGTAGAAATAGAGAAACATTCACTTCGGAACTGCCACAAAAGTAGCACTGGGTCTTTATGGGTTAATATAAAGACAGAAAACACTGAAATATGAAAGTCGTCGTAGTCTAATTCCATTAACTTGTATCTTTGTAATACATTATCTCTGTTTGGTGGTTGTCATGCTTATCTTTCTTACTGTGTGTGTGTGTGTGTGTGTATATATATATATATATATATATATATATATATATATATATATATATATATATATATATATATATATATATTTTTTTTTTTTTTTTTTTTTTTTTTTTTTTTTTTTTTTTTTTTCACTCCCATATTTGTACTCCACAAAAAGAGTTGCCTTAATTTCATTGTATTGTAATTATACACATGTACAATCATTCTGTTCTATTAATAAACATTTCAATAATGGTCCTCAAATAAAATAATTACCATAGGATAATCTCCGTGATCAACGCCTGAATTTTTAACAAAATTGCCAAAATTATTTCTCCACTGATAAGAGTGTCTATTAAATTAACCCTCCACCCCCATACAGTTTGACTGTAGTAAAGTTGCACTAACAAGACCATCTGCTGACCCCCCCCCCCCCCCTTCATTTTAAATGCAAATATTAGATAACATTTACTACTCACATAAAGTTGTGTCTTTGTAATACATATGAGCTATAGTACCTTTCTCCTGATTTATGAATAATAATGATCAAATAAAATGTTCAAAAAAAACATTCTGCATCTCAGATAGTTTGTGTTGTCACTGTGAATGAATTTCCAGTTCAAGTGAGTAACAACAAACTAAACAATGAATCAACCAGTGCTTCCACTCCAGTGTTCTATTGCATCGTCCAGTTATTATTATTATTATTATTATTATTTTAACCTGCCTTTTACTTTTTTATTGCTTGTTTTTATTCCCCCTGTTAACTGTACAGTACCCTTGAGTGCCAAGAAAGGCACCTATAAAATGAATTATTATTATTATTATTATTATTATTATTATTATTATTATTATTATTATATAGGGTGCCTCAGGGGCCAGTCCTCGGTCCCATGCATTTCTCTTTGTATATACTTTCCCTGGGCCAAATAATCAGGCCATCTCTCCAAAAAATGCCTGGCTTTTTGACAAAATTACCGAAATGATTTCTCTAGTGATACTAGTTTGTCTGTTAATTTTTCCCCAATACACAGTTTGACTACAGTTAAATTAGTGATATTTTGCTTTTTTTCAATGGAATTATGCATTTTCAAACATTTCCCTGTGGTCTACATAAACTTTAAATGCTTCACTTGGGTCTGAATTCTTCATTAATTCAACTCCACAGGTCCATCTTCAACCCTATTTCTGAGTAATGACACCAGAAAGGTCGTTTTGAGCGCTGGCCCTTTAAATGCAAATGAGTCACTTCACACCCCACCCCCTCTAGGTTGTTAACCATGCTTTCTGTCCTGTTCAGCCATTTGTGTTTAATACAACCAACAATTGAACATTTTAGGTAATCGGGTCAAAGTTTGGACATATTTTCAGTTTTTACTCCAACCGCTGCTGCTGATAAACAATTGACGTATTCGGAAAAATGTCGAAAGTCTTGACCTTATGTGCAAATGTCGTGACAGAACTAGTTATAAAACGTAACCCGTTAAGAAGGAATTGAAACAGGTTTTAGAAATCCACTCTGTTTTTGCCAAAATGAATATAAAGATAGCTTTTCAGCACTTTTCAGCTTTTTTGAACTGTTCAGGTCCCCAAATACACAAATAAATGCACCAAAAACTAATAAAAGTGGATTTAGCAAAATATGACCCTTTTTAAGGTTTGCTGTGTAAGATTTGTGAGTCCTCTTGCGTATATACTTTTGTGCTTATGTGAATTTTGTGATTTGCGTTATGATGGGAGACCATGTTCATACTACACTAAAGAGACCATCAGATGATTTTTTTTTTAATGCAAATATTCAACAACTGACATTCCATCTTTTCCTGGTTTGATTTCTTCAGTGCATGTTGTACTTGTGTCAGTCCTGCCACCCTCTTGGCTGTACCACACACCGAACCTAAAACCAAAGGGGAATATTTTTGCCATCCTTGAACTTTGGAAAAAATTGCCCTCCTCCCAGTCAACCCACTGATTCTGGAGTTTTTTTTTTTTTTTTTTTTTAAAGTGCTTTTTTAGGGTTTGCTCTGTGTGCTGTCTTATTTCTGTATGTTCTTTGGATATTTTTTGAATATTTTACAAATGCTCTGGGCAGTGGTTCTGCTTCTACTTTTTCTGCCGATGTAGATCTAAGGCACTGTGAAGACTGTATGAATAATGTTTTTGACTCTTACATATAAAGTCTCACACTGCAGAACACTTTTCACATGTCTGTAGAGGAATCATTTTCAAGGGCTGAAACACCAGCCATATGCTAAAACATTTGTCTTCATATAAACTTAAATACATCTTTGTGTTTTTATTCCTTTTTCCCACACAAGACCTCGATCAAAACTCAATAATGGAATTGATCAAATGTCCAACCAATAATCAGATTGGATAAATGACCTTTCAAACACACAAAATATATATATTTTTTAATTAATTATTTTTTCCAGTCAAAACTCTTTATTGTATTTGCTACACACAACAATAATGATTTTTAGCACTGCTGTGGGAACAAATAATATTGTTTCTGGAGTTTAAGATTTTATTTGTTTTCCACTTCATCAATAGGTGATGTGATTGATTGCAAAAATAATAAAACTTGAGCTCTACAATTTCTCTACTCACATAACATGACATTCTAATCATACATTTATTGCAAAATTAATTCACACACCTTTTGTCACCTTACATTGTGAAATAATTCTAACTTTTAAACAGCACTCGGGGATTGCATAGAAATTTACAAACATTTGTGAAAGAATGGGTCGCTCTCAGGAGCTCAGTGAATTCCAGCGTGGGACTGTGATAGGATGCCATCTATGCAACAAATCCAGTCGTGAAATTTCCTTGCTCCTAAATATTCCACAGTCAACTGTCAGCTGTATTATAAGAAAGTGGAAGTGTTTGGGAACGACAGCAACTCAGCCACGAAGTGGTAGGCCACGTAAACTCATGGAGCGGGGTCAGCGGATGCTGAGGCACATAGTGCAAAGAGGTCACCAACTTTCTGCAGAGTCCATGGCTACAGACCTCCAAACTTCATGTGGCCTTCAGATTAGCTCCAGAACAGTGCGCAGAGAGCTTCATGGAATGGGTTTCCATGGCCGAGCAGCTGCATCCAAGCCATACATCACCAAGTGCAATGCAAAACGCCGGATGCAGTGGTATAAAGCACACCACCACTGGACTGTAGAGCAGTGGAGGTGTGTTCTCTGGAGTGACCAATCGCGCTTCTCCATCTGGCAATCTGATGGACGGGTCTGGGTTTGGCGGTCAGCAGGAGAACGATACTTGTCGGACCGCATTGTGCCAAGTGTAAAGTTTGGTGGAGGGGGGATTATGGTGTGGGGTTGTTTTTCAGGAGCTGGGCTTGGCCCCTTAGTTCCAGTGAAAGGAACTGGGAATGCTTCAGCATACCAAGACATTGTGGACAATTCCATGCTCCCAACTTTGTGGGAACAGTTTGGAGCTGGCCCCTTCCTCTTCCAACATGACTGTGCACCAGTGCACAAAGCAAGGTCCATAAAGACATGGATGACAGAGTCTGGTGTGGATGAACTGGACTGGCCTGCACAGAGTCCTGACCTCAACCCCATAGAACACCTTTGGGATGAATTAGAGTGGAGACTAAGAGCCAGGCCTTCTGTCCAACATCAGTGTGTGACCTCACAAATGCACTTCTGGAAGAATGGTCCAAAATTCCCATGAACACACTCCTAAACCTTGTGGACAGCCTTCCCAGAAGAGTTGAAGCTGTTATAGCTGCAAAGGGTGGACCCACGTCATAATGAACCCCATAGACTAGGAATGGGATGGCACTGAAATTCATATGCGAGTCAAGGCAGGTGAGCAAATACTTTTGGCAATATAGTGTATATAAATATATACATAATTATTTTTTACAGACCGTATTCCTGTACATATCCACTCACGGTATAAAAACTTCCATTTGCACTTTCTGTTCATATTACAATGTAAATCCCACTGTAAATAATATACATTATATTTTTAATAGACCGGATCCACACATCCACCTACTGTATAAAAGTCCAATTTGCACTCTGGACATATTGCATTATAAATCCACTTTAAATCTCAACTCATTGTTGTCCTTGTCTCTAGTGGAAAGTTTGTCTACTACAGCGATGTGCAAAAATATTAGAACACCTGTCAAATCTTAAGAAACTGGTGGTTTATTTGTTCCCAGAGTCTGAATTTCACTTTTTTTGCTATTGCAAAAGGTAAAGGCAAAGGTACTGAGAATATTTCACCTACAAATTTATCAGTCCAGTCCTTTTTTTTAACATTTTACTCTAATACTTAGTGTGGCCTCCCTTGGCAACAATTTAAGGAAACTCTAAGGAAACCCTCTGGAATGAGCTTCTGAGAGCGTGGAATGACAGTGGGGTTGAAACTCTCAGAAAATACATCGACACAATGCCAGAAAGATGCGCTGCTGGGATTGTTGCCAAGGGGGCCACATATTAGAGTAAAATGTAAAAAAAAAAAAAAAAAAAAGGACTGGATTGATAAATTTGTAGGTGAAATATTCTCAGTACCTTTGCCTTTACCTTATGCAATGGCAAAAAAAGTGAAATTCAGACTCTGGGAAAAAAATAAACCACCAGTTTCTTAAGATTTGACAAGTGTTCTAATATTTTTGCACACCACTGTATGTATGCATTATGTCTAGGTCCACATGTTGTCTAGGTTCATGTCGGAATTGTATGTCATGAGCAATGTAAAATCCGAAGCCAAATTCCTTGTATGTGTTCACATACTTGGGCAATAAAGCTGATTCTGATAAATGCATAATAAGAAACGACAACTGTGGAAGGACATAATAGACACTATTGGTAAAATCTCGACACTCCCCAGAGACTTGAGACAAACTGGAGCAACATGAGTGGTCTAGGTTTCCTTTGGCCCATGTTAGAGAGATGGTCCCAGTGGCCTTGATTTTATTGATTTCATCCTTTGCATCCACATCTCATGGCGTTACATGAATCCCTCTCTTGTTAGGGATAGGAATCAATAAGAATTGAACGATTCTGATTCCATTATTGATTTTGCTTATCAATCAGATTCCTTATTGATTCTCATTGGGTGAAGGAATAAGAGTACAAACAGGTTTGTTTGCATTAACTGTCTTTTATATTTCCATCTCTGCACAGAAAATATAACGTATACATTACATTATTATACACTATTGCCGCATTTCCACTATCTGGAAGCAGTTCGACTTGGCTCGTCCTCCGTTGTTGTGCACCTCGTTTCCTTTCCCCTACCTTTGGAAACTTGTATTTGAGGGGGTACAAAGTTTGTTGCCCACACCGGAACTGGAACTGGGCCCGGATGATATCCTGGTGTTCACTCTGCCACTAGATTCACAAGCGCCGCTAAGTAGCGCATCAAATATGTGACATTCCTGTAAATCAGGGGTGTCAAACTCATTTTAGTTCAGGGGCCAGATTCAGCCAAATTTGATCTGAAATGGGCCGAACCAGTAAAATAACATAATAATATATAAATAGTGTCAACTCCAAACTTTTCTCTGTTTTAGAGTGAAAAAAGTAAATTTACATTATGAAAATGTTTACCTCTACAAACTATCCTTTCATAAGATGTGAATAACATGAACAAACTGAAAAAAATAAGTGTAATTTTAAAAATATTCTGCCTCAGTTTATCGTTTACACATGTAAATTTACAGATCATAGTGGATCTACAAATGCACAAAATATTTAGTAACAGGCAGAATATTGTTAAAATTGCACTTACTTCTCTTAAGACATTTCAGGTTGTTCATATTTGTTCAGGTTATTCATATTTTTTTTTGCAAAATTATACTTTGTAAATATTTTCATGTATTTACACTAAAACATTTACAAAGAGAAACATTTGGAGTTGTCATTATTTATATGTTATTATTATAGTATTTTACTGGTCCTGCCCACTTGAGATTGAATTGTTCTGAATGTGGAAACTAAACTAAAAGGACTGTAAATATCTTCAGTGTAATTTCCCCATTTCACAAATTCCTCCTAAGGGCCAGACTGGACCCTTTGGCAGGCCGGATTTGGCCCCCGGGCTGCATGTTTGACACCTGTGCTGTAAATGATTCACATGCTGTGGACAAATGTTGGACCATATTAGAGGGATTCCACCCCTTTGAAGACATGGAAGCTTTGCAAGTGTTCCAAGTGGCCCTGGTGTCATCTTTTGAGACCGTTTCTGGCTACGTTCTGACCAAAACAATGCAGTGTACGTGTGACGTCATTGCGCATGCACAACGAAGGCGGAATCGATAAGCAGAACCGTTAAGCAGACAGGCAAACAATTCCAAGGAATCAAGCTACTGGGATCCGGTTCTCAAAAAGAACCGGTTTTTGATTACCATCCGTA
Organism: Sphaeramia orbicularis; assembly: GCF_902148855.1. Lineage (NCBI taxonomy): Eukaryota > Metazoa > Chordata > Actinopteri > Kurtiformes > Apogonidae > Sphaeramia > Sphaeramia orbicularis. The sequence goes on from NC_043975.1 coordinate 19,131,246, forward strand.
TCTCTTGTTGTAATTTTTTTTTTTTTTTCTCTTTTTATTTTTTTCTACACACTTTTTACAGGTATCTATATTGATATGCAAGTCAGAGCATTAGCCTCATTTTTTTTTTTTTTTGTTTGTTCGTTGAAAAAACCAAAAAGTTTAAGTCAAAACAAAGAAAGGTTAAATGGAGAAAAACTCATTTTGCGACATAAAAGTAGCAATGGGTCTTTATGGGTTAATATACTGATGTAGTATTGTCTTGGTACAAAGATGTGCCCTTAAACCAGCCTTCAAAATGTTCAGAACATTACAATGAATCATCAATCACTTTCTCCACACCCTTGGATTAAAAAAAGACACTTTGGAGGTTGGTTTGTTGTTACATTAAGAGATGGGGTCTAAATCAGGCTTCATTATTTGTGATTGAACAATGGCATACTCAAAAAAAAAAAAAAAAAAAAAAAAAAAAAAAAAAACCTTGAGGATCTTATCTGGGATGATATCTACCATGAATTCATCAGGGATATGAAGTCATCCTCATGGGAGATAAGCGACCGACGGCGTTCACCGTCATTATCATCAAAACACTAAATAAGAACATCTTTTGGAGGGAATGTTGTTCATCTCTTGTAGAGTTCACAAGCTTGAAACTGGAGGCATGTGGGAATTTGTGTTTGTGATATCATACTCAACCTATTTATTTTTTCTCTCCATAGTTTCTTTTCCATAGAACTTTTGCTTATAAGGTTAGGGTTAGCATCAGGCTTGTAACAAACATTTAACGCAGAAAAACGCATATATTAAAAATTATTTCAAAGGTAATCGAAAAACATGTAGATAAACATTAAACATATCTGATCAAAGATGACTCCAATGTAACATAACACCCCCCTCTCCATCACCACCAATATTTAATCATTTGTTCCTTGTGCCAGTGTCAATATGTCCTGAAAATTTCATCAAAATAATATATGATTTTCACTGAAAAATTGCCAAATACAGAGGATAATATTATAATATATGTTATAAATCACTTAAGAAAGGTTAATTAGAGATAAAATGTCATTTGGGAATGAATACAAAAGTACAGGGGTTGGACAAAATAATGGAAACACCTTCACCTCAAGATGATAATGCCCCAATCCATACAGCTAGAATTGTTAAAGAATGGCATGAGGAACATTCTAATGAAGTTGAGCATCTCGTATGGCCGGCACAGTCCCCAGACCTCAACATTATTGAGCATTTATGGTCAGTTTTAGAGATTCAAGTAAGACGTCGATTTCCACCGCCATCGTCTCTAAAAGAGTTGGAGGGTATTCTAACTGAAGAATGGCTTAAAATTCCTTTGGAAACAATTCATAAGTTGTATGAATCAATACCTCAGAGAATTGAGGCTGTAATTGCCGCAAAAGGTAGACCTACACCATATTAAATTATATTTTGTTGATTTTTTAAGGTGTTTCCATTATTTTGTCCAACCCCTGTAGCTCTGGGTCTTTACGGGTTAAGGATTCCATACTGATGGAAAGTATTTACAGGTGTTGGGGTTGTTAATGTAAAAGTCCAAACATTCAACATAACTGGGATTCGGCTGCAAAATAAAGTTATCACACATTTTTTCATAACAAAGTTTTAACAAACCTTTTTTTTTTTTTTTATTCCACATTCAAGGCACTTACCTCAGATTCACAGAAAGAACCAATATGTGCAAAGCTCTGACTACAATACTGTGAGTTAACATAATCTCATAATCCACACAGAAATATAATTATGTACAAAATGCATTTTTAGAAGACATATGCAGGACGACCTTTAAATAAAAACAGCATTTTCACCGTGCGGCTCCTGCAGAGGTTAATCCTGCTACAGCTGACGAACATCACATCAAAGCTCATAGACTAGAAAAACTCAAATGTGAACAACTTTCTATTGTTTGATAAAATTAAATCCAGTGGGGGCCCGTGAATTCAGGAGGGACTGGGGAAGTTTTCCTCTGCGATCCTTCAGTTATTTCCTCGTAACCTCATCATATCGATTTGGAAGGCGGCACACGGTGAGTCATCCTGGACTGAGCATTAAAGCGTCCCACTAGTGGATGTTATTAGTCATATCACTGGCTTTCTGACAAGTCGATTTTCTCTTTACTGTTTGCATATATTTAAAAAAAATAAATAAATAAAAAAGTGACAAAAGATGTTTCATTTCTTTCCAAAGCTTTTTCACACCAAACTTACCTTAAGGCTAAAACATCCAGAGAAGTCGAAAAAGTCCCTGAAACCAAAATCCACAAACATGTGACAACGGAGCAGTGTTGAAGTCTGCTCAGGGATGACGTTCACGCCGCAGGGGAACTATAGGTTCTAAAAAGTAATTTGGTAATTGCTGTTAAGTTAGAATAAGCTAAATTACCCTCGGGGGTTAATTTAATTAGCGCAAAGCCTGGGGAGAACAGACGAGAAGCCGGCACAGTATTCACTTAAAGTGCACTTCTGTTCTTTGGTAGAACTTTGAGGACTGTAGTTCAGCAGGTGGCATTTCATTTCTTAAGAACCCCATTAGCAACGGAAACATCAGCTGCTATTCTTCCTGGGGTCTCCTCTACATTACAAGTTTAATTATTTACATTCATTTTACACCATTCACACACACACACCAATGTATAATGATGAATATGTAATCAGTAACTGTTTTGGTAACACTTTATTTGAAGGTCTAGTTTAAGCGCACATTCATAAGACATTATAATGCATTTATAATGCATTATAAAAGTCATTACAACAGTTTATGATCATGTACAACAATTTATACCAATGTTAATAAAGTATTTTAAGTGTAGGCCTAATGTATTATAAATTCAGCTTTCATTATGTTTTATACATTCATACCAAAGTGACAGCAGTGTTTGAAGGAAGAATCTCCAGTCCTGGGTTACAGAACACATTCTAACCATCATAACTCTAACCAGTTATGAAGACACAGACAACTGCTGTGACATGTAGTTTCTGAAACTGAATAATGCCTTAGAAACATCAATAATAAGTTACAGGAGGACTGATGATATTATAACACAAGTATGATGACGTATGAGCAGTATCTGCTGGTTCTGAGTAAAGTGTAAATCAAAAATTATACATCCAAGTGTTCTTAATAACTCTTTATTTTGCAAAAAACAAAACATTAAAAGAACAGAGACAGTAAATAGAAGTGTTACATGTTGCTTTATACATAAATAAAAAATGTGGCAGCTCTAAATCTTTAATTCAAACACATACCTCTTTTTTTTTTAATAAATATGAAATCCCTAAAATAGATGGGTATATGAACCAGTGACAAAACCTAACAAAAGTTCCCCACCTAAAAAAATAAATTCCTTCACACTGCTTTGGTATGGATGTATAAAACACTATGAAAGCTGAATTTATAATACATTAGGCCTACACTTATAGTACTTTATTAACCTTGGTATAAGTTGTTGTACATGATCATAAACTGTTGTAATGACTTTTATAATGCATTATAAATGCATTATAATGTCTTATGAATGTGCTCTTAATGCATCATAAACTAGACCTTCAAATAAAGTGTTACCACTGTTTTTGTCTTGTCTTACTTATTGTCATGTTTTTCACGTTTTATGTTTTCAACAGCAGCCAGTTAGCTGGTTTGTCCCACTGTCTTGTGTTATGTCTGTTTTGTCTCTTAGTTCTTTTTGAAAATCTGCTTTATTTCCTCCGCCAGGACGTATTGTGATCGCTTTGCTTTGTGTGTTTGTTTGTTAGCAGGATAATTCAAAAAGTTATGGATGGATTTTCATAAAATTTTCAGGAAATGTTGGTACTGGCACAAGGAAGAAATTATAAAATTTTGGTGGTGATCAGGAGGGGGAGGGGGGGGGGGCACAGATCTGTCTTGGTGAAGGTCTGTGCTCTCAGAGTGCTTTTCTTGTTGTCATTGTCATTAGTCTGACTGGAACCAAGTGTTGCTACTGACATTTATTGTGTTGGAATGAGCGTTTCTCAATTAATCCACCAGGGGGCGCCGCTTTTAATTATCCATACTGGACCAATACCGCAAAGAAGAGTAAAGTTTTTTGAGAAGAAAGTCTGTCGTAACAAACATGGAGACAACAGAGGTAACACTAATGTGATGCCAAGGTTGCAGTTTTTTCGCTGGTAAGGTTTAAAGCTTAGCTTCAGCAGGTAGAGAAAAGCGAAATGAGCGATAAGTTTCATTTCCACTTCCACTGGCGGAGGTCCACATCGCTCCGTACCCCCATAGTATTATGAGTAGGATGGAAACCAGCCTAGCCCTGGGTATTTGTCATAAATATGTCAGTAGTTTTTCACTAACTCACACAGTTGCTCTTTCAACAGATCCTCTATCTCACAGGTGTTAAACATATGGCCCGGGGGCCAAATCCGGCCTGTCAAAGGTTCCAGTCCGGCCCTTGGGATGAATTTCTGAAATGCTACAATTCCACTAAGATATTACCAATCATTTTAGTTCAGGTTTTACATTTGAACCAATTCAATCTCAAATGGGTCAGATCAGTAAAATACCACCCAATAACCTAGAAATACTCATAACTCCCAATTTTTCTCTTTGTAAACGTAAATATTTTCATGTATTTACAGGGTGGGGAAGCAACATTTACAATGAACATTTAGTTGTTTTTTCTCAGCAGGCACTACGTCAATTGTTTTGAAACAAAAACATATATTGATGTCATAATCATACCTAACACTATTATCCATACCTTTTCAGAAACTTTTGCCCATATGAGTAATCAGGAAAGCAAACGTCAAAGAGTGTGTGATTTGCTGAATGGACTCGTCACACCAAAGGAGATTTCAAAAATAGTTGGAGTGTCCATAAAGACTGTTTATAATGGAAAGAAGAGAATGACTATGAGCAAAACTATTACGAGATACTATTAAAGAACAATGGGAGAAGTTGTCACCCGAATATTTGAGGAACACTTGCGCAAGTTTCAGGAAGCGTGTGAAGGCAGTTATTGAGAAAGAAGGAGGACACATAGAATAAAAACATTTTCTATTATGTCAATTTTCTTGTGGCAAATAAATTCTCATGACTTTCAATAAACTAATTGGTCATACACTGTCTTTCAATCCCTGCCTCAAAATATTGTAAATTTTGCTTCCCCACCCTGTACACTAAAACAAAGTATAATTTCACAAAAAATGTGAACAACCTTAAATGTCTTAAGAGAAATAAGTGCAATTTTAACAATATTCTGCCTGTTACTAAATGTTTTGTGTATCTGTAGACCTACTGTGATCTGTAAGTTGTATACAAACTGAAGCATGATATTGTTAAAATTGCATTTTTTCAGTTTTTTCATGTTATTCACAATGTTTGAAAGGGTAGTTTGCAGATGTAAACATTTTCATGATGTAATTTGACTTTTTTCGCTCTAAAACATGAGGAAAGTTTGGAGTTGACATTATTTCTATATTCTGTTATTATTTTAGTGGTTCGGCCCACTTCAGATCAAATTTAGCTGAATGTGGCCCCTGAACTAAAATGAGTTTGACACCCCTGCACCTGAAAAATGGATGGAATGTACGCAGAGGACGGACAGAACGCTGTGTCCGTATCTGTCTGTGCCTTTAACGTTACTTGGAGGCAGCATTACTTGTATCACCATCATTTAGTTTGAAAAATCTCCACACTCCGCACACATTATTCCACCAGCGAATGTCATGTGGCTGTAAGTGGTATTGGTGCTGATGTATACACACTGAGTATCGGAGCAGATGCCTGATAGTGGTATCGGAATCGGTGCGTCCCTAATACTTATATTCAGTGTCTTGATAAAAAAACAGACTGGCAGAAGGAAGGTGTGTATTTCCAAACTCCAGTGATTTCACCTCCGACAGTTTCTAAACAGTCAATACCCGGTAATAACTTAAGATAACCACCACGCGCCCATACCATTAACCTCCCATTTCTTTCTCGAGGTAGATGCAGCACCTCATACTGACTCCAATGTCCGCTGTAATCACGGCCAAACCCAAAGGAAGCCTTAAACATTTCAGCGCCTCTGTTTGTGAGCTGCCGTCCACGTTAGCAGAGGTTAAGTGTCCAGATACAAACAGCACTCGGCTCTCCATTCACAGCACAGCGGGGCCACTAAACACTCAATATGTGGACTGCACCGCAATAACCACCACACGCTGAGACATGACAGTGTCCGTGAGTGAGGAGCATGGCAATGGATGCTGGGAAACGGATGAAGGTAGATGAGTCAAAGGTTTTTTTTTTCTTCTTCTATTGCCATTAATCATTCCGCTCAGCTGCACACACTATGAACCTTTCTATCACAGGACAGCTGGTTTCTGCCATTGTTAAAGTTCTTACACTGACATTGAGTTAAGAAGGATATACACGGCGATTCGTGTCATGTAGTGTGTCATAGCGGACTCGGCCTTTAAAAATAAAAGATAGATTTACACACTATGGGGTTTGAAGAATAGAACTGCAGCTAGAAACGCTCAACTCATCAAGGAAATGGCAGTGATTTAAAAATCTATCTAAAATTTAATTATGTGAAATTGGACTGAAGGTTTGATTACACCGGGTTACAAAAAATGTTTTTTGCAAGTTGTCTAGGTTTTTTCAACTGAATTAGGACCATTTTGCACCACTAAATCCAAAAATGACATCTGTTTTTCTCAATCAGGTCAGGTTTTTTTGCTAATTTGATTTTGAAAAATTTGATCTTCTCTCAAAATATAATCATTAATACCAAAATAAGATTGGTAAGCACACTTTATGAAACTTGTGACTTGATTCCTGTTAGGTACAATGGTGTATTCACCGCAGATGTAGCAGAATACGTCAGGCTTATTTTTGCAAGATCTTGTAGTCGAAGCCATTTCATTCACCTGTAATATTAAAAAAAACAATCATAAATTGGCAAAAGTAAAATCTTCAGAACTTGTTAATTGCAAGAAATATGAAAGAATTTTGTATCATATGATGTGAAAATGCCCATAAATGTAAGCAAAAATATTAAAAAGCCAATGTAGCATAGTTCAGAAAGTTGACCTGATTGAGCAAAATGAATGTGATTTTTGGATTCAGCACACCAAAATTATCCTAAATCAGCTCAAAAAACTTAAACAATAAATTTGTTGTTGACCAGTGTTATCAATAGACCAAGGCTTCTGTAGTGATCTTCCATTCGTTTCCAAAAACCACATATGAGTTGTATTCTGACGCAATTGACAAGACTGTAATCTGCTCCAAAAATGTATTAACCCTTAAGGGTCCACAGTCACGGCCCTGTGACTCAATCACATGACATTTTTCAACACATCGTAGCATCAGAAGTCGGTCACGTAGACCATCCGGGACAATTGCATTCGAAAGTGCGGAGTTGAAACACTCTCCCACTTTTTGTTTGATGTTGACAGAGCAAATACAACCGGAGATGTGATGTTTTGAACTCGATCGATGAGGTGGTAGTGGCGTGTGTGTGTGTGTGTGTGTGTGTGGGGGGGGGGGGGGGGGGGGGGGGGGGGCTTATATATCTAACCATATCTTTGTCATTTTTTGTCCGTTTCAAAATCGAAAAAAAACTGTCTGAATTTGCGGATTCTAATACACAGATTGCATTAGCATTACAGGTAAGGATGAGAATGACCCCCACCTGAACCGAACGTGGAAACTGGGAGGACCCGGGGTGGTGGAGCGGGGGAGAAAACGCTTATGTAAAGACTATTTTAACTTTGTTTTATTGTTCCTTTATTGAGTCTGTTTTATCTTTTTGTCTGGTGGCATGGTTCAGTCAGACCTCAGTTGCAGAGAGAAACTCACTGAATCAAATAGTCAGATGGTCCAGTCGCCTGATTGGTGAGTTCCAGTGTTGTCCCGCCTCCCTGTACACTAAACAGGTACAGAGGATGGTTTCATCAGTTCTTAACAATGACTCCCATCCTTTACGAGGTGAATTTCAGCTCCTTTCCTCTGGACCAGGGGTGTCAAACTCATTCTGGTTCAGGGGCCATATTTAGCTCAATTTGACCTCAAGAGGGCCAGACCAGTAAAATAATGACTTAATAACCTATAAATAATGACAAATCCAAGTTTTTCTTTTTGTTTTAGTACAAAAAGAAAAAAACAATTACATTACAAAAATATTTATATTTTACAAAAAAGATGTGAATAACCTGGAAAAACAGAAATTTCATTTGAAAAATTAGTGTAATTTTAACAAAATTATGCCTCGACTTATTATTTATGCATGTACATTACACACAGTGTTCCATAAACATTTGGTAACAGGCAGAATATTGTTAAAATTTTGGAGTTTGGAACAAAAATTTGAACAATTTCTACAATATTCCATCTGTTATTATTAACACAACTACTGCACAAAACATTTAGAAACAGGCAGGATATTGTTAAAATTGCACATTTCAGGTTGTTCATCTCTGTTTTTATTTATGTATTTATTTGCATTTTATTGTGAAAGAATAGTTTTGTAAATGTAAATATTTTCACAGTGTAATGTTAATTTTTTTCACTTAAATTTTTCCACGTAATTTTTCACAATGAAAATTTGTAGTTGTCATTATTTATGGGTTATTGTGTTGTTATTTTTACTGGAGATCACATTGGTCTGTATGTGGAAACTGAACCAAAATGATTTGGACAACCTTGACTGTTCAGGTAAATTTTTGCACTTTCATCCCGCGGGACGGAATGGAACCTTTGGCGGGCCAGATTTGGCCCCCGGGCCGCATGTTTGACACCTGTGCTCTGGACGGAGGTTCTTAGTCCCAAGGTGCAGGACACAGCGTTTATAAAAACAGCTTTGTTCCTGTCGCCGTCACTGAGCTCAATAAGAAATAGTGACATTGCACTTTACTAACTTATTTTAGTTATTTATCCCACTTCTTTGCTCTATTTATTATTATTGTGACTTCAAATTTTTAAATTTTATGTTCTTACTTTGGTTTTTATCCCGGATTGTTCTTATCTTTTCTGGTTTTTATTGCGTTCTATTGCATCTTGTTTTTATTTATTTGATCTTATTTATTTATTTTATTCTTTTACTTATCCATGCTGCTATACTGATGAATGGTGGAACACTGAGCACTTCTTGTCTTTGTGTCCTGTCTGTAAGCGTGATCAAGTACCTGTTTTACATGTTCAACATATGTACTGTTGTAATACCAAAGCAATCACCTAGACTGCAAAACAAATCTACCTACGGGTACAAATAAAGTAACCTTGACCTTGAAATATTTGAGTATAGTTTTAATTTATTACTATTTTGATTTTATATACCTAATATTTGGAAACAATATTCACTTTTAAAGTCTTTGAAAAGGTTCATTAAGCATCTTTGTGTTATTTATGCAATAAATTCTATACATTTTTCAAATTGGATTTTATATTTTTTGTGTTTTTTGGCCTTTTGTGTTGATATAGTAGGTTAAAGTGAAAAAAATTATGACAGATGAGATAGATGAAGTTGTGCTGGAAAAAAAGATACCTAACATGGATATAGTAAACCTTTTTTTATATAGTGTGTGTGTGTATAAAAAGGCAAAATCAAAAGTACTCAGAAACGGCCAAAATAGGTTCAGACTCCTGAGGGTTAAAACAAAAAAGTTAATTTACATCATGTCAGACAGTAGAAAAAACTCTATACTCATAACTCTAATGATGCTTGAGATGTAATTTATCCGATATTGAAATATCTATTGTTAACCTTCATATTGTCTGGCTGTCATTCTTCTTCGCTACCTTTTAGAATACAGCTACACAATCTGCATTGACTTTTCGTAGGAATGTGAAAACCATTATTCATGTGCCAACACATTAGATATTAGATACAGAGGAAATTCACTTTTTTTACCTCCCATCAGCACAAGAAAAACAGAGAAAACCAAACAAAAAGTAGAATTAATAAAGGATCACATCTGTGAGTCATCAGGCAGGACGTGTATCTTCATGTCGAGGTTTATATATAACATGAACAGAACGGATAATAATAATAACGGAGAATAATAAATAAATAAATAAATAAAACATGTCCATGGATCTGTGCCACAGGACACCTTTAAAGCTGCTGTTTTTTTTGGCAACTTATTTGCAGAATTTGAATATAATAACCATAATTATAGTTTAATCAGTGTATAATCACATAACAATAAAAAATAAATAAATAAATAAATTGTGCTGTTGTTGCTTTAGGATTGGCCTCTTTGGCTAACAGCAAGGAAAAGTGATAAATATACTAATTATACAACACACAGTTTGCTAACATCAACAAAACAGCAGCTCTGAGCTCAAAACAGACTCCAACCAACCTCACTGTTAAGTCATGAGTATATGCAAATATGAGAAACTGAACCTTCAAAAGGATTATTTACAAATGCAACAAAAACTAAGCAAAAAAAAAAAAAAAGTTTTACTACGGAAGTGAAAAGTTAGTTTTATTTTCGTCTTTGTTTACTGGTTTTCACTCTAGCTTGGTGCTGTGGAAAATAAAAGGTCAAGGCAAAGCACTCAAAATGACCTTTCTGGTGTCATTACTCATAAATAGTTATTCCATTTAAAAAAAATAAAAAAAAAAAAGCCAAAAAAAAAGCAAAATATCACTCCTTTAACAAAACAATACATCACAGTGACATGCAATAACAACGGAAGACAATGCCAATGTATTTAATCCTGTAAAGCCCAAACCATTAAATCACTGACAGAAAATTCCAATTCTTTGAAACTGGAGCCTTTATTGGTCCTTCTGAACAACCCATTTTTTTTTCAAATATCAATTTCATTGTATGACTTTCAATTTTGTATCATATTTGTTACATCAGGTTTCTATGCTCAAATATTATTTTTGAACAAAGGAAAACATAATATAACACAAACATGTCTTACAAATTGATAACACTGGTCTACAAGGAAAATGTTTCCAGAATAAAAGTAATGAAATTTTACCACATGAGAGTCACTGATAAAGAAAAATCAAGTCAAAAATTCAGGTTGGCTGAACTTTCCAAGATACAGCCTTGGGTCAAAATGTGAAATTCAAGAATTAACGAGAGAATGGGTTTGACTCAAAAGGAATATTTGTCTCAGAGCTACAAGATCAACTTCAAAACACTGTCTGCACATTAGAATACATTCACTTTACAGGTTTGATTTAGTGGAAGATTTATAAAACTATTAAATAAATGTACATAAACCAATATATATGTGTAATAACACTTAATCATATACCTTGAAAACATCAGCAAACCGGCACTTTTGTCATTTATTTTCCAATTAATCTTATTAAAATACGTAACATTTAGCACATTTAATCTCTGAAGCAAATCATTTCTAAAAAAATTGTAGACCAGTGTAATTCCTTTTCAAAATTGGCAAAGTTCTGCCTCCTTCCTCATTAATGACAGTCTTGTAGTGTCACTGGAAAGGCCTCTAGTGAATGAATTCCTCCCCCCTGGTGGATTATCCGTGTATTGCATGTATCTAATTGTATACATCAGGTTTTTCAAGAAAGAAAATATCATGCAGAGGGCTTCAAAACTCATATCAGATATGATGCGTTTGGTGTTATAGGGTTTAAATATTTTGCTCACTTTCCGTAATCTCATAATTATAGTCAAAAGCATCGTCAGTAAAAATCATCTCGGACGAAACTTCCCAACGCTGGTCGGGACAAACAACGTCTGACCGTCCTGGTTGGAATTCCTCATATTATTGATTCTTGCTCTTGTAGCAAATCACTCCTTGGAAGCTGCTCTTTAAATATGAATGCATTTTCCTGCTCCCCATCACTGCCTCGTCCCTCAGGATGATCCAGGAGATTCAAGCTAAGTGATTTATTTAACATCTACAAACATCTGATCACCACAGTTTTCGTCTCTTAAGGACTACTGGACCTTTGCCTGGCCTGTTAAATATGGATCAGCCTGGAAATCTCCTCCAAAAGCATCTGTTTGGCTTCGGGATTTGATGTTTTTCTTAAAAATAGAAAAAAAATAAAGTATTTCAGCAGAGGATCAATTTTAAAGTTCCATAAGTTATGGGACCCCTTAATTTTGTATTTTGATAGGTTCAGTACCCTCCTGTAGCGTCATATACCTTGTAAACTAGAAATAACATGTGAAAGTGTCCCTTATTTAATTTACCCATGTCTTCATTTATATTATTATGTGCCCCCCCCTCCGCACCCCGTAGTTTTGTTTTGTTCCATGTTTAGTGGTAGTTTGTATGTATATGTGGGAAGGGTGGGAGGGAGGGGATTCGGCTCAGGGGTCTGAGCCTATATTGGCCATTTTTGAGTACTTTTGATTTCGCCTTTATATACTATATAAAGAAAAAATTATTATACCCATGTTTGGTATCTTTTTTTTTTTAGTACAACTTCATCTATCTCATCTTATTCATCTGCCCATAATTTTTTCACTTTAACCTACTATATCAACACAAAAGGACAAAAAACACACAAAAATATGAAATCTGATTTGAAAAATGTATATAATTTATTGCATAATTAACACAAAGATGCTTGACAAACCTTTTCAAAGACTTTAAAAGTGAATATTGGTTCCAAATATTAGGTATAGAAAATTAAAATTATAATAAATTAAAACTATACTCAAATATTTGACATAAAAGCATATCTTTACATAGGTGTTTTCTCCCACTTTTCTCAACGCCGCCCCCCCCCCCCCCCCCCCCCTTCCCGGATTCCAGATCCGATTCTTCCAATGCTAATGCAGTCTGTGGATTACAATCCGCAGATTCGGTCAGTTTATCTGTTTTGAAAAAGGACAAAAAATTGTGAAGATATGGGAAGATGTCAGTGGTTGGTGTTAAACTGTGGAGTTCTTTTTATAATGAGCTGAAGGACCGTAAAAACATATTCCAACTGAAAAAAAGTGTATAAAGACAGAGCAATGAGATTATATGATCAGTTATAAGTTTTTACATTTTGCTTCGAATTTGTTTTTGCATCTTGTGACATACTTATTGACTTTATTGTACTTCCTAGATATGTAGTTTGGCACTTGGTTTTGTATTAATTTTGTATAATCTTTGGATGTATTTTGTTTGGTTTGTCTGACTTTATAGCGAGTTGTGTATGGCTAACCATGAAGGTTATTATTATTTAGAAGGGGGCGGGAAATTTAAGATTTTCTTCATCCTGTTTCTTTTTGAGCATGGGTGTGTAAATGTTCACCTGAGGATTATTGAATGTCTGCTGATGAAATGCACAACAATGAATGAAATAAATGAAAAGAAAATATAAAATATGACACCCGCCCTACTTCATTTTCATACTTTTATTAATGTTTATTTGCTTCGGTTTCAAAACGCCATATATCTCCGGTTGTATTTGCTCTATCAATATCAAATAAAAAGTGGGAAAGTGTTTCAAGTCCGCACTTTTGAAAGCATTTGACCCCAGTGGTCTACGTTACCAACTTCCGATGCTATGACATGTTGAAAATGTCATGTGATTCAGTAACGGGGCCCTGACCATGGACCCCAAAGGGTTAAGCTAAAAGCGGCCATACACTGTGCGATTTTAGAGACGATTTCTCACTTGTGCGACTCTTTCTGGGATCGGGCCAGATGTGCCTCTAATCGTGTGTCATGCTTCGTGCAGTGTACATGGGGTAAGGAGAAGCGATTAACACCTGACGACCACCTCACGACCAACAATCGTGTGTTCGCAAGGAAAACAGAGCTGTTTGAAATCCTGCTCGCTCCTTGTGAGGGTATCGCACTGTTAAAGCAGTGCCACGAGCCGATGTGCCTCAAATTCTCACACTGTGCATGCACCAATACAATAATAGCCAGCTACTGTAAGCTAACTCTAAGCTAACAGTAGCTGGCTATTGTCCTAGTGCAGTTTAGCTTTTGCAGCTTACCTCTAGTTCCTGCTGTAGGACTGACAGCCCATACTGTCCACATCTGGCCAACCAATTCCTGCACCAAACACGTCGTCGTCTTTTCTTCTTTTTTGATTCCCTGCAGATAACGGCACATATTGCCAAAGCAGCTCGTTGGTTTTTGTTTAGCACTACCATTTGGTGACTCACGCCAATACATAATCGTCTATGCACTTTCGGATTCCTTGGTACTTCAACGTTGTATTTCCGGATACAACACTCAAACATGTCGTGCGTCCTCTGGTGTATGGTCCTACAGTGTGAGCAGTCAGGTCGCATACGAGCATCGGTCCGTACAGTGTGAGAACATGAATCGTGAGCCTGACTTTACGATTGATTCGCACAGTTTGAGATGGAGCTTCGTGCAACGATTGAAATAATCGCACAGTGTATGGCCGCCTTAAGAAAAACAATTCAAGACACCAGTCGCTTTTCCATTGACCCTCAAATTGTGCAAATATTACTTGAGCATAAAAATGTACCTAATGGAAAAATGGCAGTTTCACCAAAAGTCTCATTTTTCAATTAAAAGTTTTTGCGCTGGCAAGAGGTGGTTTTCGGGTGTAGCGAAAATGGTACATCGCGCAAAACTGCAATGGAAAGACCTTTTTTTGCAACTGGAGTCAGGTGAATTAAAAAAACGGATGTTAATGGACGTTACAACAAGCGAAGAAGAAACAACATGTCGCGATATGTGTGGACACAACAGGAAACCCAATCATTTTTTAATTCAATATGAGATATAATAATAATAATAATAATAATAATAATAATAATAATAATAATAATAATAATAATAATAATAATAATGAATATATCTGTAAATCAACACCATATTTATGTTCGTCACCATGTTTATGGAATGACTTCTCATGTTATCTCCTGATAATAAAAAAATCATTGCATTTGTGATTTAATGGAAAAACCAACATTATGCACTTCTGTTTTTTCGACATTTAGTAAATATCAGTAAATGGAAAAGCGACTACTGTATCTAAAATGCATCATATATTTTTCCTTTCTTGAATAAAAATAAATCAATAAATAAACATGAATTGGTCATGAGGCAGTACGTGATGGTATATAACCAGGTTAAGGCTGAGCCTGTCAAGTAGACATACTAACTCCTTTCACCCAGTGTGACCTATGTAGCAGCTTGTCACAATTGTGTTATGTTCTTTTATCCCAGATTAGACCTTTAGTGTTGTGAGGTTATAAACAGGTAATCTGCTTGCACTCTTTAATCAGATGAAAAGCTTGGCATTAGAGTAGGCATGCAGCTTTGCAACTTAGCTATGCTCCGGTCAATGTCACCTTGAGTGTAAAATTAAAGTGAAAACCTTCTGTCAGCTCGACCACCCAAATTAATTTAAACAATGGGGAGCTAAATCAGTCAGAAATGGTGGATGATGGTTATTTCTGCACACAAAAATATTTCCAAATCACTGTTTGATGTAGCACTCCACAGCATGCCAACAAACATTTTCACAAATAAAACTGTGAATGATCACTTTAAGCCACAAGTGTGGTCCACATTCACCAAATGGTGAGTGGGTGCAGTTTTCAAATATGTGTTCACAGAAACCCACCTCTCCTGCAGAGCTGCCCACAAGGAGAACCTATTTATGGAATACACAGGTTGCTTTCTGTTTTCATAGAGCATTGGAGGAGGGGGGGGGGGGTATCACCCTTCCTTGGTAAAGTTCATGTTGAAAAAAACAAAAGCTATCTTCATGTAGGTTCTATAAAAATATAATGTAAGAAGTCCCTTGCAGCAAATACTGTATTTTACAGCTTATAAGGAGGATTCAGTCTTGTACTGTGTATGACAGGGATCTGCAACCTACAGGTCCAGACCAGATGTGGCTTTTTAGAGTCAGTTTGGCTTTGTTAAAAATCATAAGCAACATGGGAGTGAATAACAGTTATGTTTGATGCTTATATTACTGTAAAGCCGAACATATATTATGCAACTGCAAAAAAATCTGTGATTCACATTCTTAGGTGCAATCCGATTTTTTTGTGTGCTCATTCATATTGTATATTTAATGCAACTTCTATCAGTTTTGAGTATGAACTGAATGTAACCCTGAAGTGACCCGCATGCGCAAAATAGCTCTTGACGTAATATGTGACCACACAGACATGCACTGTGTTTACAAAAAGTAAGTCTGTTTTTCCTGCTGCCCCTCCTCCTGGGACGCAGAATTGTGATGTTTGTCGGATTTCAATGATGTAAAAGTCGAATAAATGCAACCTGGCCGTTCAAACTGAAGTCGCAAGGCAAGTTTATTTGTATAGCACATTTCAGCAACAAGGCAATTCAAGGTGCTTCACACAGGACATTGAAATAAAAGAACCAATAAGAAACACATTTAAAACATTATCAAAGAAAAATGTAAAAGGTGATTAAAAACAGCAAGTAAGAAAACAACACATAAAATCAAAAAAAAAAAAAAATAGAATAAAATAAAAATAAAAACACACACATATTAAAGTAAGAGTTGCAGTGCAGAGTTTGAAAGAGAATATAAAATTTAAAAAGTCAACAGCCTTTTAGTCAAACGCAGCAGTGAACAAGTGAGTCTTTAATCTTGACTTAAAAGAACTCAGACTCTCAGCAGACCTGATATTTTCTGGTAGTTTGTTCCAGATATATGGAGCATAGAAACTGAACGCTGATTCTCCATGTTTAGTTCTGACTTTGGGAACACAGCAGACCTGCACCAGATGACCTGAGTGGTCTGGATGATTCATACTGGACTAGCATTGGAAAATATCGGATACGTATCAGATGTAGGACCACATATGAAAGTGGCCTGGGTTGGATTTTTACTGTTCAAACTGTCTTTAACAGATCGGATACAGGTCACATATGGGCAAAAAAATCAGATTTGAGCCACATTTTCCTGCAGTCTGAATGTAGCCCATGTTGCAGACTCCACATAGAAAGGTCCCTGGTGTTGGAATCCAACCCAGGACCTTCTTACAGTGAGGCGACAGTGCTACCCACTGCACCGCCCAAGTCGATAGTATGAACTGAATTTACATCTATTTATAATTAGTCTATAAATAATCCCACAAATGGCAACAGATAATAATACTCCCAGCTGTTTCCTTTATTGTAGTTTTATTTCATAAATGAACCAAACATTCCATCATTGTTATGTAAATGGAAACTCAAGTAGGTATCAGATCCTTGTAAATAGGCTACTAGTGCATAGCTTTATTTTTTTTATCTGTTTTGCATCAAAATTGGCTCTTTAGATCGTAAAGATGTTAGGTTGTCCAGCCTTATAGTATACTGTATACTTATAGATATACCAATATACTTGTATACTACCTTCTACAAAGTTTCAAACCTATGATTTTTGGTTTATATCCAGAAACAGAGTTTGATGTAGATGTGTCCTACATGTACTAATGAAGCAGAAACCAACTGTCAGGTCTGACAATAGAAACATGTCTAGACCAAACTGAACCCTAGTTTTGTTCTTTTCTCATGTCAAAATCCTTTTTAGACGGTCAGACAAAAATAGAAGACGTTATGGCAGAAGAGGAAAATGAGCTGAAAGAAAGGAAATTGGGCTGCAGTAAGGCATAGCCACCCAGATTACATTTTTAATTGAAATATTGTCCGAGGAAGTACCAAAAAGTGAACTTTCATTAAAAATACTTTTAATGAAGGGATGCAACAAAATGAGTCTGTTCATGAATTTTTGCTGTCAAACTAATACTTTTTTTTTTTTTTTTCTTTATCAGATTAATTACAGGGTTGCTGTGGATTAATCATGATTAAATTTTAATTTTAATCTAGATTAATTGCTTTTTTTTTTTTTTTTTTTTTTGCGTGAACAAACAGACTCAAGAAAGAAGGGAATATACACTCACAGTCGATGAAAACTTTGAGACCATATTTTTCAACTTAATTTTTATTTTGAAACCCTAAACTGGAATTTTTTCATATAAATCATTTGTTTAGGTTATTGGCATACAGAAACAAAAATATAAAAGTTTCAAAAATAATTTCAAAACAAAAACTTAACAAAAGAAAATGGCACCTGCCAAACACAAAGTCACAACAGTAGCGGTCCTGGTCGGGAGTTGTCACTCTCTCTCTCGCCCTGGATGCGGTGTATCGTCAACAGAGCCTGTGGTGTTGTGGCGTTCAACCAGGTTTCTGATTGTGGGTCGGGAACAGCCCATACATACGCCTGGCTATATCACTGGAGCTCAAACCGGCCTCCACCATACCCAGTGCCCGGAGACATTGTTCATGTGATGTCGTTCACCGGACAAACAATGGTGGCCTTTTTTGGGCCTTTATATAGGCCTTCAAAACCAATCCTCAAATTGTGCAAATACCCACTGAATATTACTCAATGTGTATTTGGTCCACTTTTGCAAAGAGACCAACCCATATGCAATGAACCGTGACAACCCCTGTTGAGACGCATTATGTAATAAATTCCCAGTATGTAATAAAAGTTCAAATGTAATAAGAATGTCATGTCATCTTATAATAAAGCCGCATTATGTAATAAACTGACGCATTTTGTAATAAACTACCTCAATGCATTATGTAGTAAATTTTTTTCGAATTATGTTGTAAGTTATTACAATTTGAGAAATTTATTACAAAATGCACTTGACACATTTTTATTTTCAGGAAAATGTAATGTGCTAAATTAATCTTTAAACTGTGTGGTTAAAGTTCTGATTACATTACCTGTAGCTCCTGTAACTAATTTCTTCTAAATTGCTCTGAAATTATATTAATTTGGATTATTACATAATGAACCATGTTATTACATTTTTTTTTTTATTAAAAATGTGTCAAATGCATTTTGTAATAAATTTCTCAAATTGTAATAACTTACTACATAATGTGAAAAAATTTACTACATAATGCATTGAGGTAGTTTATTACAAAATGCGTCAGTTCATGACATAATGCGGCTTTATTACAAGATGATGTGACATTCTTATTACGTTTTGAACTTTTATTACATAATGGGAATTTATTACATAATGCGGCTCAACAACCCCCCTACAAGTTGAAATATGCAGACATTTCTACCTCACAGCTTCTATTGACTGTCAGTATACATATATATGAACTTAACGTGTTTCTCCAAGCTGGGTGATGCGTTAGCCGAAGTGCTAATAGAATCCCCGACTAATACATGCTTTACGTTAATGTGGTATTTGAACCTGGAAGTGCTTCAGTGAAAAGAAAACTCCTTCCTGCAGAGTGTGATTAATACAGGGTGACACAAAAAAACGGGAACTTTTTAACAATCCAATAAAACCAAGAGTGATGGAAGAAAAATATTTTATTTATAGTAATTGAAACCTTAAACCATGCCATTTAAGAAACAATGATGGAATTTTCATTTTTTAAAAAAATTACTTCCTGTAGATGGCGTCCTCCTGTACGAATGCATTCTTGAAATCTGCTGTTAAGATTCCTCATTGACCGCTGCAACATCTCAGCTGGGATACTGTGAATTTCATCCTGAATTCTCTGTTTTAACTCATCCAGAGTTCTTGGTCGAGTCGTGTACACTTTACTCTTGAGATAGCCCCACAAGAAAAAAATCACAAACGGACAAATCTGGCGATCTAGGGGGCCAGGGAACGTTACCGAATCTTGAGATCACACGGTTACTGAACAATTCTCGCACAGCCTCCAATGGTTAATAAAATGGGGGTGTGTTTACTTGCTCAAGGTCACTGTCTCGCAGTGCTGCCACTTGCTCATGTCTGCCAATACGCACTTCAAAAATTCCCGTTTTTTTGGGTCACCCTGTAGTTTATGTTGGTCGTCTGTTCCGTCTTGGGTTTTTTTGTCCTCATATTTCCATCCAGAGGGCCAACATGCTGTTTAGTGTCTTCCATCTTTATTGGTTGGTTCTGCTGCCTGTCACTACCAGATCAACTGCCCATTTGTTCATGCGTGATGCTAACTCTACTTGGACAAACTGCCCCAAATGCGTCTACAGTCATTCAGAGTCATTCCGTGCTGCAGATGGGTTAATTGCATTAAAACATTTTTATCAGATTAATCATGATGATGGATTAATCTGCATTAATGTGTTAAATTTTGGCAGCCCTAGATTAAATATGTAGTTCCATGGCTGGCACAAACCCTTAGCAGAATTTGTTTTGGGCTCCTCAATCAAACCTCTTTAAGGTCAGGGGATCCCCACCCCCTTAGTTCAGCAGTCAAACCAAAAATCAGATCTTTTTTGATGCTTTTTCCATGAACACGTTTGAGAACTGCAGTCTATGATATACCTGACTGTGACTGTACTTGCATCGAAATGTAGTTAACAACCTTTACAGAACCATTTAAGCATGAACTCAAGCGTCTCTTTATTTTTGTTTTCATTGTTTGTTCTGTTCATGTTGTCTTTGAACCTCGACGTGATGCCGCCCGATGACTCATAGACGATAGAGTTCTTATTGATGAATTCTATTTGTTTGGTTTTCTGTCTTTGTTTTTCTTGAGCTGGTGAGAATAAAATAGTTTTCTTGTGCCTTGGGTTGTTTACGTATTGCAGACTTTAGCTGAACTGTTCGGGATCATATCATGGATTAGAGTATGAGATCTTATTTGAACAGATTTATCCACACAAAGCCACAGTATAACTCCAACTTTAATTGTTAGAACTTTGCTGAATTCGAGACTTTTCATCTAACACCGTGATCACAACTTTAGCCCGATCAGTACTTTTATTTCCCATTATAGTCAAACTTTTGCCATTCCAATTAGCTACTGCTTTAATTTAGGCTTAGTAAATAGCAAGGCACAGATGGTGACAATTGTAAGCATTTCCTCTATAACATATAGCCTTTAACATTGTGAGTATGAAAGTGGAATACTTAATTACCTTTAGCTCAAGCACCGCTGTGGAGAAGTAGAACCACAGAGCTTTACGACTGCAGGCTGTATTAATGACCTGCTATCCCAGAATACAAAACAAGCCTTTAACCAGGATAAAAATGGTTTACACCCAATGTTTCTTTTAGAAAAATACACAGTTAGGTCTGCCCTCCTGTATTTTGAGCCCACCAGCTCATTTAGTAACAAATAACCATGTACCTTTATTAATTATTTAGTTCAACTGACAACACGCGGCCCTCACTTTAACAATGGAAACACAATTTACAGTAAGTACTCATGTGGGCATTGTAAAATAGATGGTGAAAAAAATACAGCATTTGGCTTAAAGTAAATGCAATTAACTAAATGTTTGTTCTGTTTCCTCGTAAGTGAATCCATTTGAATTGGGGGGGGTGCTATTTCAGGAAA
Organism: Sphaeramia orbicularis; assembly: GCF_902148855.1. Lineage (NCBI taxonomy): Eukaryota > Metazoa > Chordata > Actinopteri > Kurtiformes > Apogonidae > Sphaeramia > Sphaeramia orbicularis. Next base: position 19,152,495 of record NC_043975.1, read on the forward strand.
ATTTTCAGATTCAACTTTAGTCCAGATTTTCTAATGCTCCCATGTCTTGGGAATACAAAAATGTGAAAAAAATTTCAAATCAGGTTCGAATCCCGGCTCCAACTGTCCACTAGGGGTTTGACAATATGAAAATTTCATTCATTCTTTCATTATCATTATTATTGTGGTATTGTTGAAATTGTGCTCAAAAATTTTCAAAAAGTACTTATATACACACACTGAAATAATTTAACTTGAAAAACAAAATAAATAAATAAATAAAATAATTGGCACAATGCACTTTCTCTTGGCAGAAACATTCAAGTATATTAATCCTTAGGGGTCTGAGCCTATTTTGGCCGTTTTTCAGTACTTTTGATTTTGCCTTTATATACTATATAAACAAATGTTTATTATACCCATGTTTGGGATCTTGGTTTTTTTTTCAGCACAGCTTCATTTATATCAACTGCCTATTTTTTTTTTTTTTTTTTTTTTTCACTTTAACCCACTATATCAACATAAAAATATATAAAATTTGATTTCAAAAATGTATGTAATCCATTGCATAAATAACACAAAGATGCTTAACGAACATTTTCAAAGACTTTAAAAGTGAATATTGGTTCTAAATATTTGGTATAGAAAATTAAAATTGTAATAAATTAAAACTATACTCAAATATTTGACATAAAAGCAGATCTTTACATAGGTGAAAAGTGCGGTAATCAAACACAGTTATCATGATAATTAGAATTTAAATGGCAATACTAACTGTTGGCAATTTTACCGCGGTTTATTGTTATACCGGTAATCATTACATCCCTACTGTCCACATGTCAAAATGTCTGAATTGAACCCTGAGTTGCCTGACAGTGCCTTGCATGGCAACAGCCACCCATTGGTGTATGAGTGTGTGCGTGAATAGGTGAATGTGAGCCTTTGTAAAGAGCTTTGGCTAGGGGGTGCCGATAAGGGAGGGGGTAAACATGACAAATTCATGGGGCCCAGTATTTTTGGGGGGCCTATAGAACAGTGGAGGAGGTCCAGTGGATATAGAAGTTGTGAAAATTTCATGTAAGATCTGCTGTATAAGAGAGGTGGAGAAGTCGGGAGGCGAACGTTGAAAACATAAGTTTAATTTTCACGGTATCATAAGTGACATTGCTTAAACCCAGTGTGTCAATCAATCAAATTTTATTTATATAGCATCAAATCATAATAAAAGTTATCTCGTGACACTTTACATATGGAGTTGGTCAAAAGCAGACTCTAAGTCAATTTACAGAAACCAACAGAATGTGTCCATCCAATTCTATAAGGACACAGTGTTGCTTTTTGTGTCAGTTCCCAAATGAATTTTTCTCTCTATTTAACCTTCCCTAAGTGATTTATCACCATTTATTATAATATCACAGGGTGGGGAAGCAAAATTTACAATATTTTGAGGCAGGGATTGAAAGACAGTGTATGACCAATTAGTTTATTGAAAGTCATGAGAATTTATTTGCCACAAGAAAATTGACATAATAGAAAATGTTTTTATTCTATGTGTCCTCCTTCTTTCTCAATAACTGCCTTCACACGCTTCCTGAAACTTGCGCAAGTGTTCCTCAAATATTTGGGTGACAACTTCTCCCATTCTTCTTTTAAGAAAGTCGACATTGCTGTGTGATGTTCTATTGGTAGCATGTTCTAAAACGCCCCAAATAGCAGAATCCAGAGGGTTTAGATCTGGGCTAGAAGGCGGCCATAAACATGATTCCCAAAAATTGCTAAAGTTGGATTTGTTGCTGTTGTCAACAAGTGTTTTGGTGTTCTTGTGTAAGATTTTAACTTCAGATCATATTTTACTGCATTTCTAACAGTCTTGTTGTCTACCTCAAGTTCAATTGCCATTTTTCTCATGGATTTGGTTGGATCCTTTAGGATTTTGGATTTGAGAGCTTTAATAAAAGCTTTGGTACGTTTTTTTATTTTTTATTGCTTCCTCCACTTCCAGACTTTCTCGTAATAGTTTTGCTCATAGTCATTCTCTTCTTTCCATTATAAACAGTCTTTATGGACACTCCAACTATTTTTGAAATCTCCTTTGGTGTGACGAGTGCATTCAGCAAATCACACACTCTTTGACGTTTGCTTTCCTGATTACTCATATGGGCAAAAGTTTCTGAAAAGGTATGGATAATAGTGTTAGGTATGATTATGACATCAGTATATGTTTGGTTTCAAAACAATTGACGTAGTGCCTGCTGAGAAAAAAACCTAAATGTTCATTGTAAATTTTGCTTCCCCACCCTGTATTCTCTGTAGTTAACATTTTTTCCAGTGAAATAATCTATTTTCTAATGTGTTTTGCACAGTACAGTATATTTAGCACAAATTGCATCTTTCTCGCCTGGTAAAATTATATACTATGGATAAAATTTACTTAGGGGGTGAAATGAGTGGCCATTTTTGTTAAAAAAAAAAAAAAAAAAAGTTGTAAGAAATGCATAGAACTGTGTTGAAATAATGCTAATACATTTATGAACAGACTACTGATATTATTTGACAGTAGAAGCTATATTTTCAGAAATATTGGATTTTGAATAGCATGTGTATGTGAAAACTTTTGCTGGTGGACGGACGTGACATTACCCATGATGCTCTGGTCAGTACCAGTACTTTATTAGTAATAAACTTCTATACTTACTATTGCTAATTCTCCTCTTATTCATAAATGTTAGTATTGTGGATCTAAAACAATAAAAAGCTGACACAAAAACACAAAATGTGGCAGTGGACGGATGTGACATGGTTGTTACAGATCCCATCATACTGATGCTCGGCAGCCACACTCAAAAAAATAATTAGGCCAAAAATGTTGACTCTATGTATTTTAATTACATGTAGATTTTCCGTGTAATTTTATTACATAACTTTAATGTAAAGAGTTGCATTTATGTTTATGTTTATGTTTATGCATTTGGCAGACGCTTTTTTCCGAAGCGACTTACAATGGAAAACCAATTAAATCCCTCAAACAATCAAATTTATTTATATAGCACCAGATCACAAAAAAGTTATCTCATGACACTTTATATATAGAGTTGGTCAAAACCAGACTCTAAGCCAATTTACAGATAATAATAATACAATGTTTTTTCTATCATATTGAGTCAATATGAATAAATTAAATACCCTCAGTCAGATTTGCTTTAGTTGATGCCAACTTTTACATAAACTGTGTTTGACTGTGACTCTCAGCCTTTTTATGTGATCTAGTAAATAAAGTTTACTTTATTTGTTTAGATTCACTTTATACTAAGCATATTGACATTATGTTTGACTTTTTTGAATAAATAAACTTTAAATTTCATATATTTCAGTTACGTTTTACTTTAAAATATTACTTCATGTTTATTGGAGCCAAGAATAATTTTTTTGAGTGCATGTCACCGTTTCCACAAATGATCCCTGTGCAAAAACTAGTATCAGAATTATTTATTGTATAGTTTATCATCATACTGAAGAGTAAATAACAATATAGAATTGTGATTTCTTTATAAAAATGCTTATTATTAGAAAACTGTCGATTTAAAAAGTGACGTGGGACATTCTTAATGTATGTATTGGCGTAACATAAGCAGGATGGATCAGCACCATACTCCATATTGCATCCTGTAAAAATAAAACATGTGATATGTAGGATAGAATCTTGTAAGAAAAACTGGGGAATCTAAAAGAATAGAATATTTGTTTTTCAGGTAAATTCAGTTTAAATATAACTTGGCCATTTGTGACATGAAAATATAGCATTAATTGTGATGAAATTGGACATTTTTGAGCTGAAAACATAGTTCATATGACCATCAACATGTTACAACAGAACTGAAATCCTGTAAATTTGCATAACTTGCATTTACCAACACAAAGTTCCTTTGGGGATTCACTTATATGGATTTCTTATGCACAAAGACATAAATAAGACCTCTAAGCAATTTTTAGCTGATTAGAGATTAAGTGATGGCATATTTTAAACAGCATCAAACATTTATTTATGTTTCACCATTTAAAAAAAGGTAGTTTATATTTATTTGTCTTTTTCCCCAAGGTTGGGGGTTGAGTAATTTTTTTTTTTTAACTGCATATCCATTCACTAATATTCTTCCCCAAACAATACCTTTGTATAAACCTAATCACACCAACTTAATATGATGTTTTACTTTATTCCATCGCATTCCCAATAACCGAGTAAAAATATCACATTTGAAAAACCACAGAGTGCACTTAAGATATTCAAGAAACCTGAATAAAGCAGGAAACACTGGTTACATGGGATGAATCTTAATAACTCCCCTTTTGGAACAAGTCCGATTATGTCAAACAGCTTCATCAAAGGTTAAAAACAGTTTGGGCTCTGCTACTTCAACCTTCCTCCATCCCCTTGACCTTTTTAACACGAAAATGAAAAGCTTGACGGGACGCGTGCGTGAGGAACTGTTACCTTTAATGTTGAGGCCGGAGCTTTTACTTAACATTCACAGGACGAATAAGCAAGCCTCATTAAATACAGATAAGATACTGCAATTATATGTTTAACAGAAAAGCACATGCTCACTTTAATTACAGACAAGTGATAAAATATTCACATCAAGTGATGGAGCCATTTGTGGAGGATGAAACAATTCCCATTAGTGGCACTACGATGGAAAGTATTACCAACAAGGTGGATATTTTTAAACTGCTCTGTCATTTGCTGATGGATAGATGAGGTTTTTGCGTTTATCGGGTAATCTCTTTCTAATGGACACAGTGATTTACATAACTGAAGCTTTACTGGGTTAACTATCAACAAGTGTTTAATTAAAGGGCTCAGTATTCAGCGCGTCAGGAGGAATGACGGAATTAATAAATAGCCAGCAGTCGCCCTCAGAGAATGTCTGTACTTAAGACAGTTTGATGTCGTAACCCTTTCGAAATGTCAGCTTAGATGTGAAAATGTGATCTGATGCGAGTTATCAGAGAGTAAAAAGTGAAAGTAAGTTTCTCTTTATTATCATTATCTTCTAATTTATCAAATGAGTCTTAACAGAGGGTGTTTAATACAGCGGGTTCTGTTTAATGAGATATCAGAGTTTATACGCATAAACTGCAACTGGAAATGATCTATTATTTATAAATTTCACATGATTAAAATAGCTGGAATAACTAAAGTACAGGCAATATACTACTAAATGAATTCCATTATAGACAGATATGTGTTAACAAGTGGCACCAGGCACAACAAACCCCGCCCCTTGCATGTATTGTTGCTTATTTTAGCATCGATCCAGCTGATGTCATCATGTCGATGCATGAGGTGATGTCAGCATATGAACTGCATCTATATATGTGCCAAGTTTGAAGTAAATCAAAACAAAATTGATGTTTTTATAGACATTTGAAATTTTGCCCATTATAAGCCAATGGGAGAAAATTTTGTTTTTAAAAAAAATCATAAAAAATTTGAGATGAACCTACTTTTCCCAAAATGTACCGGCATGTATTCTGGGTCACTGGCAATCCATAAACCCAGTTTGGTATGAATTCAACCAATAGTTTTGCTGTGAAAGATATTTGAAATTTCGCCCATTATAAGTAAATGGGAGAAAATTTTGTTTTTGAAAAATCATAAAAAAATTGAGGTTGACCTACTTTTCCCAAAATGTACCCAAATCTATTCTGGGTCACTGGCAATATTTAAACCCAATTTGGCATGAATTCAACCAATAGTTTTGCTGTGGAAGACATTTGAAATTTCGCCCATTATAAGTAAACGGAAGGAAAAAAAAAAAAAAAAAGATTTAAAAATTCGTACAAAATGTAAACTTTGACCTACTTATCCCAAAATGTAATGACATCTATTCTGGGTCACTGGCAACTTATAAACCCAATTTGGTATGAATTTAATTAATAGTTTTGCTACTAAATACATTTGAAATTTCGCCCATTTTAGGTAAAGGGGAGAAAAAAAAAAAATTAAAAATTCATACAAAATGTGAACTTTGACCTACTTATCCCAAAATATAATGACATCTATTGTTGGTCACTGGCAACTTATAAACCCAATTTGGTATGAATTCAACCAAAACTTTTGCTGTTACAGGCACGTGAAATTTCGCCCATTATAAGTAAATGGGGGGAAAAAAGATTTTCAAATTCGTAAAAAAATTGAACTTAGACCTACTTTTCCCAAAATGTAACTACACCTATTCTGGGCAGGTGGCAATCTACATATCCAATTTGGTATGAATTCAACCCATAGTTTTGCTGCTACAGACATGAAATTTCATCCATCATAAGTAAATGGAGGGGGGGGGATGTTAAAAATTCATTTAAAAGTTTGAACTTTGACTTAATTTCCCCAAAATGTACCCACATCTATTCTGGGTCACTGACAATGTGGAAACCTATTTTGGTATAAATTCATCCAATAGTTTTGCTGCTACAGACATGTGAAATTTCACCCATTATAAGTAAATGGGAGAAAATTTGTTTAAAAAAAAATCATAAAAAATTTGAACTTAGACCTACTTTTCCCAAAATGTAACTACACCTACTCTGGTCCACTGGCAATCTACATATCCAATTTGGTATGAATTCAACCCATGGTTTTGCTGCTACAGACGTGTGAAATTTCGTCCATTATAAGTAAAAGGGAGGGGGGTTAAAAATTCGTACAAAAAAAAAACAAAAACTTAGACCTACTTTTCCCAAAATTTAATGACTTCTATTTTGAGTCACTGGCAATCTATGAACTTAATTTGGTATGATTTCACCCAATAGGTTCACTGCTAGAGCGTTAACAAACAAACAAGCCAAACCAAAAACAGTGCCCCTGGCCTCCCCTTCGGGGGGGCAGAGTAAATATGCAATTCACTTATTTAGTGCCAGGTCAAACATCTCTGAGGCATAATGTTAATTGAGCATCGTCAAAAAACAATAATATTATGTTCAGAAAGAGGCTGTTTTACCAAACGAAGAGCAGCTTTATCTTACACTTGTCGGAGAAATGTCAAAGGAAAATGCTCTGTTTGCACAAATTTGATTCTCAGAGTTGATTCACTCACATGTGTTTTCTCTTGATGCATGGGACTGTTCCATGGTCATCTGGAAACAACGCCCGAAGCAACCTTCTTCCAATGAAAATGGAACATGACAACACACATAATCCACCACCGGACCAGTGTGCATAGCTGTCATTAGATATTCATATGTGCATTTTCTGTATTCCTGTAAAAAATATCTTTAACGCTAACACATTCTTGATTGGAAATCGATTTATTCTGATGAGGACGTGTTGGGAATACTCACTCGTATTTGATTCCAAATGAGGTTTAATCCATTCAGTTTCAGTAGCTCACATAACCAGTAAGTTATGGGGTTAATGTTTAGTAGATATATGACCCATAATGATTGAATTTAGTTTTGCAGTAGGAAAAAGAAGATGAATCAATGTGCCACTGATTTCCATTCCACTCACTCTGGGATGCTTTAGCTGAATCCAGCCATGAGGTGAGGGCGGTGTACAGCCAGGACATGTCACCGATCCATCACAGGGCTGACATATGGAGACAAACAACCATTCACACCTACGGACTATTTGGATTGACCTGTCAACCTATTAACCAACAGCTCCACCTTTAACCTAAAGCATCTACTAATGTAACTGTTTAATACCTGCCGATCCACTAATCCTATCAATCCATTTAAATAATTAGTGTAAAATGCAGTTTGTCATCTTTTCATGGGCATCAGATATGACACATTTAGATATTCAGAGACTCCGTAGTGAATGTGGAAACATTTCATCTTCTCAAACTTCTTACAGTAGAGTACTCCCTGAAATATATATTGTTACCCAAGTACCCCCAACTCTCGTTTCAGCAATATTGATTGAAAAAATGAGGCAAAATTTGTTCCTGTACCAAAGGTGTAAAAAAAAAAACAAACAAAAAAAACATATATTTAACTGTAATATATTAAAAATTAACAAATGTTTATAAGCAAATTTTGCATAAGATATAATCTGAAAAGTACCCTCTTTCATTGCTAAGAAAAATAAATTAAATGATCATTAACCCTTTCATGCATGAATTATGAGAACCTTAATCAAGATTTTTTTTTTTTCCTGGCTGTTTTTATTCTTCTTCACACATGAAGAAAAAAAAAAAAAAAAAAAAAGTGATTGAATTTTTTTATGAACCTACTTTTCATAGAGTTACAAAAATGGCCTCTCAGCTGGACACCATGCCTTTTATTTTATTTATTTATTTATTTATTTATTTATTTATTTTAATTTAACCTTTATTTAATCAGGTAAAATAGTTGAGAACTGATTCTCATTTACAATAACAACTTGGCCAAGAGGCAGCACACAAACAGAATGAGTAGTGGCAGAGTTTGCATGTACAAACCACAGAACAGATTAAGAATTTTAATTTTGAAGCAAAGAAACATGCATATACTGACATACTGTGTAAAAACTATGAAATAAAAATATTTTTAATGCTGCTAATTTGATGTTTTCTCACATTTTAACATACGATAATACTTATTGCTCACTCAGATAATATGCAACAAAAACAACTTTTTGTTAAAAAAAAAACCCTGTTAATTACAGTCTTATAACAATTACGAATTGATGTACACTCAAATATGTTACTGTAGATCAGGTTTATTAAGAACAGGAAAGTTACAGTAATGGTATGAATTGCAGTGTTCAGGATGATGCAGAAGCGTCCATTGTGTTGGCTGATATGGAACTAAAACAACAAACCCATGAATCTACAAGAGAACAGCTGTAGAATAGCTATCCACTGTAGTGACCACTATGCATGAAAGGGTTAATGAATAAATGAACCTTTCACCAACAAAAAATCATTACTTAATTACTCAAACTCCTCTCAAATAATATAAAATAGAAATGTTCTTCAAATGTTACCAAAGAGTGGGAACGCAACTCCCTTTTCACCCCCAAGGTTATTATCGTTAACGAAAACTAACGAAATGATGAAAATTAGAATTGTAAAAACATTTTCGTTAACTGAAATAAATAAAAACTATAATTAAAAGAAAACAATAACTAACTGAAACTGTATTGTACGCTTACAAAACTAACTAAAACGTATCAAAATTATGGATACATTTCCCTTCATTTTTGTCAATGTCGGATTGATATAAAATCGATTTATTTCCCTCAAGCAATATTAGCTAGCGGCACCATATGATATTTAACGGTCCGTCACTTCTCGTCACTTGTGGTTTAGAGTTGTCTTCTTGTCCCCACTCTACCTGGAAACATGGAGACTAAAGTTGGGAGAAAGCAGCAGAGTCCTGTCTGGGATTTATTTATTTAATTCAACGGTGAAGAAGAGAAAAGATACAAAGAAACTAAAACTAAACTAAAAATAAGCATTTTGAAAGTAACGAAAACTAATAAAAACTAGCAAACCTGCTCTAAAAACTAATTAAAACTAACTGAATTAGAGGCAAAAAAAAAAAATCCAAACTAAAAAAAAAAAAAAACTATAATGAAAAATCCAAAACTATTATAACCTTGTTCACCACAACAGATCATTACCAGCACTGCCCCAACCACTCCTCCACCCTTTACTGGCTGAGAACCATGGCCCCAGACTTGGCGGTTTTAATTTGTAAGCACTGAATAATTGGCACTGGTGCTGTTTTTTCCTTGTATTGAAGATGATAATTGAGAAAAGCGTTGAGCTGGTTACGTGTACACAGATGCTGCCATGTGAATTGTGTCTTTGATGGACATTTTGAATCCTCCTGAGGATGGAATGAAGCTGCCTGTGTACGGCTGCAACATGACTGTCACTACAAGACAAAAGCAATACCCTGGCTGAATAATAATAATAAAACCTGGCTGTCTTTAAACAGATATATTCCGAATTAATCATAATTAGCCCAAATGAAATATGTCAACACGTTGCATATTCTTTCCCACTCTATCTGTATTTTTTTTTTTTTCTCTCTCTCTCTGCTTTCCTTTCTCCATCTGTTTCTGAGAAGGCGAAGTCATTGAAGAAAAATAAAATCATTTGGCTGTCCTTAATGTGTTTTGATTTTCCCATTAGCAACCGAGTCATTCTTCCCCACATAGGCATGGGCATAATTAGTGTCTTTCATCTGCATAATTTTGGCCTCTGAACCACGAGAATATCGATCAGGCTTGCAAACGCAGCTGTACCTACGAATTATGAAGTCCAAAGAGGGAGTCAGTGTTTTTTATTTATTTATTTATTTATTATTGTCCATCACAAAACACCTTAACACTGCAAAATCTGACCACAGCTTCACTTCGTACCATTTCTGAAACTTTATTTAAACCTGTTTCTTCACTAATACATTCAAACCTGCGATGTCATCTTCCAGCAGTGGGAAAATTGGCATTAAAAATTCAGTTTTCATCACCCCCTTACTATTCATACTCTCCCATTAGCCAGCATGGGATAATTGATATCACTAAAAATCTCCCTCTTTCTTTCTGTCTCTCTGCTATCTACTAATTCACTGAAGGACGGGCATTTATATGCAAAAGAAAAAGGGCTGAAATAATCCTGTTACAGAGCGAGTATCTGTAATTTTATAGGCAGGTATTAAGATTTATCTGTGGAACATTTGAAATCTACAACATCTGAGAGAAGTCAAAAAGATATGTTGACACAAACAATTACAAAATAATTATGGAAAGCACTGCAAGCTCCTTTTAACCACCGCCATATGTATTCCACAGTTTAAAGAAAGCATACAATAATCAAACTCTGTCCTCCTTACAGGTATATTTTAAAAGTTACAACACTTGTTCTGCCTGATTTATTTGCATCACTGTTTGACATCTTGAACTGTACTGCAAGCACATTTTTTTTCACCCCAGTATTCTTTAGAAGTATCCTTCAAAAGATTTTTTTTTTTTGCAGTAATGATCAGCTTCCTGTCCATAATCCTGCTTACTATATGGCTAATTATTAAATATAGATACAAAGATACAAAACATTACTGTGTTCTTAATTTGTTACACCACAGAAAATGTGTGTCAACCATCCATATTTGCATGAATGTTAAAAAAAAAAAAAAAGAAATATATAAAAGTAGTGTAGTATTCTTAGTAATCGACAAATTAGCAGTCACTCTGAAATACTGGCGCATTTACTGAAGGTGGAAGAAGTAGATCAGGGTGTTGTAATGTGAGGAAGTATGTGCTACAATTACATTATTATAACTGAATATTATATTATTTTTATAATTTATTTTTCTTTTTTGAGTGTCAGGATATTTACCCATTTTTACCTTCCAGACAGAGTACAGTTTTATTTATTGATGCTCTTAAACTACAACAGATATTTTTTCATAACAAATATTTTCTTTGTTAAAAATGCTGCCTAGACGACCTTCATTTTACAAAATCTCTCATTGCAACAACGCAAAAGAGACTGCATTCTGTTATAAGCCTTTGGACAAACGACTGTTTCTGATGGACTTAAATATTCAGACTTCATGGATGATTCTAGATGTAGCATACACAAAGGCTTCAATCTGTTATGAAAGTGAGCACTCATACAATATAAACTTAAGTTATCTGAAGTCTTGGTTGAGGTTGTTGAAGTGTGTAGCTATTTAGATGTGGATTTGTCCCCAATGCTGTTCTGGTCCATCTCCCAAAGGTATTTGTGCTGACCTCAATCTCCTGCAGGTCATATATGTGTACTGAACCTGCACCTGAAACATCAAATCCAGGTGTATAAGTAAATATACCACTACAGATGGTCCAGAATGCAGCAGCGCGTCTGGTCTTCAATCAGCCTAAAAGGGCACATGTCACCCCCTTACTCATTGAGTTACACTGGCTACCCATAGCTGCCCGCATCAAATTCAAATCTTTAATCCTAGCCTACAAAATTCTCCGTGGGTCTGCTCCTGTCTACTTAGGTGCACTAATAAAAGCTTATGTCGCCCCACGACCACTCCGCTCGTCTGGGGAACGTAGTCTGGTGGTCCCCAGACCTTGTACAAGACAATCCAGGCTCTTTTCATGGGTCGTTCCACGTTGGTGGAACGCTCTACCAAGTGCTACAAGAACAGAGTCATCCCTGCCTATCTTCAAGAAGCTCCTGAAGACCCAGCTCTTCCGAGAGCACCTCCTGTCCTAGCACTTTCAAACATTCCATTTTAAATATTCTAATAAGGTTTTTCCCAGGACAACCACAGATTCTTTCACGATTATCTCTGGACCTGCTGCGGTGGTCCGGCCTCTTCCCTGCCCTCATCATCACCACTCACTTATCCTCAACCGCCTCCATGTGTCTCCCCCTACTCCCCCCTTCTCCCCCTCTCCCCCAGTCCCTATCTCTATCGCTCTCTCTTTTTCCCCTTCTCTACTCTCTCTCTTTAACCCCAACTGGTCAAGGCAGACGGCCATCCTCCAGGAGTCTGGGTCTGCTCGAGGTTTCTGCCTGTTAAAGGGAAGTTTTTCCTCGCCACTGTCACCAGTCACAAGTGTTTGCTCCAGGAGGATTTTGTTGGGTTTCTGTAGAATTGACTTAGAGTCTGGTTTTGACCAACTCTATATATAAAATGTCAAGAGATAACTTTTTTGTGATCTGGCGCTATATAAATAAAATTTGATTGATTGAGTGATTTAATTGGTTTTCCCCTGTAAGTCGCTTTGGAAAAAAGCGTCTGCCAAATGCGTAAACATAAACATAAACATAAATAAAGACGTAACAAGTGGTGCCAGGCACAACAAACCCCACCCCCTTACAGGTATTGTAGCTTATTTTGGCGTCAATCCAGCTGATGTCATCATGTCTATGCATGTGCTGATGTCAGCATATCAATTGCCTCTACATATGTGCCAAGTTTGAAGTAGACTGAAAAAAAATGATGTTTTTATAAACATTTGAAATTTTGCCCATTATAAGTAAATGGGGGAGAAAAAAAATAAAAATTTGAACTTCGACCTACTTTCCCCAAAATGTAACCACATCTATTCTGGGTCACTGGCTATTTATAAACCCAATTTGGTATGAATTCAACCAACAGTTTTGCTGCTAGAGTGTTAACAAGCCAACTGAATCAAAAACAAAACCCCTTGCCTCCCCTTCAGGGGGCGGGGTAATAACAGACATGCGCAAAAAAGGTGTGACTCATTTAATCGCTTAACAATCTGTCCATTTTCCATGTCCAGCTATTTATATATCTGTTGAATTCAGGATTGATACCACCATTTTTTGCCTGTGAGCAGAATAGAGCTGTCATGGTGCTGTCCAGTGCTGAACCTGTTCAAAAGGCACAGATAGCCATGGCGCTGTCCAGTGCTGAACCTATTTTTTAGGCACAGGTAGCCATAGTGCTGTCCAGTGCTGAACCTATTCAAAGGGCATAGATGGCTATACCGCTGTCCAGTGCTGAACCTATTCATGAGGCACAGGTAGCCATAGCTCTGTCCAGCGCTGAACCTATTCAAAGGGTATAGATCGCTATAGCGCTGTCCAGTGCTGAACCTATTCTTGAGGCACAGATAGCCATGGCGCTGTCCAGTGGTGAACCTATTCTTGAGGCACAGGTAGCCATAGCGCTGTCCAGTGCTGAACCTATTCTTGAGGCACAGATAGCCATGGCGCTGTCCAGTGGTGAACCTATTCTTGAGGCACAGATAGCCATGGCGCTGTCCAGTGCTGAACCTATTCTTGAGGCACAGATAGCCATGGCGCTGTCCAGTGCTGAACCTATTCTTGAGGCACAGATAGCCATGGCGCTGTCCAGTGGTGAACCTATTCTTGAGGCACAGATAGCCATGGCGCTGTCCAGTGGTGAACCTATTCTTGAGGCACAGGTAGCCATAGCGCTGTCCAGTGCTGAACCTATTCAAAGGGCATAGATAGCTATGGCGCTGTCCAGTGCTGAACGTATTCAAAGGGCATAGATAGCTATAGCGCTGTCCAGTGCTGAACCTATTCATGAGGCACAGGTGGCCATGGCGCTGTCCAGTGCTGAACCTATTAAAAGGGCACAGGTAGCCAGTGCTGATCCCACTGAGACGTAGACCGTCCCAGCTCGGCCTGACGTCGATGGTGAAATTGGTCGGTCCACTGCTGTGATCCAGGGATTGGTTGGAAAATTCTGAAGTGTAGTTCAAAGTTCGTGAGTGTTTTTCACATCTGACTGTGCTCCAATGGGAGGTCATGGTCAGCTGAATAAAGTCACGTGCCTCATTGTTCTCAGAAATACCAACATAGACCCATGTGGTGCAGCATGATTTATTATAGCCCATTCTTTTTTCTTTTTTTTTTTTTTTTTTAAGTGGTAATGGTGATGCCAATTTATACATCAGTAATCCATATAACTTTACATTGTTTTTGGTGATAAATTAATTTAAGCAACAACAAAAAAAACAGCTCTTTTTAATAAATCAAGCCATAAGAACTGGCTGTCTTAAAAGAACAGGTATTCCCTTGTCCCAAAAACCTAGAATACTTCATCATAAATGATGCATGGTGGTGTATTTGTATAGGGATAAATTTGACCTGCTGGTTGTTATAGTTATGAGTCAAAAACTGAACAGCTTCAATATTTTATTAAACCTGAGTAGTGCACAATTGAAAAACAGCAGTGGGAAACTTTGACTCATTGGCAGTTCTAGCCTTCAGATATCAGTGAGGGATGATAATAATAATAATTTTCATTTGCAGAACACTGGAGTTAGAGGTTTGTTTTGATCTGAACCAAACAGCTGGAACAGCATCTTTGACAACAAGGTAAAGCAGTGGAAATATCCTAAATACAGCACACACTTAAAGATATGATTTAGGAACTCCCAAAAAAAAAAAAAAAAAAAATCTCATACCATTAGTAGTATCATATTAAACATCCTAACATATTACATTTATATTGATAGAACAAAGGTTATTATAAAGTTACAGCTATGCAAAGTCAATAGTTAAGATAAAATCAAAACAATATTATTATAAATAATGGCATGTCAAATGGGTTGGAACAATGACATGAGCAGAAAATCCTGTATAAATTAAACAATAAATAAGGTAAAAGGATGATGTGATACAAAATAAAGTCCTAAGATATTAGAGGAAGGAGTTACTTATTCTGAACTTATTTTTATTTGTTTTAGTTTAGTTTATTTGTCTCAAAATTTTGAAGCAAAAAAAAACAGTAAAAGCAAGAAGTCAATTAGATATGCACCCATCAATGGTTGTTAATCACAGAAAATGTAAAGAAATATTATCAGTGTCAGGTTCATAACCAAATATATTTCCTTCATCGGCAAACTTTATAGTCCAACTTTATCTCGGCGGTCACCTTTCAGATTTGAGCCTCATTTTTTTTTTTTTTTTTTTTAATTTTTTTGTCTTTGAACAACCAGAAGGATCAGAGGTCGTGAACTGACTCGTATGGGCTCAAAAATGCAGTTATATCTATGAAGTCAGACCCAGATGCACTTTAAAACTCAATAAAATCACTTTGTGCTTCCTTGAGCTGAAAACATGCATTTGAAATGTAGTCACTGGGCTTTTTGAAGCGCAATTTTCCATGACAAGATAATAGCATAAGTCAGCATTTTACAGAGTAGGGTTGGTTTACTGTGAAATAAAGAAAACAGGTAAGACAAAGAGAAAACACAACCCACCAAAAATGAACAGAGTACAGATTACTGTTATGTGACCGTCCTGTCAGACTTACCTATAGGTTCTGGACGTCAAGTACACCTCAAAGAACTCCAGCGGACGGGGATAGTCGATCAGAGGTGGTGTTCACAGATGACATTAACATTTTCATAGGTTTGTTTGAACTACCGTGTTTGAATGGAAAGCACTGTCGCCTCACAGCAAGAAGGTCCTGGGTTCGATTTCTGTGCGGAGTTTGCATGTTCTCCACGTGTTTGCGTGGGTTCTTTCCGGGTACTCCGGCTTCCTCCCACCATCCAGAGACATACACTGATAGGTTAATTGGTCAACCTAAAAACTGCCCATAGGTGTGAATGTGAGAGTGATTGGTGGTTTGTTGCTATAGATACAATCGGCAACGATGGGAACGCCCACAAATGTTACATCCAGTTAGAGCTGAGGGGGAAAACAAACCAGTCTGCCGTTACTGATAATGAAGAAGAGCAAATGAACAAAATCACCAATTAACCCTATAACACCAAACGTATCATATTTGATACATGAGTTTTGAAGTCTTCTACCTAATCAGTGTGATATTTTTTTTTCTTCAAAAACCTGATGTATACAATACATGGAACATCCACCAATGGGGAGGAATTCATTCACTAGAGGCCTTTCCAGTGACACTACAAGACTGTCATTAATGAGGAAGGAGGCAGAACTTCGCCAATTTTGGAAAGGAATTACCGATTTGTTAGACATGTTTGTGTTATAATATGTTTTTGTTTGTTCAAAAAGAATAATATTTGAGCATGGAGACCTGATGTATCAAATATGATACAAAATTGAAACTCATACATGGAAATTAATATTTGAAAACTTTTTTTTTTTGGGGGGGGGGTTCAGACGGACCAATAAACACTGCAGTTTCAAAGAACTAGAATTTTCTGTCAATGATTTAATAATAATAATACTAATAATAATACTAATAATAATACTAATAATAATAATAATAATACATTGATTTTATATAGCGCTTATAGATCCTTTACAATAAACAGCCAAGGGATGAACACATCAAACAGGTATGGAGTTAATACAAAATGGCAATCAAAGAACAAATACAGAGACAAATACGGAAAAAGAAAACACATGAGAGAAGGTAGATGAGATTTAATCTAGTGGTTCCCAACCTTTTTTGGCTCGTGACCCCATTTAAACATTACAAATTTCTCGTGACCCCAGACGTTCAAAATGGAGACATTTTTTGGCTAAAAGCGTCTTTGTGTGTCCAAAAAAGCGCTATATAAGTGTGAATTATTATTATTATTATTAGTAGTAGTAGTGGTGGTAGTGGTGGTGGTGGTAGCAGTAGTAGTGTTATTATATTATTAAAATGTGTTTTTGATCATGTAATAGTTTGCTATACTATGTTGCAAATAAATGCTAATTTTAGATAACATTTAGTCTATATAATGTATATTATTATGGACAGAGGCAGAAAAGCCAGGTTGACAGGCGACATCATATAACCCCTGTCCTCCCATCCCTCCATTGGCTCCCTGTGTGTTTCAGAATTGATTTTAAGATTTTACTGATTACTTTTAAAACCCGAATGGGTCTGGCCTCAAGTTATATAGATGAGATGTTAGTTACCTACGAGCCAGCACACAGCCTTAGATCCTCGGGGGGGCAGAGGGCTCCTGGCTGTTCCAAAGTCGAGGCTTAAATCTAAGGGTGACCGGGCCTTTTCCATCAGGGCCCCTCGACTTTGGAACGGCCTGCCCGAGGAGATAAAGCTTGTGGAATCAGTGGCATCTTTTAAATCACTTCTTAAAACACACTTTTATAGACTTGCTTTTATGTGATGTTTGTCCCTTTTTAATTTTAATTTTTAATTTTAAAAATTTGAATCTTATCCTGTTTGATTGTTGGTTTATATTCTCATACATGATGTTGTTTTATCTCACGCCTTTATTTTTGCATTGATTTAACAGCATCATGTAAAGTTATCCCTGCCCTCTTTATTCCGATTCATTTAATTTATTTGAAGCGTCATGTTTCTGCATTGTTGTACGCATCTCTCCTATTGTGTTGCTTCTGTTTTAGTGTTTTTACTTACATCTTGTATCCTGCTGTTGTGCCTTTTACTTGTTTGTCAAAAGCACTTTGTTTTTAACCCATAAAGACCCAAATACACACCAGTGACCAAAACCATTTACTGAGCTAAACTGTTAAATAACTTCTGATCCACTAATCCTACCAATTCATGTAAATAATTGGTGTAAAATACAGTTCTTCATCTTTTCATGGTCATCAGATAAGACCCATTTGGATGTTCAGAGGCTCCATAGTTACCATGGAAACACTGTCATCTTCTACAACATTGATTCACCAGTGAAACCCATGGAGTTTGATCAATGATAGTGCTTCTAGACACTTGGTTTATGTTCAGTTAATGATATATTTTACTGAAAAAGTTGCTCTTTCTCATGTTTTCTCTGTTTTTGTTGTTTGTTTTTATGATAACCCTCAAATGTAATCTCAGCATGATGATTAAAGTACATTATCAGTAAAATAAATAATGGAAAACACCTGATTTTCACTGAAAAAATGCAAAATGGAGAGGATAATATTATGATAAGTGGTAATAAATCACTTATGAAAGGTTAAATAGAAAGAAGAATTTATTTGGGAACTAATGCAAAAGTAATACTGGGTCTTTATGGGTTAAAAGGTGTTATATAAATAAAGTTATTATTATTATTATTATTATTATTATTATTATTATTATTACTGCTCAAAGTGAGAATTTTATTTTCCTTGGTCAGGATATGTATCTATAAGTCGGCCCTGAGATGAACTGGCGACTCATCCAGGTTTGTAATCCGCCTTCGCCCATAGGCTGCTGAGATAGCCACCCCCCACCCCAACCCCCCACCTCCTTTCCATGACCCTAGTGAGGATAAAGCGAGTTCAGAGGAAGATGAAGATGTTTGAATGAAGCCAAGACACACTGATATCTGGTCAGTCAGACCCCATTCTGAGCTGCGTTCTTTCAGCAGTGTCCTCGGTCACACTGAGAGACTCAGATATCTCATGCATGTAAGGACTTATTTGAGCCCCGACTGAACCATATTAAAGTTGGCTCACAAAATGACGCTTGAAAATTTCAATAAGCCATTCATGCACGACTAGGTTAAAAAAAATGTGTTGGACTGGCTTTAGCTTTGATACTGAGTCAGCAAGTTACCATGTTTGATTATGGAGTCCATTTGCCATGACACACAATACTTATGCAATGTCACAATGAATGTCAGAGCGTTTACTTCTGTCCAGAGTAGCTTTAACTTTTCACCAAGATCTTTATGATGAGAGTGCCTAAAGTCTTCTCCATCACATTCCAATGATTCTCAATGGGATTCAGGTCTGAAGTCTGTGGTAGCCGATCCATGTGAGTGTGAATCTGATGAATCCAGGTATTATCGTCTTAAAATGTCTGTGTGAAGTTAAGAAAACTGGAAACTCTGTCGAATTTGTTTTACAGTGAACACAACAAGCAAAGCAGCAACTTTCTCGTCTGTTGGACTCCAAAACTCACAGTAGAATCCTCACAGTTTCGTCAGAAACACCAAACCCTATATCTCTCTGGTGTAACCACCGATAGCCCTGCAGCCGACCACTTCGTCAGTTTCTTCTCCACACAAGAGGCAATTTGCTCCAAATCAGTTTGGTTCATACGACGAAACAATCCGAAATGTGTGCAAACTCACTTCAAAGCCCTTAGACTAATGATAATGTGTTGATGGGAGGATAATGGGTTCAGTATTTGGTGGTGCATAAACCCCAAATGAAAGTAGAACTTCACAAAATGTTCCAAGTTCTCCATTATTTGACAAGCGTGTACGACTTTATTGTCATTATATTATGACTTTACTACTGAAATATTTCAACTTCATTTTCGTTAAATTAGTTTTTTTTTAAAACTACGACTTTATTGTCATTATATTATGACTTTACTCTTGAAATATTCCAACTTCATTTTTTGTTAAATGATTTTTTTTTTTTAACTACGACTTGATTCTCATTATATTATGACTTATTCTCAAAATATTACGGCTTTATTCTCGTAGTGACAAGTGTTTTTATCTTCTTTTGTCACCCTAATATGCCGTCGTAAACACACAATACAATTTCAGAGATGTTTTTTTTTTTCCCTTTTAATTATAGTTTTTATTTATTTCAGTTAATGAAAATGTTTTTTCAATTCTAGTTTTTACTTCGTTTTTTTGTTTGTTTGTTTGTTTGTTTGTTTCCTTAATGACAATAACCTTGCTTCAGATCAATAAAAACACAATGTTCAAGCCTGGTGTTAACCACAGCACCACCTCATGTCTTCTGTTCCAAAGGCATCCACATCTTGAACACCTGGTACAGACTTATTAAAGAACTAAAAAAGGATTATTTGACCTAATTAAGTTTCAAGCTTCAAGAGTTCAAGTGTCAAATAAAGTTAAAGAACAGAAATGAGTTGAAGGAAGTTGTTTAAAGGCTAAAGGGAGCTTTAAGTGTTGGAGAGAAAGTGTTCCTTAATACTTCATAAGCTGGATTTGAATACAGTGTCCACCTCGTGTAGAAACACCTTTTTATCACCTGTTCTCTGCTCCAGTATCTTCAGTAATACCATTTAATTATGCATCCTGGAGGGCATGACTCCATGTTTCCAAGAATTTAAGGAGATCATAATATTAATTGGAAAGAGGATGCACTTTAGATCATGTTGGACTTGATCCTAACATCTGCCTGCCCCCTAGTACCTGGAATGGAGTCGAAAAAAGGAATTAGGGAACTTGTGAAACTTTTCATTTCAAGAAGTAACGAATGGAATTTGCTTCTGCCAACAAATCACTAAATAGTATGATTTATATACGTCTTACTTATAGCATCTGTGTTGCATCCATATATTGCATAGAGTATTTAGGCTTAAAAATAAAATCAGATCACAACTGGAGGTCAACAGATCTTTAATGACACATAGGTGCTCTTGTCATAGTGCAGGGGTGTCAAACTCATGTTAGTTCAGGAGCCACATTCAGCTAAATTTGATCTGCAGTGGGCCAAACCAGTAAAATAATAACATAATAATATATGAATAACGTCAACTCCAAACTTTTGTGTTTTTTAGAGCAAAAAAAGTAAATTTACATTATGAAAAGGTTTACATCTGCAAATTATCCTTTCAAAAGATGTGAATAACATGAACAAACTGAAAAAAAATAAGTGTAATTTTAACAATATTCTGCCTCGGTTTAACATTTACATATGTATATTAGAACTTACAGATCACAGTGGCTGTACAAATACACAAAACATTTAACAGACAGAATATTGTTAAAATTGTACTTACTTCTCTTAAGACATTTCAGGTTGTTCATATTTGTTCAGGTTATTCACATTTTTTGTGAAGTTATTCTATGTTTTAGTGTAAATACATGAAAATATTTACATTTACAAAGAGAAAATTTTGGAGTTTTCATTATTTATACGTTGTTGTGATAGTATTTTACTGGTCCTGCCCACTGGAAATTGAATTGGTCTGAATGTGGAACCTGAACTAAAAGGATTGTTAATATCTTAGTGTAATTTTTGCATTTCACAAATTCATCCCAAGGGCCGGACTGGACCCTTTGGCGGGCCCAATTTGGCCCCCAGGCCGCATGTTTGACACCTGTGTCATAGTGTATCTTCAAAAAAAGTGCAAATAATTAGGGATGTCCCGATCTGATCTACAGATCAGTATTGGCTGTCGATCTGGCATTTTTTAGAAAATCAGATTGGATTTAGTCATGAAATTGGGCCGATTCAGACCAAGTTCTAGGGTGGGGTGGGGGGTAAACACATGTCCCACTCCTTCAAATTAAAGTTTCTGAAGGTAGGGAAAAGAAAAATTAGCGGGAGGCTTCCAGGAATTAGCAAAATGTCTACAAGTTTCCCTTTCACTTTAAGGTCCGGTAGTGATGCGCAAGTCAGGTTTTTTTTCAACCCGCGGGGCTTTTGTGGAATTATTTGACCCAACCCATCCCGCATATAAACAGATATTCTTTTGACCCGCCCCCAACCTGACCTGCGAGTAACTAGCTGATGTGCTGATCACTAACATATGGCACGAAACGCACCCCCATATAATCCCTGTGTAATGGCAAAATTACTTGTATCCATATATATTCATATATATTTTCATATATTTCATATATCATATAGGCTTCTAACTCTATTTCAGATATATTCATGTCACTGTATATTATAGAGCAGTTTTGACCTTTTTTGTGTTTTGTCCAGAGTAGAAGGCCAAACCAACATTTCTCACAGGGGTCTTTTCTCTAAGTTCCTGACACTAACCAAAACACTTTCGACACATCATAATTTTCTCATGGGAGACAGAAGACTACAGTGTGATTTGTATTTT
Organism: Sphaeramia orbicularis; assembly: GCF_902148855.1. NCBI lineage: Eukaryota > Metazoa > Chordata > Actinopteri > Kurtiformes > Apogonidae > Sphaeramia > Sphaeramia orbicularis. Next base: position 19,174,608 of record NC_043975.1, read on the forward strand.
TGGGTTCAGACTGTCTCAGTCTTTTGTCTGAGTGATATCTCTTTCTATGGAGCTCCAAATACAGAGCTTTCTTTGACATTGACTGCTTGAACTGACCCTTCCTTATTGAAGACGAATTAGTAGAGTATTATTTTTCCATAACACCTGGATGGACCTGTCCATAGATGCACTACAGCAGTAGCAAACATAAGGCCCACGGGTCAAAACCCACCCGTCAAAGGTTCTAATTTGTCCCACAGTATGAATTTGGAAAGTGCAAAAATTGTACTAAAGTTATTTAGAGTCAAAGGTGTCATTCTTGTTTTAGTTCAGGTTCCGCATTCAGCCCAATTGTGATCTCAAGTAATATAATAGAATAATAACCTATAAATAATGACTTCAAATTTAAATCTAAATTTTATTGTAAAAAGTCTGTATCGGACCGATATCAGATCAATATCAGCACAACTAATTCTAAAAAAAAAAACTGGATCGGAAGCAAAAATCTTCATAATTGGGACATCACTACAAATAATACTTAGGCAACACTTACGATGCAGTAGTTTTACAAAAATCAATGGTTACCTTTCTGTATATTGTACATGTACTTCATCGTGTTTTGAAGCTGTAGAAAATCTACCTTGTGATGCCCCGATTTGGCTAATCACAATCACTAATTATAATTACCAATAGCTGAGCAGATCGTGTCTTGGATGAGACTCATAACAGCATGAAACAATGTCAGGTCAGTTATATTTATATGTAGTTTATGTTGGAAAAAAAGAGGGAGCTGCAGATGGAAGTATTGTAAAACTGAGATGTTTTTCTCCCTGATTTTGGCTCCTACAGCTTTAAGGACAAAAATAACTGAGATGGAATTGCAAAGCAGCACTTGGATCAGTTTCAGAACTTAGGTTGTAGTGATTGTTTTGAGAGGAATACATTTAGTAAAGTAGAACAACTTATACTTTTCCTATACAGTTTTACTGTATTGGCTGTAATTTATAACATTAAGAACACTGTAGACAAATATAAAGGTAGAATAATGTCATTAAAGCCTATGGAAGATGTGACTGTTATGTTATGGAGGTCAATAGAATAGAGGCAATGTGTAACACTGCTCTAAAAGTTCCTTGTTGCACTGCAAACCTAGTTTTTCTTATTTATGCTGGGTTTGGAGGAGTGGCTTTCTTCACGGGGACTGACATGTTTGAAATGATGTAACTCTGTAGATGACTGAACTTCGAAAACCTTTCCCAGTTCCTTAACAGTCCAATGGTCCTGTTCATTTAATCCAGGAGAAGCAAATTTAAAATGGCTAATTAGTTTACACCCTTTAATGCCTAAGGTATCATATTTGATCCATAAGTTTTGGAGCCCTCTACATGATCAGTGTGATATATTTTTTTCTTGAAAAACCCAATGTATACAATTAGATACATGCAATACATGAATAATCCACCGGGGGGAGGAATTCGATCACCAGAAGCCTTTCCAGTGACACTACAAGATTGTCATTAATGAGGAAGGAGGCAGAACTTTGGCAGTTTTTAAAAGGAATTACCAATTTGTTAGAAATGTTTGTTATAATATGTTGTTGTTTGTTCAAAAATAATAATATTTGAGCATTGAGACCTGATGTATAAAATATGATACAAATTGAAACTCACACACGGAAATTGACATTAAATTTTTTTTTTTTTTTTGGATTGTTCTGAAGGACCAATAAAGGCTCCAGTTTCAAAGAACTGGAATATTCGGTTAATGATTTAATGGTTCAGGCTTTACAGGGTTAAAGCTTTGGAACAAGTGAAGTAATTGATAAAAGACACAAAGCTCAAAAGAGGACACATCCAGTATTCTTTAGACAAGAGCCATAATTCATATATAATGATTCTATAATGATATAATGTTTTCGGTAGTTAAACATAAAGTTGGCTAAAATAAAATAATATAGTGTTGTTAAATGTTTGCATTAATGGCTTTGAGATTGAACTGCAAAACGTAACTTTATATGGTCCGGTCAAGGGTACATGCACATCTATGAGAAAAAAAAGTTTCTCTTATCCTATTCTGTCCAGCTTGTGTTGTCAATAGCTGCACTAAAGATGGGTTTGGAATCGACCAAGTAAGATCAGAATTGTCACTTTTTAGCCCGAATCATCGATCAACAAACAGGAAACATAATAAGATAACATGGTAGATTTAGTCCTACAGTAGTCTCATAATATAACTAACTGTACCATGCGGTGATTTCAACATTAACCCTTTCATGCATACTGGTCACTACAGTGGACAGTTATTCTACAGCTGTTCTGCTGTTTATTCATAGGTTTTGTTGTTTTAGTTCCATATCAGGACTCTTATGCATCATCCAAAACACTGCAATTCATACAATTACTATAACTTTGCTGTTCTTCATAAACCTGATCTGCAGTAACCTGTTTGAGTGTAAATCAATTGCTAATTCTTATTAGACTGTAATTAACTTTTTTTTTTTTTTTTTTGCATACCCTCCTGAGACCCAGCGATGCATTTTGTCCTCTGTAGGGGACAAAAGTTTGACAGTTTTACTTTAAAAAGGCTGTGCATTACAAAGGACATTCCATTAAAAGAATCAATCAATAAATAAAAATAGTTTTAAAAATGTATCTGAAAAAACTGTTGCATTATGCAGTTTCCAATCAAGACAATTTTTTCAATGTAAAACAGCTAAAATTGTCCATTTCCTGGGTCTCAGGAGGATATTATCTCCATGAAATGAGTAATAACTAATATTAGAGTATGATCAAATGTGAGAAAACAGTAGCAATTTAGCAGTTAGCGGCATTAAAAATGCTTTTATTTCATAGTTTTCACACAGTTTATCACTTTCTGATGATGAGTTTTAAATAAATGTTTCTTTGCTTCAAAACTTAAATGCATGGTGTCCAGCTGTGTGGACATTTTTGTAATTCCATGAAAAATACATTCATAAAAACAAAAAAAAAAAAAAAAAAAAAAAAAAAATCAATCGCATTGTTTTTTTCATGCATAAAGCGGAACAAAAATACTCAAGAAAAAAATATTGACTAAGGTTCTCATAATTCACACGTGAAAGGGTTAAATTCCATCCTTTTACTTTGGGTCTGTGTCCAGTGGTTAAAAAAGATGACAATGCTGCTGCTTCTTTTTTTTTTTTTTTTTTTTTTTTTTTTTAAACATTTTGTCACATTGAGTCTAAAAGTTGTTTCTTACCGGCTGTCGTCCCATCTTGTCACTTCCTGACACTTTGGTCAAAGACCCTGTGGCATGAGCTTTCAGCGTGCAGACATAAATCCCCCTGGTCTGTTGGTGTGAATCGATACAGTTTGTATGTCAACATCCAGACACACAGGCGTCTTTGGCCTGAGTTCAGAAATCTTTGTCATTAACACTCGTATGTTAATCCTAGCTCATTTTTAACCCATAAAAACCCAGTGCTACTTTTGTGGCAGTTTCCAGATGAATTTTTCTCTATTTTTACCCTTTCTTAATTGATTATCACCATTTATTATCAAATTATCCTTTATATTTTGCATTTTTCACTGTAAATCATGCATTTTTCTATTTTTAATATCCTATATTTGATTTAGATATTCATGAAAATACACTTATTTCAAGGGTAATTATGTCAAAACAGAAAGAAACATGAATTTTGCAGCAAATCTATCACTAGTCACTTTTCCATTGGACATCTGCGCAAAAGTTTACTGATATTTACTAAATACTGAAAACACAGAAGTTCATAATGTCGGTTTTTCCATTAAATCACAAATGCGATGATTTGTTTATTTATTATCACGAGATGACACGAGAAGTCATGCCATAAACATGGCAACGAATGGAAATATCGTGTTGATTTACAGATATATTCATTATTATTATATATTGCCCCTCTATCCCGTACTAAATTACAAAATGATTCAGTTTTCTGGTGTGTCCACACATACCATGCCATGTTTCTTTTAAAACTCTTCTTCTTCGCTTGTTGTAATGTCCGTCAACATCAGTTTTTTGTTTGTTTTTTTTTTAAATTCAGTTTTGCGCGATATACCACTTGCGCTACTCCCAAAAAAACCACCTCTTGCCAGCGCAAAAAATTTTAATCAAAAAACAAGAGTTATGCCGAAACTGTCATTTTTCCGTTAGGTTAATTTTTATGCGCAACTTATATTTGTGCAATTTGAGGGTCAATGGAAAAGCGACTACCAACTGAACTTAAACCCAGTGTCTCCATCCACTGTCATTGATCAAACTCCATGGTTGTAGATTATGACAGTGTTTCCACGGTAACTACGGAGCCTCTGAACTTCCGAATGGGTCATATCTGATGACCATGAAAAGATGACAAACTGCGTTTTACACCAATTATTTACATATATTGATAGGATTAATGGATTTAAAGTTATTAAACAGTTTATACCAGAAGATGCTCTTGGTTAACGGTGGAGGTTTAGGTCTGTATGGGTTCATGTTAACCCTGTAAAGCCTGAACCTTTAAATCATTGACAGAAAAGTCCAATTCTTTGAAACTGGAGCCTTTATTGGTCCTTCTGAACAACCAAAACATTTTCTTTTCAAATATGTATGAGTTTCAATTTTGTATCATATTTGACACATCAGGTCTCAATTCTCAAATACTATTATTTTTGAACAAAAAGAACCTAATATAACACAAACATGTCTAACAAATTGGTAATTCCTTTTCAAAATTGGCAAAGTTCTGCCTCCTTCCTCATTAATGACAATCTTTTAGTGTCACTGGAAAGGCCTCTGGTGAACAAATTCCTCCCCCCTGGTGGATTATCCGTGTATTGCATGTATCTAATTGTATACATCAGGTTTTTCAAGAAAAAAAACATTACACTGATCATGTAGAGCAGGGGTGTCAAACATGCGGCCCGGGGGCCCGTCAGAGGGTCCAATCCGGCCCGTGGGATGAATCAGCAAAAATTACACTGAAGATATTAACAATTAAGGATGTCAAAGTTGTTTTTGTTCAGGTTCCACATACAGACCAATGTGATCTCAACTAAAATAATAGCATAACAACGTATAAATAAATGTTCTTAGTTTAATGTGAAAAACATAATATTACATTACATCTGTAAATAAGTAAGGACAACCTCACATTTTTCTCTTTGTTTTAGTGTAAAAACTTACATTAAATGATTAAAAAAAATTAACATTTACAAACTACACTGAAAAAAAAATGGAGTGCCATTTACTTGAAAAAACCTAGGCAACAATTTCCACATAAAAATCCTTAGTAAATTTTACTTTGGAAATTCCTAAGTAAAAGTTACTTACTAGTAACAATTAATTAATCAAACATACTCAAGTAAATTTTACTTGCATATATATTCCTTTAACAGAGATCCTTTGCTAGTAAATTTCACTTTAGAACACCTTTGCATGTTATTACAAAACCACAGTAAATTATAATAATGTATTTCAGTTTATTTACCTAGCTTTTATTTACCTTATTTCATGAATTATTTAAGTAACATTAACACAATATTCAAAGTTTTTACCTCTTAAAAATTTAATTATATTCCACTCTTAATTTGTCTACTTTTTTACTTTAATTTTCTTAATTGAGGGCTTTAACAAATCATGAAATAAAACACAAAATAACTTTTTTTTTTTTTTTAAAACAGCATCTTTTATTAACATAACCTCCTGCAAGAGGTAGTAAAAACAGTGTTTCCAAATGGACTTAAACAATTAAAAGTTAGTTAGTTTTTTTTTTTTATTATTACATTTGACCTAATTTATTTAACTTCTCAAGGTCTGAAGAGAACATACAAACCCTGGAAATGTAACTTTTAAGTGCAGTTACAGTGTCTATCAAAAGTGTGGACAGACTTTCTCATTCAATAGGTCAGGACAGAAACTGTTCCGGGCCCTGTCCCCACTCACATGAGAACACGTCAAGTAATGATCCCTGGAGGTAGAATCGGAGCTCTTGTGTGAGGATGTGCATGGATCAGAAAGGGCCCCCAGGAGCGAGCACAGTCCTCTGCAGCAGCCATGTGCTGAAGTATTGAGGGAGAAAGTGTATCCACACTTTAGAGTGGTACTACACATCATTGGAATGACTACATATTCTTTTAGTATTTTAAAGTTAACTTTCAACAGTTCAATGTAACACTTCATAAAGTACAATTATTACACAACCCCGCAGTCTGGTAATTGCTGCCATAACAAAACATACACTTTTTCAAAGCTGTCTCAGGCATAAAAGTGCCACAAAAAATTATAAACTTTTACATTTTAATTAAGATATTTGAACTTTTTTTGTTCATCTTTTTAATTTCAGAAGATGTTGGGCAGAACATGTGTCCACTGAAAACTGAACAACAGAAGTTAACAGTTGTACAACGTTTCCACTTCACAACAATACTACTTTTACAAATAGTTAATTATGTTATCAATTAAGCTTTCAACCCACTATGGATCAATTATGATGAGGGCTTATGTTACAGCAAGCTCCAGACACTGCTTAATGATATTGCACATAGTAACTAGAAAAGGGGAGTCATTTTGTAAAATGGCGCATCCTGAAAATATTTAAGTAAACACCAATAACACTTCCTGTGTCGTGTCCTGTGAGTTGGGTGTCAGGTTGCGTTTCATGCCATGTTGTGCGTCATATTGTTGTGTTGTCTCATTTGTATGTTGTGTTTCATATTGTGTTGTGCGTCATATTGTTGTGTTGTCTCATTTGTATGTTGTGTTTCATATTGTGTTGTGCGTCATGTGATGTGGTCTCATTTATATGTTGTGTTTTGCGTCATGCTGTGTTGTATGTCGTGTTGTATGTTGTGTTTCATGTTGTGTGTCGTATTAACCTCTTCTCATTATTAGCTAACATGTATTTACAGTGAAATACAAGTTAAACCCACTCACATGGAAACATTTATCTTAAAAGTTTTTTGTGTAAAGCCTGAACTCTGGGAGACATCTTCAGGACATCAAGCTCAAGAAAGACCTTCTGAAAAACTTCAAATGTGTATTTTAACTTAGGTGGATAACTCAAGTTCATGGCATAGATAAACCCCATGAGTAGAACGCAAGCCTTTACCACACTTCTGCACTTGTCCAAAACCTCTTCTCCCTCGATGATGATCAGAACATTCGGACTGGTGTAGTCTTCCTTTGGTGTGTGGATGACAACGATCTTCATGACATGATGATCGGAGTCCTCTTTAATGACTTCTTTGCCGACATCCTGTCAAATCATGTGAATAAGTGGTCAAACATCAATCTGTGACACCTTTATTTAAATAGTTCCTCAATATACAATAGGTCAGTCAGTTACAAGGATGAAGTGGCAAATTAGGCTAATACACAAATAAAATGGTCAGAGCAAGACACTGATTAAGTATTTACATAACTAATGATTCTAATTAGTTTATCTAAAGATAAGTTATGATGTAGTGATAATTGGAAAAAAAAAAAAATTGAAAATGAAAGTACAGGGTGGGGAAGCAAAATGTACAATGAACATTTAGTTGTTTTTTCTCAGCAGGCACTATGTCAGTTGTTTTGAAACCAAACATATACTGATGTCATAATCATACCTAACACTATTATCCATACCTTTTCAGAAACTTTTGCCCATGAGTAATCAGGAAAGCAAACGTCAAAGAGTGTGTGATTTGCTGAATGCACTCGTCACACCAAAGGAGATTTCAAAAACAGTTGGAGTGTCCATAAAGACTGTTTATAATGGAAAGAAGAGAACGACTATGAGCAAAACTATTATGAGAAAGTCTGGAAGATACTATTAAAGAAGAATGGGAGAAGTTGTCACCCGAATATTTGAGGAACACTTGCGCAACTTTCAGGAAGCGTGTGAAGGCAGTTATTGAGAAAGAAGGAGGACACATAGAATAAAAACATTTTCTATTATGTCAATTTTCTTGTGGCACATAAATTCTCATGACTTTCAATAAACTAAGTGGTCATACACTGTCTTTCAATCCCTGCTTCAAAATATTGTAAATTTTGCTTCCCCACCCTGTAATCTGCAACTGTGTGAAAACCCAAGAGGGCAATCATTTTAAACACAGCCATTTAATTATGCATTAAACAAAACACACCTATGACTGGATGGAAAAGTAAAACATATGGCTCTGGCTATGTGTGACGGCATAATATAAAGGTAGTCAGCTTATATAAAGGATAAATGTTACTATATACCTTGCTAGTCAGGGTAGAGTAAAACGAAACATAAGTCCGTCTTTCATTAAACCTCAACATGAAAAAAGTATATAGAGGTAAAGGTTTGCGTTTTAACATTCAAGATACAATACCAGTCAAAATGTCACTGTTACTGTAATTTAAATGCCAATTTCACACATTTTAATATTAACTTAATATTAACCCATAAAGACCTAGAGCAACTTTTGTATCAACTTCCAAAGAATTTTTTATGCAAATATAACCTTTGTAAAGTTATTTATCACCATTTATTATACTATCCTCTGTATTTTGCTTTTTTTGTGCAAATCATGTATTTTTCTAGATTTAAATCACGTTCATTAAATCTAAGAGTAAATTAAAAGGTTTATATATATATTAAAAAAAATAAATAAAAAAAAACCAGAAGAAAAAATTTGTTTTGCAGCAAAATCTCTCATTAACTGAACCCAGTGTGTCCATCCACTGTCATTGATCCAGCTCCATGGGCTTTACTGGTGAATCAATGTTGTAGAAGATGGCGGTGTTTCCACGGTAACTACAGAGCCTCTGAACATCCAAATATGGTCATATCTGATGACCATGAAAAGAGGAATAACTGTATATTACACCAATTATTTACATGCATTGATAGAATTAAGATTTTAAATCAGCAGATATTTTGTTGTCGATAGTGGCTGTTTGAGTCTTTATGGGTTAATTAAACTGACATAAAAAAAAATCCTGCATGAAGGGCATGAGCGATGTATCTGTAAAAGCTTAGCATACATAGATTAGATTACTGAATTAGATAAAAAGGCACACATCTAGAGTCAGGGTAATCATCAGGAAATTTACCTGGTAATCTTTGATGAGTTCCTCCCCGGACTCTCCAAGGAACTCCATCAAGCAGCGGATGATGACCTCTCTTCTGCCTTCTGTGTCTTGCTGAGAGACATAAGTATATTGCAGATATTAATGTGTCTTCTTACACAAATTGGTAGCTATTGATTTTGGAAAACTGCAAATCTAAAAAATTCAACAGAAAATGTTTTTTTTTTTTTTTTAAGCAAATAAGAAGAAACAGTCATGATTTTTTTGAATAGAGACACTTCTGTTGAGTTTCAAAAAATTTTTTATTATACATTTTACCTGGCTGACTGAGTTCAGCATGGGTCTCATTTTGGTGCCTGCAACCCCACCCTTTGTCTGAAATACTTCCAGGAGTTTGGCAGTGTACATGTCCAATGCTGACAAAAATGTTCGCTCCAGAGGAATTGTTGTTATCCTTCTGAACTCCTCTTTGATCTGAAACAAGACGACAAAAATACAATATGACTGAGACACAATAGTACAATAATTCTCTCAGTATGTAATACTGAGCAGCAAAACAAGCGACAACATTCAAAATGTATTTAGTTTAATCATTTGTTCAAAAATGTTTTCATACTACAGGTTGCAAAAACTTGTTAATTATCTTTCAGCCTGCAAAATGACAATATTCCAACAATGGGGTAAAGAAATAAGAACTGGATTTACCTGATTTTCACAGAACAGAGCAGGCCATCGCTCCATAAGGTCTTGAACTGCAGGGCATTTCTTGACAATTTCTATCCTTCGATAGGAAAAAGACTTTTCCATTTTTGTAGCAACGACACTGTCATTGTTCTTCTTTTTTACTTCTTTCAGCAACTCCAGTCTCTCTCTCTCTAATGTGTCTTCAGTCTCACCTAATGGCAGTGGTGGCAGGTAGTTGACTTCAGCTTTCTTCGGCCTTTTGATGCCTTTTTGGGATGGTTCATCATTAGACCTTCTTTTGAGTGAGTTTATCTCCAGCTCTGGAATGGCTAATGGTCGACTTTTTAATTTTGTTCGATAATTGCCCATCTTATATTTGATCCTCTGTTGCCAACCATATAATCCATTAAAAGAACCTGGCTCTTTGAGGCATGGGTACTTCTCTACTAAGGCTTCTACCACAGCTAAAACTTGAAGCCCAGTTGGGTATGCGGTATAGCAAAATATTGCCTCTGCTAGCCTCTCAAGTATGCTACTTGTTACTTTTGTACTGTTCAGCAGCGTACCATCCTTTTCATAAGCTTGATTTCCTGCTTCCAGCACAAGGGCAACATCATACGAGAATGAAGGTATTTCAAACTTAGCTGGCCATGGCTGAGACCTGTGTGATGGTGAGCTTTCATCTGAGGAGGACAACAGGAGTGTGTCATGAGATCCAGATGAGTGGGAGGAACTTGCATAAGGTGATTCAAGTTCTGGACATTCACTTAGAGTTAGGACAACTGGTTCAGTCATTACAAGCTTTAGTGTAGCCTTGTCCTGTACTTCTTCAGTGGATCCCAGAGTGACAAACTGGCCACCAAAGTCCATGTCTTCATACATCAACGTAAATTTTCCTGGAATATGAAATGTCTCTTGAATATGATCATGAAGGTCCTCAAGTTTACTAGGGATGCCTGATGGTAAAATCAGTTTGCGAATGTCATCATCTCCCAAAATGATACGAAGCTTTGCAGGAATAGCCATCTCTGCAGGCAGAAGCTGTCTCTGAAATATAGAAATAAAGAATGAATCAGCTTGAAGTAAATACTGCTCAAATTAATGCAACAATTGTTGTTGTCATGCCATTCCTAAAAAGGAAGGCAAATATGGTGCTTCAAGGTTACTAGTCGTCTTCCTGCTAGGGTATAAGCAGCCAAAGGATAAATGAGTCCGAAGGGCATTAAATGTGTTGAATGAACATGGGCAATCAGCGTAAAGACAAGGGACTGACTGGCTACGACCACAATTTCCATGTTTTAGCCTGTAGTGTTTTAATAATCCTATTCTATTGTCTGATTCAAAAGTACATAGTTTACATTTCCATCCCATGCTATAGCACCTGGAAAATAAATTCAACATGTAAAATTAAACCATGATACTGTACATGAAAATTTTAACATTAAGATAAACCCATAAAATCATACCTTGGGTAAACTGTTGAGATCAAATTGTTGGCTATTCAGCATTCTTTAATCTGTGAAATATAGAGAGAATTTGTTATATAAAACAAGCACATGAAAATGTCAACTTTGGCTTTGGGAAATTAGTTTTCCCCTGCTTTTGTTAAACACACAAAGCAAAACATAGCAGAATAACCAACAAACAAAATACAGTAATTGTGTGTCATACTTCTGATAATTAGTCTACTCTATCACACCACTATTTTAACATCTAGCAATCTCTTCCAAATCAACATTTAAAAAAGAGTGAATTAAACAGTGAGTTGGACGAATTCCTGAAAAAAATGCTGTCAGACACATGTTTGTAGATTTGTTGTGATTTTGGGCTTATTAAGGTGTTATTTTACGATCCCACTCACTTGAAATCTAATCGGGCAGCAGGTGTCCCCTGGACCGACATGAGACCACTACTTTACAGTAACATGCAGAGGCTCAGGCATTGAACACAACTGAGACTAAACCTAGCAAGTAGCAACTGAAAACAACTTGTATGATAACAAAATAGAACTAGTCGGTTCCTGAATCACCCGGGTTAATGATTAAAATCTTCGTATTGAATCATGAAATCAGGAGACCGAGGTCTCCATTAATCTGGATGAATCCTCTCGCTAGCTGATGCTAACACAACTGTGAACACAACGCGAGTTAGCGGACTCACGGAAAGACAGCGCATTTAGTATAGATGGTTCGGATGAAACAGTTCCCTGACTCCGACTTGCATGAACTCCGTCCAGTCGGCTAAATCGGGTCACTGATTCCACGGCTCACGGTAAACAGACGGACTATTGATGATGTGTTCACTGACTTCACTCCAGTCACGTGAATCTAAGTTAAATGTAAATGCAAGTCAAATATCGCAATAAACAAGTGGTTAAACACACTGGTGGTCATTACAAGGTTGATGTACTTTATGCACATATGATGATGATGATGATTATTATTCGTTTTTTTAAATCATAATATCATATTTTTATTAATATGTCATTAATATATTAGTTTTTACTCCTCGGCCAAAGGGGTATTGTAATCATTTTTGTTGTCTGTCTGTCCATTCTGGCCGAGCGGCATTAGCAGCACATTATTTTATAGACTAGTAATGCAGCATATTTTTGTAAGCAAAAAGAACAACAAACTGTGGTTATGTTATCATAATTAAAACTGAAAACCTAGCCACAAACATTCAAACTTGTCGCCACAAGCACCAGGTGTATTTTCGGTAACTAGCTAGCAGGCTAAACTGGTCAGCTATTGCTAATAAGTAAGTATTCGTTATTCACACAGATTGTATCTCATCAAACAAGACACTAAAGAGTAAATTATGCACATAACTCACCTCTATGGCTCCACATCCATGAATTAGCCGTAAATCAGCAACAAAACCGGTCACAGTCTGTTCTGTGGTTCTTCGGGTTTTTCAAATCTCAGACTGAAGGTAGAAAAAGAAAAAGGGCGCAAAGTTTCCTCTGACGTCACTCCCAGGGTTACTTCTGTTATCTGAGCAAATTTCACTTAGTTTTGTCAGGTTGTGCAGTCAGTTCAGGAGTTAAGTAAATATTAATTAGTATTAGTTGTAAAATTTACAAAACAAATAGAGAATTTATAATTAAGATCAAATACCAAGTAACACATTAAATAAAAAGAGACATTTTAAAGTAAAAATAATTAATTGATCATTTCTTGTAGATTTTAAACAAATAATCTAGGTAATAACTGCAGGGCCAAAAAAAATTTTTTTCAGTGTATCCTTTAACAATAAAATGTGAAAAACCTGATATTTTGAAAGTGAAATTTTAATTATTAATTATTCTTCCTGTTATTAAATATTTTGTACCTTTGTAGATGCAATCTGTAATATGCATATGTATAAATGGTAAGTTGAGGTGTAGTATTGTTAAAATTGCACTTATTTTTCTCAAGAAATTTCAGTTTTTTTTCTGGTTGTTCACATCATTTTTGTTTGGATAGTTTGCAAATGTACATATTTTTATAATTTCATTTTGACTGCACTAAAACAAAGAGAAAAATTTGAAGTCGTCATTATTTATTTATTTATTATTTATTATTTATTTAGTTATTATGGTACAGTTTCACTGGTCCGGCCCACTGGAGATCAATTTGGGCCGAATGTGGCCCCTGAACTAAAATTACTTTGACACCCCTGATGTAGCGGGCTTCAAAAATCATGTATCAAATATGATACATTTGGCGTTATAGGGTTAAAATAGAAATACTACATAACTCCTTTAGGATGATGATGCGAAAAGAACAAAATCAACCCGAAAATAATGCCTTGACCTTTACGTAACATCTAAAGGCGCCCTATATCAGTCTACTTTTTACTTTTAGGGAACCAGAGCATTTGAATGGGAGGAGCATCATTGCATTCACAACTTCTTTCACATTTCTACACTTAATGCAGAACGTTATTCTAACCCAGGGTCATGACTGGACCATATTTGCACATGTATCAGCAAAATACTCGAGTATAATATCAAAAGGATGAATTAGAGGGTGAACAGAAAGGGAGAACAGGGTTGAAAACTCAACCAAAGTGTCCAAACTGCAATTTCCGGGCACACACTAGCAGCACAGAGACCATTGTCAGCTGAATAACAATCATATCTCGACTTGAAACAGAATGTGCTATTGTGTTCGGGGTGAAATAACCTTTAAACAGACCTGCTTTAGAAGAAGCAGCCGTACACCAGATCCACGTGGTAAGCAAGAGAAACCAGATGAGACCTGACAGGTAAAAGCATTCGGGTCTAAAGGGACAGGGGAGTTTGTGGGGAGCTACCTCTGATGTGGAAAAGTGGCACTCGAGGAAAAAAAAAAAAAAAAAAAAATGCTAGGGTATTGATTGCCCATCATTCTCTGGCTCTCGCTCATCCTTTGTTACTCACATCATCACAGAGGCCACAAGCAGGAAGGGATAAAAACAGGACAATCATAGCATTAAGTCTTTATACCTTCAAACAACACAACACCTTCAGACAAAATTCAGTTTTTGAAGCACACAGTGGAGAAAATAACGTGGAGTAATATGGAAGGTGTGTTTTTTTTTTTTTTTTTTGTTTCGTTTCTCTGAAGGCAGTACAGTGCGAGGACATCAGCAGTTACAGAACACAACACATGAACCCACATTATGTTCCGCAGAGGAGGTGTAAGCTGCACCTGTTTGCATTTAAATGACCCCATGCTAAGCTTTAATATTGACCGGACGGATCAATAATGAGCTGTGCTTATCAGGAAGTAATGACATACATTTACAATTAGATTACTTATGTCGGAATATCCAGTGTTAGATTGGTTAAAGGAGTTGTATGTAGGTTTGTGGCCAAAACTGGAACTGCAATCACATTCAAAATACTGTAGAGCAGGGGTCTCAAACTCATTTTCTTTCAGGGGTCACATTCAGCCTGGTTTGATCTCCAGTGGGCCAGACCAGTAAAATAATAACATAATAACCTATAAATAATGACATCTCCAAGTATTTGTCTTTTAGTGCAAAAAAAACCCCAAAACATTAAATTATGAAAATACTTTCTTTTATAAACTATCCAAATAAAAAAAAGATGTGAATAACCTGAAAAAATTAAAATTTCTTAAGAAAAATAAATGTAATTTTAACAATATTATGCCTCAATTTATCATTTCTGTGCATTATGGATCAGATCTACAAAGACACTAAACACTTAGTAACAGGCAGAAAATTGTTAATATTGTGCTTAATTTTCTTTAGACATTTCAGGTTGTTCATATTTGTTCAGGTTATTCACATTTTATTGTTACAGGATAGTTTGTAAAACTAAATATTTTCATAATTTAATGTTATTTTTTACACTAAAAGAAAAAAAATTTGAAGTTGTCAATTCAAGATTTTTTGCTAAATTTAAGATTTTTTTTTTTTTTTTTGCTTAATTCAAAAAATTTTTTTGGCTTAAATCAAGATTTTTTTTTTTTTTTTTTTTTACTTCAAGATTTTATTTTATTTATTTATTTATTTTGCTTCAAGACTTTTACTTAAATCAAGCTAAATTATTTTTTTTGCTTAATTGAAGATTTTTTTTAACTTAATTGGAGATTTTTTTTTTTTTGCTTAATTTCTTAATTCAATTCAAGACTGTGGAATTTTGACACTTTGCAAATTCATCCCACGGGCTGGATTGGAACCTTTGGCAGGCCGCATGTTTGAGACCCCTGCTGATATCCCCTCCCCCTCCTGCCAGACTAGGGGGTTGCTAATAGTGTTGTTTTTGGCAGCCTGTTTTAATTTTAGTTTTAGTCTAGTCTTTGTGTTAAGCAGTCATTTTAGTTTTCATTAGTCATTAGTCATGTGCATAATCCTTTTATTCTAGTCAAGTTTTAGTCGACTGAAAGTCTGAGCATTTCAGTCTAGTTTTAATCGGACTTATCCATGACTATTTAAGTCTAGTTTTAATCAGACTTATCAATGACTATTTAAGTCTAGTTTTAATCGGACTTATCAATGACTATTTAAGTCTAGTTTTAATCGGACTTATCCATGACTATTTAAGTCTAGTTTTAATTGGACTTATCAATGACTATTTAAGTCTAGTTTTAATCAGACTTATCAATGACTATTTAAGTCTAGTTTTAATCGGACTCATCCATGACTATTTAAGTCTAGTTTTAGTTGATGAAAACGGATGACATCTTAGTCTAGTTTTAGTCAATAAAAATTGCATTTTTTTTCTCTTTTAGTGATACAATTCTATTTTAAAAAGTCAATATAATTTAAGTACCTAGTAGTATAGACAAAACCAAAATTTTCTTTTAGCCAAACCCATTTCACATTTCAGACAAGTTTGCAAATATGTGTCATAGTAACGGTACAGTATCTGTGGCAATGTAATCCACATGAGACCAGCTCTAAAGAGTCACTCCCCTTGGACCTCAGATTAAAATAAACATGTCTATTGCTTTGTAGAAAAACTTGCTGTGATCTCCGTAACTCATTTCCTGGTTCATGATAGCGAAGTGAATGAAGACTTAGATTAAGATTAACCCATAAAGACCCAAACAGCCAAAACTGACCAAAACTATCTACCGATGTAAAATATTTAATAATTGTTCATTCACTAATCCTATCAATACATGTAAATAATTCAGGTAAAATGCAGTTGGTCATCTTTTCATGGTCATTAGAGGCTCTGTAGTTACCGTGGAAACACCATCATCTTCTACAACACTGATTTACCAGTAAAGCCCATGGAGCTGGATCAGTGACAGTGGATGGAGATGGTTATTTTATGTTCCGTTATTGGTATCTTTGCTGAAAAAGTCACTTTTTCTTGAGTTTTCTCTGTTTCTGATATAATAACCTTCAACTTTAATCTATGCTTTTATGCACAGGTGTCAAACATGCGGCCCGGGGGCCAAATCTGGCTCGCCAAAGGTTCCATTCCGGCCCGCGGGATGAAAGTGCAAAAATTAACCTGAACAGTCAAGGTGGTCCAAATCCTTTTGGTTCAGGTTCTACATACAGACCAATGAGATCTACAGTAAAAATAACAACACAATAACCCATAAATAATGGCAACAACAAATTTTCTTTGTGAAAAATTATGTGGAAAAATTTAAGTGAAAAAACATTACACTGTGAAAATATTTACATTTACAAAACTATTCTTTCACAATAAAATGCAAATAAATACATAAATGAAAACAGAGATGAACAACCTGAAATGTGCAATTTTAACAATATTCTGCCTGTTACTAAATGTTTTGTGCATTTATGGATCCACTGTGATCTGTAGTTGTGTTAATAATAATAATAATAATAATAATAATAATAATAATAATAATAATAATAACAGATGGAATATTGTAGGAATTGTTCAAATTTTAGTTCCAAACCCCAAAATTTTAACAATATTCTGCCTATTACCAAATGTTTATGTAACACTGTGTGTAATGTACATGTATAAGTAATAAGTCGAGGCATAATTTTGTTAAAATTGCACTAATTTTTCAAATGAAATTTCAGTTTTTTCAGGTTATTCACATCTTTTTTGTAAAATATAAATATTTTTGTGATGTAATTGGGGGGTTTTTTGTACTAAAACAAAAAGAAACACTTGGATTTGTCATTATTTATAGGTTATTAAGTCATTATTTTACTGGTCTGGCCCTCTTGAGATCAAATTGGGCTAAATATGGCCCCTGAACCAGAATGAGTTTGACACCCCTGCTTTAATGAACATCCACATGATCAGTGAATTAAATATTGGAAAATACTGAAAAATATGCAAAATGTAGAGGATAATATTGTAAGAAATGTTAATAAATCATTTAAGAAAAGTTAAATATAAGGGGGGAAAAACGCCACATAAGTAGCAATGAGCCTTTATGGGTTAAACTACAATATCGAGTCTTGGAGTCCTGAGTTAGACCTTCAACACACAGCTCTAACTGTAGTTGTGGTGAAAAAACACAATAAACAAAACCATGAAAAGTGGTAGTGGATTATATGGTCTGTCAACCAGCCTGCTAATTAGGGCATCGAGCACTAATTTGTGGGTTTACATGCACTGGTTGTCATTGCTGTTATCAAATACAAGTGATAACATTTATCCAAGCAGATGAAATTACTTGGTGTTTAACATGACAGTGTTAATATTGCGGTTAGTGCATAGACTGTATATAATTAGTAGATGGAGGGTGTTTTCATGTCAGTCGTTTGTGGTTTGGCTGTTGCGGTACAGGGTTTTTGAAGCCAGACGTGAGCATATGTGGGCAACGGGTGGAACGATGGGAGCCCAAGGGGGTCAGGGGGTCAAGGGGTCGGCTTGCTGACTCAAGAAAAAAGTGCATCCTGCATCAGTCATCGCAAAACAAAGTTCTTTTGCAGTTTGCTGGTGAGATCTGTAAATCGTATAAACCAGGGGTGTCGAACTCATTTTAGTTCAGGGGCCATATTCAGCTACATTTGATCTGCAGTGGGCCGGACCAGAAAAATAATAACAGAATAACCTATAAATAATGACAACACCAAATTTTTGTCTATGTTTTAGTGTAAAAAAACCCCATTAAATTATGAAAATACTTACTTTAATAAACTAAACCCCCCCCCCCCAAAAAAAAAAACCCTGAAAAAACAGAAAGTTAAATTTAAAAACGCAAGAAAATTTAGTGAAATTTTAACAATATTTTTCCTCAACTTATCATTTCTACATGTGTATTATGGATCAGATCTACAGACACTAAACACTGAGGAACAGGCAGAAGAATCGTTAAAATTGTGCTGAATTTTCTTTAGACATTTCAGGTTGTTCATATTTGTTCAGGTTATTCACATTTTAGTGTTACAGGATAGTTTGTAAATGTAAATATTTTTTATAATTTAATCTTATTTTTTGCACTAAAACAAAGAAAAAAAAATTAAGTTGTTAGTTCTAGATTTTTTTTTTTTGCTTAATTCAAGATTTTATTTTTCCTTGAAGATTTTTTTTTGGCATAATTCAAGATTTTTTTTATGTGAAATTTGAGATTTTTTTTGCTTAATTAAGTTTTTTTTTTACTTGAAGATTTTTTACTTTGGCTTAATTGAAGATTTTTTTTTTACTTAATTGAAGATTTTCTCTTTTTTTGGCTTAATTGAAGATTTGTTTTTACTTAATTGAATATATATATATATATATATATATATATATATATATATATATATATATTTATATATATATATATATATATATATATATATATATATATATTTTTTTTTTTTTTTTTTTTTTTTTGCTTAGTTCAAGATTTTTTGCTAAAATTTGAGATTTTTTTTTGGCTTAACTGAATTTTTTTTTTACGTAATTGAAGATTTTTTTTTTTTTTTTTTTTTTTATTTGTGGCTTAATTGAAGATTTTTTTTACTTAATTGAAGATTTTTTTTTTTTGGGCTTAATTCAAGATTTTTTGCTAAATTCAAGCTAAATTTTTTTTGTTTTGCTTAATTCAATTCAAGACTGTCGAATTTTTGCACTTGGCAAAAAACATCCCAGGGGCCGAACTGGACCCTTTGGGGGGCTGCATTTGGACCCCGGGCTGCATGTTTGACACTCCTGGCATAAACTAAAACTCCCAAGGTCCCACTCTGCAGGTATGGGAGATGTCATATACACCTGTCCGTCAAAGCTTGACCTGAGATGCAAATAATGGAGTGAAAATTCGATGGCTCCAAAATGAGAGATGAGGTCCTGCCCTCTTATAAATATAAATATGGATCTTTTGTTGCATGTAATACATGTCACCAATACCAGAACAGTGACTGCCTTGGTACTTTTGACCTTGATCTTTGAGAGTGAAGTGAAAAGAATTCAAAGAGGAGAAAACCACCACAGTCTGGTTATGTTGAAGTGACAGAGACGTCTTCAGTGACTCAGAGCAGATTGTGGAGAGACATAGTTTCAATGACCAACACATCTGAGACTCTCAAATGCATAGTCTTTACATTTACGTAATTTCGTAGTTTGATACTTCAACAGTTTTACCACAAACTGTGATTTTTTTTTTATTATCTTATGATTTGTCAAACACGTGTGAACAATGGCAACATTCAAACTTCATCAACAAATAACTTCTCTCTTGCCACCGACTGTAAGTCTTTGGATTTTGAGTCTGTATAAACGTAATGAGACCTGACTTGGGGCGTTTTCACACTGGGTATCCGAGTACGTTCGAGCCCAAAGTTCACTTAATTTTATCAATGTGAATGCAAGCGTTCCGTGTGTGAGTACCGTACCAGAGTCCAGCTGAGAAGGTAGTCCTGGGTACAGACTGCGTGGACTCCAGTACGGAATGTTGCAGTGTGAAAGCAATCCATACCCGAGACAGGAAGTGACCTAATCACCACTCCGACAACGGAAATGACCTAATCATGTCATAGACCGTTTCACAAAGACAGCGAGAGACATTGGGTCGTCTCAAAGAGGGAGGATTTATTTAGCATACAGCACAGGTGTCAAACATGCGGCCTGGGGGCCAAAACCGGCCCGCCAAAGGGTCCAATCCGGCCCGTGGGATGAATTTGTGAAATGCAAAAATTCACACTCAAGATATTAACTGTCAATTGTTTAACTTTAGGGGCCATATAAAGCCCTACTTTAGTCTCAACTGGGTCAGATCAGTAAAATACTACCATAAAAACCTACAAATAATGACAGTTCCAGTGTTTGTTTTAGTGTAAAAAAAAAAAAAAAGTGAAATTACATGAAAATGTGTAACTTTACAAACTAGCCTTTTTACAAAAAATATTACAAACTAGAAATGTGTTAAGAGAAGTAAGTGTGATTTTACTAATATTCTGCCAGTTACTAAAATATTTTATAAATTTGCAGATCCATTTTGATCTGTAAGTTGTAATGCACATTTACAAATGATAAGCAGAGACAAAATATAGTTAAAATTGCACTTATTTTTCTTAATGAATGTCAGTTTTTTTTCATGGTTGTTCATATTATTCACATTTTTATAAGGACAGTTTATAGATGTAAACATTTCCATAATGTAATTTCACTTTTTTCACTATAAAACACATCAAAATGTTTGGAGTTGGCATTATTTATGTATCATTATGTTATTAATTCACTGGTCCAGCCTACTTCAGATCATATTGGGTTTTTTTTTTTTTTTTTTTGGGGGGGGGGGGGGGGGGGGTTGGCCTAATTCAAGGTTTTTTTTTTTTTTTTACTTAACTGAAGATTTTTTTTTTTTTTTTTTTTTGGCTTAATTCAAGATTTTTTGCTGAATTTGAGATTTTTTGGCTTAATTGAAGATATTTTTTTACTTAATTGAAGATTTTTTGCTTAATTCAAGATTTTTTGCAAAATTTGAGATTTTTTTTTTTTTTTGGCTTAATTGAAGACTTTTTTTTACTTAATTGAAGATTTTTTTTGGCTTAATTGAAGTTTTTTTTTTTTTTTTTACTTAATTGAAGATTTTTTGCTTAATTCAAGATTTTTTGCTAAATTTGAGATTTTTTTTTGCTTAATTGAAGACTTTTTTTTAATTAATTGAAGATTTTTTTTTTGGCTTAATTGAAGATTTTTTTTTTTTTTTTTTACTTGAAGTTTTTTTTTTTTTTTTTTGCCTTAATTCAAGATTTTTTGCTAAATTTGAGATTTTTTTTTGTCTTAATGCAAGATTTTTTTTACTTAATTGAAGATTTGTTTTTTTTTTTTGCTTAACTCAAGATTTTTTCCTTAATTTGAGCTAATTTTTTTTTTTTTTTTTTTTGCTTCATTATATTCAAGACTCTGGAATTTTTGCACTTGGCCAAAACATCCCAGGGGCTGAACTGGACCCTTTGGCGGGCCACATTTGGCCCCCAGGCCACATGTTTGACACCCATGACATAGGGGTTTTCCACTTCCGTGTTTGTTGAATAGCAACACAGTTCCTTCCACAGTGCCACCTACTGTTTCAGACATATAATACCCACTTGTACTCAGGCATGGGCCGCAGTTTGTGCTTGTGAACGCAACATCTGCAGGAAAATTGTGAGCGTATCCAGTTACGGCACGGATCCGGACCCCCAGTCTGAAAACACCCCAAGAGACATTCTTAGAGATACGTTCATTGTAAGTCTATTGCTTTGTAGAGCGAACCCTAATGTTCGTTAGTGGTATTACAACTTGAAGATATTTCCACATTGGCTTCCTTTTGGAGCTGAGGTCCTTGCCCCTTGAGTTGGTATTCAAAGTTGTTAGCTGTAATGTAGATTGGGAAGCTCCTTGCTCTTCCCAATTCTACTGTCCTTTCCAAAAGTGTCAGTTCATAGTTCATTTTAATACATTAAAGGTGTTTTCAGCAGATTCTGTGTTTCAGAAGTAACCATATTTTCCCTAAGTACTTCACCGAACTGTGTTCTCTAAATGCTATATTTTCACTTAGCAAAAAATAAATCAGTAAAATTAAATAACTAAATAAATTTTTTGATACCTAACTGATATATTACCCATCCTAAAACTGTATTTTAGATCAGAATGTGCTTCCAGCTCTTCTGTAGAAACCAGTGAGAACATTTAGTGGGTCTTATTTTATTACATTTAAGCCAACAAGATGATGAATAAATAATGGTGTCAGCACTTCTCCCACAGAATCAGATTTCTGGCAGGGCAGACGAGGCCTTCAAGTACAGTTCCACAAAAACAGCAGTGAAATAAATACAAGAGACTGAGGAAGTTACATTTCATTTATTTTTCTTTTAGTGTCGGGTCTAAATTTGCTGTATTTCTAAGGCATCACTTACAGTCACGCTTCAAACTCAACCATCCCACTCCAAAAACCACATCCATAGAGCGTTTTTTTTTTTTTTTTTTAGATTTGATGTTGCAGAAACAGTCAGGTTCATATACAGCACTGACCCCAGAAACACCTACAACCTCTAGGATGAACTACAACTCTGAGTACTGAAACCTGGTGACCTGTTGGAGGTTTAAGGTTAGATTCGAGGCATATATTTGAACGGATTGAGTTTAGTATGTGTTTCAGGCACAGAAACTCCAAGATGTTAAGTCTTTTATATGCATTACAGCTTTACAGACATTCCCTTATAAGGCTCATCCTAATCCTAAATGGAAAAATTAAGTCTGCTCATGTATTTTTATTGCATTTAAAATTTCCATCCTTTTGGATTACATAGTTTTAACTGTAATACAATAATAAAGGCTCAATGTGTAAGTCTTATTCAAGGCTTCTGATGGTATTGTACTGGGAACTGGTTGTGTTTTGACACTAAGTAACTGGACTTTTAAAATAACAGTTTCTAGTTTTGGAGCTGCATAGGAGCAGAACAGACCATTGAAAAAGAACATGAGAGTGTCACCGTAACTGAACTCATTTGTAGATATAGTTAAATGTGTGATTAAATTCAAGTTAAATGGGTTTAAATTAATAAGTTTTATCAACTATCCATGCATATCTGGACATTCCTTTCAGTCAAAAAATAGTTGTGATAGGAGTTTTGGTGCTTATTATACAAGATACAACTCAAAAAGTTCCAAGCAGCTGTCAGCTATTGCAGCGATTGTTTGTTTTAACCATGAGAGGAGTGTTTTGTTTTATTGTCCACCAGTTCCATTGACATTTTCTCTTAGCTAGGTGTCCGCTAGCTACTTTTCTCAGTGGGACAGGCAACTGTAAGTCCAGATAAGTTAAGTTTACTTAAAAATTTTGAGAAAAACGGCTGCCTTAAAGGGGTCATATTTTGCTAAATCTACTTTAATTAGTCTTTGGTTCATTTATTTGTGTATTTGGGGACCCTAATAGTTGAAAAAGTTTGAATTTGAACCCTCCAGGTGCTGCAAAGCTATCTTTATATTCATTCCAGAAAAAAATTGTGTGGATTTCTTCAACCAGTTTTAATTCCTGCTTAATTTATTATGTTTACAACTACGTCACACTATTTGCACATTTAAGGTAAAGACTTCCGATAAACATTTATCCAAGTACGACATAACTGTTTATCAGCAGCAGCAACCTAAAATGTTCAGTTGTTAGTTGTGTTAACAAACACAAGTGGCTGAATGGGACAGAGCACACAGTCAACAACCCAGAAGGGGGTGGAGCCATGTGCATTTAAAGGGCCAGCGCTCAAAACTACCTTTCTGGTGTTATTACTCAGAAATAGGGTTGAAGATGGACCTGTGGAGTTGAATTAATGAAGAATTCAGACCCAAGTATAGCATGTACAGTTTAGGGAAATGATTAAAAATGCATAATTACATTAAAAAAAACAAAACAAAACAAAAAAGTCACTCCTTTAAGTTACCATAACTAATCACTAATAACATAGCTGCATTAGCTAACGTTAGCCGTAATTCACTACTATATTTCCTCAAAATTAATAATTTTACACATTCCATAATATGGGTGTTACTGTTATCAAATGCTGTGTAGATGCATAATTCCATTTCAAAAAGCAAAATATCACTCATTTAAAAAAAACAAAGATTAATGAACTTTTTAAATACATTTAACTTAAAATATTTGCAATATCAACTGCTTTGCATAGTTATTATTACTAAATATTTTTAGTTAAATCAACTTGGAATTTAGTGCATTGAACTTAATTATTTAAATGTAACAACTATGCAAAAGTTAATTAATTAATATATATATATTTTTTAAAGCAACCACTTTTCTCATTAAAAAAAAAAAAAGAAGTAAACTCAATTTATCCAGGCGTATCTGAGCTTTTATGAACGTCTACATGATCAGTAAATTAAAGGAAAATACCAGATTTTTCACTTAAAAGCAAAAAATACAGAGGATATTACAATCAATGTTGATAAATAACTGTGCTTGCGCTAGGAAAATGAAAGATACAGCCACTGTGGCTACATTAGCAGAAATGAGTGTCGCCACAAAAAGCCACAGCCAGTCTGGGTCCAGTCTGGGGTCCTGCAGTGGGGCTCGTAGCGGACCGCAGCGATGAGCATAGCTCCCCTGGGATATTTTGGGAAAAATGAAGTCTTTTTCCTGCATTCTGGTGCATTTTGATCTTAAAAATATGTTCAATCTGGCTTCAGTTTCATACAAAAAAAATCAGAAAAAATTAACGTAAGTCAACATTTTCATCTAAACTATTTTTATTTCTAATCTAATGTATAACAAAACAATAAATGATAGACTTATAAAAACAATAAGTCTGACCACTGATGTTCATGAGATTCAATATGAGATTCAATATAAAATAAATATACCAGTGAAACACCTTTGATTATGATACCATACATTAGGGATGCACCAATACTGCTGTTTTCCAGACTGAGTACGAGTACTTACTTTTAAGGACGTGCCGATACCGAGTACCGATACGAGTATTTAATAATCCCATTCCAGTTGTTAGTTCCTTTTGTAAATGTGCTTTATTGTCGTTGTCATTAGTGTGACTAGAACAAAGTGCTGCTACTGACATGTAATGTGTTGGAATGAGCGTTTGTCAATCCACCAGGGGGCGCCGCTCTTAATTAACCATACTGGACAAATACCACGAAGAAGAGTAAAGTTTTTTGAGAAGAAGCCGAAGAATAACAAACATGGAGACGACAGAGGCAACACTAATGTGATACTAATATTACAGCGTTTTCACTGGTAAGGTTTAAAAGTTTAGCTTCAGCAGGTAGAGAAAAGAGAAATGAGCCGTAAGTTTAGTTTTCACTTCCACTGGTGGCGGTCTGCATCGCTCCGTACCCCTCTCTGTCTGTGCAGTGTGAATTCGTAAAAAATCGGAAACGTTCGGGTGAGTTGGATCGCTCTCGGCAGCGCTCTTCAGTAGTGGAGACCACGTTTGTTATTTTCCTTGGTTATTGCTCGGACATTTTCTATCAGAGATGTAAGTCGGTTGATTTTGCTAAAAAATACCTTCGCCACTGTGGCTACACGGGTTGAAAACAACTTCGCCAACCAGGAAAATGCATCGTCAATGGCGATGTGGCGATAGGCTAGCGCAAGCTTAGAAAAACTTATAAATGCACTAGGGAACTGCCACAAAAGTAGCACTGGGTCTTTATAGGTTAATAATTTGGCGTATTTAATCTGAGGCAGATTATTTAAAAAATAAATACATAAATAAATAAATAAAGTCATTCTTACAATTGCAGTGGATGGATTTTTTTTTTTGTGTTTTTTTTTTTTAATATACAAGTACAACAATAAACAGTCTTAACTTTAAAGTCTGTAGAAATCCCACTGCTCATTTCTTCATTTCCTGTTTTGGTCAGAGCTCATACCAACAAACTGACTGTATTTGGATGTATGACTATTCTATAACTGGGTGGGTTTGTGCGGACAAAAAAACAATAATCACATTTCCGCATCTTTGTATAATCATGTGTCATTTTTCTTGCTCTGACCCGGATGAACCTTAACACCTCCATGTCACCTAAACCTTCCATTTCACCTACCTTTTTTTTTTTATTTTTTATTTTTATTTTATTTTTTTTATTTTATATCTGCGGTGCGCGCTTTCCTCCACCTGTACCCCCACCCTGCTCATTCCTCCGCTGCGTCCCGTGACCGCGCACTCGTCGTTTCGCGTGCATCCTGATGGTGTGTGTCAGAGCCGCAGATCTGGGTGGCATCTGTGGGTGCCTGGTGTCAGACTCAAATAGTGGCTCCACTTCACGAGCAGTGTCCGAGGATAAGAAAAAAAAAAAAGCACCGTGGCGCGCGAGTGAGCCACGGAGTGCGCCATCCTTATCGTGTGGATTCTTACGCGGATCTTTTTTTTTTTTTTTTTTTTACATTCTAACCCATCTGACACTCGACAGAGCACTGATTCTCCCCACCTGGATTCCTTATTCTTCTATAATCTCCTTTTTTTCTGTGTTTACTCTTAGTTTTTCCACACATCTCCCTTTAGGACAGATTTTCTCCGGTGCGTCAGAGCCTGTCCGGAGTTTCCTTTTTAACCCGTTTTTTTATTATTATTATTTGCAGTGTGCTTTTTTTTGCCTGTCATTCACACACTTCCAAAAACCTCTCCTATATTAACATAAGGTGTATAAGCTTAGTTTGTGAATAAACAGTTGGATCACGCTCAGGGTGTGTGGAACGGACAGCGAAGTGAATCCGTGCGTAAAGGTGGACATAGTTATCCAGAAAACGGTTGAAAATCGAGCTGTTGTGCCTACAAATTAAAAGCAGCAAAAACAACTACAACCCAATTTTATTAAAAAGAAACTAGTCAAATCACGTGTAAATATCTTACATATATACATTAAATATAAAATTTGAAGCAATCACATTAAAACTAAGCATTTTTTTTTAATTTATTAAAATCTGTGGCGATCATTTTCAGCTTAAATGATCTTAAAGATGCTGTTTTTGTTGTGAATTTCTAATCCGCGTTTTTGAATCCGTATTTTACGCATTCACTTCTAAGGAAATGCTTTAAAGTCAACTCTCAGATCTGTATTCTCATTTGTTATTCAACGCAGACCGGTTTGATTGAGCTTTTATTTTGACAACTCCAACCGGAAGTGTTGGTTTTATTCGGTTCCACTTGACGCTGGTCCCTCGCAGTGACGGGGAGAAGTCTGGATCGGAGGCTCGCCACCTGGCGATGCGAGTTTCTGAGTTGTGAGGCGTCTCCAGGTGTTATTCCGCTCCCGCAGCTGTCCCACCTCATTAATCCATTCTAATCTCCTTCTAGATTTTTACGCAAACGATAATGTGTGACTTTTAGTGATAAGAACGGCTGTAGTGAAACGGCACCGGACGGACGGAAGGACCGACGGACGCACGAACGGATGGATGTGTCCGTTCTAGGACGCACTGGAATAATACAGTGAACTGACTTTTACCGAGGATCTCCCTTCTGTTTGTTTTTTTTTTTTCCTCTGGAGTTCATCTCTTTATTTATTTTTTTGGGAATTGTATATTCACTGGGTGGGAAGTGCAACATTTCTCAGGCTTTGATCACCTGCTATGTGTCTGGTGTGGAAAATACCTGGTGGAAGGTGTGCAGCGGGATACAGCCAAGGAGGACAGGACATCCGCAACTGATTTTTTTTTTTTTTTTTTTAAAAGCTCCGTTTCATATTTTCCAGTCCATTTTTGTTTGATTTATTCAGTGGGTTATGTACGTGGAATGAAGACAGAGGATGGATATAATTTGGGAAATACTGATTATTCTTCAAGCCAATTTTATTGTCTGCATATCAGGTGAGTTTTTATTTTTTATTTTTTTTGGGGGGGGGGGGGGGGGGGGGGCAGGTGATGAAATGGATGAATGAGTGAATGTGTTCAAGTTGAGTCTGAATTCTGCAGGATGACATGCTGAGGATGAGGATGGGCTTATGGGGGAAAAAAAAGATGCATCCATGAGACGCACCATGGCAGGACGCACTGGAGCAGGAAGGAGATGCTCTGTAGTTGCTGTTTTTTTTTATTTATTTATTTATTTTTTAATATGTTTTAAGAGTGTGTGTGTGTGTGACTCAAGACAGTATTCTTCAGAAGTGGATGCGCAGGCTTCTGACGCACGCAAGACATGGGTGGGCTTTTTTTTTTTCTTTTTTCTTTTTTTTTCTTTTTTTTTTTTTTATTCAAGCCACAAACAAACATGATGGATTATTTTAGTGTTCTTTTTTTGTATCGCATGTTTGCTTGAATTCCTTTGCACTTTTTTTTTTTTTTTTTTTTGGTCATTGTCACGTCTGTGAGCTCCAGAAACAATTCAGTCACAGAGTTATTATCAAATAAAGCAGTTGTGCGCACCGGTGAGCGCACAGCACTCTGCGTGATGAGCGGTTGGGGCGCTGTAGGTCATGCTGTGTTATAGTTACTCTGTGTTCGTTGTGCAGGCTGATGCGTCTTCTCACTGCAGCTGCCCCCCCCCCCCCCCCCCCCCTTCACTTTGATAAAGAGTTGTGGATAGTATAGTCCTGTGGCATCGTTGGATTTCACTGGGTTTTACGCGCAAAGTCAGAAAAAAAAATCACCATTTCATTTACTTCCAGTGGAAACTTTGCATTGTATCCTAATATATTTAACATTATTATTATCATTTTACCTTTACGCACTCTATAACATTCCTTATTAGACACTGAGATAATTAAAATGTGCTCCAGAGTCAAATCTATTCAGAAGAACACGTTCCATCCCTGTTGGAAATATGTGCCATGATTTACGCATCCATCAGACCAGGCATTTCTCTGGTTTTTAGCATGTAATCCAT
The DNA here is from genome assembly GCF_902148855.1 of Sphaeramia orbicularis. Taxonomy (NCBI): domain Eukaryota; kingdom Metazoa; phylum Chordata; class Actinopteri; order Kurtiformes; family Apogonidae; genus Sphaeramia; species Sphaeramia orbicularis. The sequence continues at coordinate 19,203,516 of NC_043975.1, forward strand.
TACATGACGTATTGACAACGCCTCTGCATCAGTGGCCACGCCCATTTTTAATGATGTGATTGGCTGCTGTGTAAAGCCCCATGCATTGTAATTAAATGAGGTCAAGATGAGTGCATGCATTTAGGTGTAAATCCTGGATAATAATGGATGGGTTTTTTTTGCAATGAAAGGTGGGATTGGATTGGAATTTCAACCTTCCTTCCTGGTAGTGAATGGAGTAATCTGCTCTACTCCAGTTAACCCTTTCATGCATACTGGTCACTCCAATGGACCGTTCTTCTACAGATGTTCTCTTATATATTCATGGATTTTGTTGTTTTAGTTCCATATCAGCCAACACAGTGGACACTTATGCATCATCTCATACACTGACATTCAGACCATTACTGTAACTTTGCTGTTCTTAATAAACCTAATCTGCAGTAACATGTTTGAGTGTAAAAAAATAAATAAATAAAATTGCTAATTGTTATTTGAACAGTTTATTTTGTTTTTTTAGCCCATTAAGACCCAAACATCCACTATCTACCAAAATCATCCACTGATATAAACTGTTTAATCCCTGAGGAGAGACTACTCCATGTCAATAATTGGTGTAAAATACAGTTCTTCATCTTTTCATGGTCATCAGATATGACCCATTTGGACCTACCGTGGAAACACCGTCATCTTCTACAACATTGATTCTCCAGTAAAACCCATAGAGTTGGATCAATGACAGTGGATAGAGACACTGGGTTTATGTTTAATTATATGTTTTGCTGAAAAAGTAACTTTTTCTTCAGTTTTCTCTATTTTTGAAATAGTAATCCTCAACTTTACGCTGAGGTTTCATGAACATCTACATCACAGGTGTCAAACATGCAGCCCAGGGGCCAAAGGGTCCAGTTCGGCCCCTGGGATGTTGTTGCCAAGTGGAGAAATTCCACAGCTTTGAATTGAATTAAGCAAAAATAATTTAGCTTGAATTAAGGAAAAAATCTTGAATTAAGCCAAAAAAAAATTATTCAATTAAGTAAAAAAAAAAAAAAAAATCTTCAATTAAGCCAAAAAAAAAATCTCAAATTTAGCAAAAAAATCTTGAATGAAGCCAAAAAAATCTTTAATTAAGTTTAAAAAAATCTTCAATTAAGCAAAAAAAAATCTTCAGTTAAGTAAAAAAAATCTTCAATTAAGCCAAAAAAAATCTTAATTTAAGTAAAAAAATCTTCAATTAAGCCAAAAAAAATCTCAAATTTAGCAAAAAATCTTGAATTAGACCAAAAAAATCTTCAATTAAGTAAAAAAAAATCTTGAATTAAGCCAAAAAAATCTTCAGTTAAGTTGAAAAAAATCTTCAATTAAGCAAAAAAAAAAAAAATCTTCAGTTAAGTAAAAAATTCTTCAATTAAGCAAAACAAAAATCTTCAATTAAGTAAAAAAATTCTTAAATTAAGCAAAAAAAATCTAGAATTAACAATTTAAATTTTTTTCTTTGTTTTAGTGCGAAAAATAACTTTAAATTATGAAGATATTTACATTTACAAACTATCCTGTAACAATAAAATGTGAATAACCTGAACAAATATGAAGAATCTGAAAAATAGATTCATAAAAAAAAATTCAATCGCATTGTTTTATTTTTTGTTTTTTCTTTTTCATGCCTAAAGAGGAATAAAAACCACTCGAGGAGGAGGAATCTTGATTAATATTCTGATAATTCATGCATGAAAGGGTTAATTTCAATGTTGTACTCTAAGATAATGGAAATACACAATTCAAACTAAGTAAAACCAATTCATAAATCAATCATTTTAGATCATTTACAACTATATACCCTTATTTTTCTGTAACTCCTTATAAAACTGTTCCAAACAATATGTTTACTCAAGGTGAACTTTACTGGTGGTAGGTTTATAAAGCCCAAGTATAAAGCATTAGTCCATTATTTAGTTTAAATGTTGGGTTTAGAGTAGGTTTTTTGTCTATTATGGGTGTCTGGCAGCTCATTTACCTTCTGATTCTGACTTAATGTGTTTTTTGTAACAGCTATACCTTACATTTTTTACAAGAATGTTATCAAATGGCAATAAGTTGAATTTAAGGGGTCATATTTTGCTAAACCCACTTTTATTAGTCTTTGGTTCATTTATTTGTGTATTTGGACCCTAATAGTTAAAAAAAAGTTTGAATTTGAACCCTCCAGGTGCTGCAAAGCTATCTTTATATTAATTTTGGCAAAAATCAAGTGGATTTCTACAACCTGTTTTAATTCCTTTTTAATTTGTTACATCTATAACTAGTTGCATCACGACATTTGCACATATAAGGTCAAGACTTCCGACGAACATTTCTCGCAGTACGCCATAATTGTTTGTAGTAAAAACTGAAAATATGTCCAAACTTCAAGCAAATTCCCTAAAATGTTCAGTTGTTGGTTGAACAGGACAGAGCAGCAGTCAGCAACCTGGAGGGGGGCGGGGCATGAAGTAGCATATTTGCATTTAAAGGGCCAGTGCTCAAAATGACCTTTCTGGTGTCATTACTCAGAAATAGGGTTCGAAGATGGACCTGTGGAGTTGAATTCATGAAGAATTCAGACCCAAGCATAGCATTTACAGTTTATGTAGACCACAGGGAAATGTTTTAAAATGCATAATTCAATTAAAAAGAGCAAAATATCACTCATGTAAATGATAAACTGATAAACCAAGGCAGAATATTGTTAAAATTACACTTGTTTTTCTTAAGATAATTCAACTTGTTCATGCTATTCAGATTTTGAAGGAAACTTTGTAGATGTAAACCTTATCATAATATAATTTTACTTTTTTCATTGTTATTATTTTACTGGAATAACAGTTAAACACTTGAAATCAAATTGGGCTGAATATGGCCCCTGAACTAAAATGAGTTTGACACCAATGGCCTAGTTACTTTTCACCCACCCTGTGCATGTCCTCCTTTAATATATTTCCTTCCATATATTGTTTCCTTTTAGATTCAATCCTTTATTGTCAGTAAACAGTACATTTTACCACACACTCTGCTTTTATCTCATCTCTAGAACATGCAGAAACACACCACACACTACAAACTAGGAGCAGGCTTGCTGTAGCAGGGGCCCGGGGAGTAAATGGGTGGTGGTGGTGGTGGTGGTGGGGGGGGGGGGTTAAATGGGGGCTCAAGGGCACATCAGCCAACAATTTTTTTATGCCAGTCCGTGGAATTGAACTGGCGATCCTTCGGTCACAACTCTCCAGCCCTTTAGACATCAGCTAAAATTTGCTTAGAGGTCTTATTTATGTCTTTGTGCATAAGAAATTAATATAAGTGAATCCCCAAAGGAACTCTGTGTTGGTAAATGCAAGTTATGCAAATTTGCAGGATTTCATTTCTGTTGCAACATGTTGGTCATATGAACTATGTTTTCAGCTCAAAAATGTCCAATTTCATCACAATTAATGCTATATTTTCATGTCACAAATGGCCAAGTTATATTTTAACTGAATTTACCTGAAAAACAAATATTCTATTCTTTTAGATTCCCCAATTTTTCTTACATATTATATACTACAAATCACATGTTTTATTTTTACAGGTTGCAATATGGAGTATGGTGCTGATCCATCCTGCTTATGTTACATCAATACATACATTAAGAATGTCACATGTCACTTTTTAAATCAACAGTTTTCTAATAATAAGCATTTTTATAAAGAAATACCAATTCTATATTGTTATTTACTCTTCAGTATGATGATAAACTATACAATAAATAATTATGATCCTAGTTTTTGCACAGGGATCATTTGTGGAAACGGTGACATGGCTGCCGAGCATCAGTATGATGGGATCTGTAACAACCATGTCACATCCGTCCACTGCCACATTTTGTGTTTTTGTGTCAGCTGTTATTGTTTTAGATCCACAATACTAACATTTATGAATAAGAGGAGAATTAGCAATAGTAAGTATATAAGTTTATTACTAACTAGAAAAGCACTCGGAGAGCGCAGACCTCCGTCAAGCGCAAAAATTCCCCACATAATCGGTGATACAAATCCTACATTTATTTTTTAAAATAAAATCCGCCTTCTGGATCAGATCCGGATCAGCCTTTGAAATGTGATAGAGGACCCCATTGTCAATTCCTGAGTTAAATTTCATGAGTTTTGGTCAATAATTAAGCGAGATATTGGGAAACAAAAATTTTGGCCCCATTTACCACAATGTTAACGAAAATTTCAAAGTGATCCAGAATCCAGGATTTCTTCCGGATCACCCCCAAAAGTTAATCATTTCTTCCTTATCCCATTTCCAACAAACCCTGAAAATTTCATCAAAATCTGTCCATAACTTTTTGAGTTATGTTGCACACTAACGGACAGACAAACAGACAGACAAACAAACCCTGGCAAAAACATAACCTCCTTGGCGGAGGTAATAAAGTACTGGTACTGACCAGATCATCATGGGTAATGTCCCGTCCGTCCACCAGCAAAAGTTTTCACATACACATGCTTTTCAAAATCCAATATTTCTGAAAATATAGCTTCCACTGTCAAATAATATCAGTAGTCTGTGCACAAATGGATTAGCATTATTTCAACACAGTTCTATGCATTTCTTACAACTTTTTTTTTTTTTTTTGACAAAGATGGCCACTCATTTGACCCCCTAAGTAAATTTTAGCCGACATGAAGATTTGATTTGATCGGACGGAGAAAGATGTGGGTTCTGTCAGTGTTGGATCATTGATTGGACATTTTTGGCACCACTGGACATGCATGGCATCCAGGAAGCAGCAATTTAGCAAATGGATGTATGAGAAAATGCAAGCAACAAAGTGAACAAAATGCAGCAACACGATGCATTATAAAGGTGTCTTTTAGAGTGTTTACCTGTATTGATTAGTTTGGGTTGGAGAGAAGCTCTAGTCCCACTTATGTGTTTTTTTTTTTTTTTGTTTTGTTTTTTTTCAGAGCTTTAATTGCTTTCACAGTCTACATCAGTGAGAAGTTAACTCAGTTTTCACACTGCTCCAATAATTTGACCAACGCCTTAGTGCTTTATTTTATATCACACAAAGTGGAATTTAGCTCTGACTTAAAGGTGAATGCATCATATAAAGCAGGGGCGTCAAACTCATTTTAGTTCAGGGGCCACATTCACCCCAATTTGATCTCAAGTGGGCCGGACCAGTAAAATAATAACAGTGAAAAAAGTAAAATTTTATTATGATCAGGTTTACATCTACAAAGTTTCTTTAAAAATCTGAATAACATGAAAAACTTGAATTGTCTTAAGAAAAACAAGTGTAATTTTAACAGTTTATCATTTACACATGTGCGTTACAATCGCACAAAACATTTAGAAACAGGCAGAATATTTTCAAAATTGCATTTACTTTTCTTAAGACATTTCCGTTTGTTCATATTTGTTCAGGTTATTCATATTTTTTGTTAATGTATAGTTTGGTAATGTAAATATTTTCATGTAATTTTACTTTTTTACGCCAAAAAACAAAGAGAAAATTTGGGGTTGTGATTATTTATAAGTTATTATGATAATGTTTTACTGGTCTGACCCACTTGAAATGTAATTGGACTGTTTGTGTTTGTATGTGGAACCTGAATTAAAATGACTTTGACACCATCTTCAGTGTAACTTCTTTTTGCTGTTTTTTACAAATTCATCCCGCGGGCTGGATTGGACCCTTTGGCGGGCTGGATTTGGCCCCCGGTCTGCATGTTTGACACCTGTGATATAAAGTAGAGCTGCACGATTTTGGCAAAAAGTAAAATCCTGATTTTTTTTTTTTTTTTCCCTTCTAAAAACTTGATTTTTGGGTAAAACTACAAAAGACAACAGAAGTTAGCATGTCGTTTTCGTCAGCAGCCCGCAATGCAAGGCACTGCTCTGACCTCAAATCTGTGATGATATCAGTGATGAACCCACAAAAGTTTTTTTTTTTTTTTCTTCATTAAATCTTTATTGAATAAAGTATAGTATACAAACAATGTATACAGCAAGAAAATAACAGAACAAGTTTGCCAGGGCAAATACACTACAATATGACGTCCAAATCACAGCAAATACTGATGGTTTTTATTGCCTTTTTGATTCCAGATTTATCTAAGAGCTCTAAATGAAGTTGAACATCTTCCAAAAAGTAAATATTTGGTTTTATGTTACAGAACTTACATTTGTTAATGAAAAATTTAGTAAGTACAGGGTGGGGAAGCAAAATTTAGAATGAACATTTAATTGTTTTTTCTCAGCAGGCACTACGTCAATTGTTTTGAAACCAAACATATACTGATGTCATAATCATACCTAACACTATTATCCATACTTTTTCAGAAACTTTTGCCCATATGAGTAATCAGGAAAGCAAACGTCAAAGAGTGTGTGATTTGCTGAATGCACTCGTCACACCAAAGGAGATTTCAAAAATAGTTGGAGTGTCCATAAAGACTGTTTATAATGGAAAGAAGAGAATGACTATGAGCAAAACTATTACGAGAAAGTCTGGAAGATACTATTAAAGAAGAATGGGAGAAGTTGTCACCCGAATATTTGAGGAACACTTGCACAAGTTTCAGGAAGCGTGTGAAGGCAGTTATTGAGAAAGAAGGAGGACACATAGAATAAAAACATTTTCTATTATGTACATTTTCTTGTGGCAAATAAATTGTCATGACTTTCAATAAACTAATTGGTCATACACTGTCTTTCAATCCCTGCCTCAAAATATTGGAAATTTTGCTTCCTCACCCTGTAAGATAAATAAATTAATTATTTAAAAAAAAAAATGTTTTTCCTTTTTGGGGTATCTGGGCCCACAGAAGTGATACCAATATAAGTCAGTGACAGACATCAGTCGTGCATGCGTGGACCATGTTATTAATATTAGTCATCCTCATGTGGTTGTATTTAAATTGGAGGATAAAAATGGTCTTAATTAAAAAATTCCATTTTAAAATCGATTAATCGTTCAGCCCTAATATAAAGTGTTGTCATGTTTACCCTTTAGGTCCGTGTCCTCTTGTTTTCACCGTATCTGACTCTAACAACGCTTTCACGCGTCAGATTTCAACACTTTCATCTCAATAGCGCACTTTTAACATGTATCAGTGGAATTATAGCATTGAGCTAATTTATCAGCAATTTCCTATCATAGTGGCAGGTTAGGGAACATAAATCTACAGCAGTGATAATGCAGCTTCACTAAACTTCAAAGCCAGCCTGTTATCTTGCCTGTTGGAGTCTGAATTGTGGATGTGAAAGTCTTAGTGCCAAGAGGCTAATCTGTGATGTAATCAAGAGGCAAAGCTTGGCATCGCTCCACTGACTTGCAGGAGAGACTGACTCTATGGGCGCAGTGACAGCAGCCTTAGGTGATTCACACTATCTTTACTGTAGAAGTCGGCCTTAGTCTGAAGGATGTTCATTAATTGAGCTATTTTCTATTCATGATTAAACAGTGTATTCAGTCTTAAAAGGATTTTTACTGGCCAAATGATACGAGGAAGCTCCGAAGCGTAATAGAGCCCTAATAGAAACCACATCCATATCAGAATCAGAATACTTGATGAATCCTAGGGGGAAATGATTGTGTTTTACAGTTGCTTCATTCAAGTATAATAGAAAGTAGCAGGAAGTAAATTATCAATAAAACAAAAAAGATATATATATACCAAATTTACTTACTAACCTTTTCATGCACGAATTATGAGAACCTTAATCAAGATTTTTTTTCCTGAGTGTTTTTATTCCTCTTTAGGCATGAAAAAAACAATGCGATTGAAAATTTTCTTATGAAAAATAAATAGAATAAATTTAAAAAAGGGAAAAAACACATTTAAAAAAAATAGTAACTATAAAAATAATGCTAAAAAAAATTCTTATGAACCTATTTTTCATGAAGTGGCAAAAGTGTTCACTCAGCTGGACAATATGTGTTTTATTTTTGAAGCAAAGAAAAATGTATTTACTGATAAATTGCGTGAAAACTATGACTATTACGCTCAGGGGAGATCTACACAATGTTACCAATTCATGTCAGAAAACATATGTAAGATATGTGCAAAAAACAAAACAACAAAATCCATGAACATACAAGAGAAGAGCTGTAGAAAAGCTGTCCACTGTAGTGACCAGTATACATGAAAGGGTTAAAACAGTTATTGGATATACACTACAAACAAAAAGTTAGGGATATTTCTTTTTTTTTTTGTCTTTTTTTTGTCATTTTTGCCATTTGTAAATAAAACTATGTCTGGTCATTAAAAAATGTTTCAATTCAATTCACACACAAAAAAGTAAAAAGCGCTGTGCAAGAATCCCAACTGAAAAAAAAGGCCAAAAAATTTAAAATATCCTTAACTATTTGTTTGTAGTGTTTGTACTAGACCAGTGGTTCTCAATGTTTTCTGAACAAACGCCCCTTTTACATCATCATGAGCCTCCTGCTGCCCCCTGAAAACAATTTTGCAACCGGGGGTGGCGGGGGTGGGTGGGTGTTATGGCACACCATAGGTAACAGCCCCCTTACCTCATCATTATCCTCCTTGTCATGTCCGTCACCTCTTCAAAACAAGTTGTCTAACTGTGATGGGGGGGGGGGGGGTTGTGGGTCTGGAGCAAATATAGGTAGCATAGATACCCCACCCCACCACCACCACCACCACCACCACCACAACCACCAAAAAAAAAAAAGTGCCATGACAATGCTGCATGATATTGATATTGATACTTATACAAACTAACGCCCCCCATTTCAGTCTCAGCACCCCCCCCCAGCTTCCCCATTCCAAACGCCCCCATTGAGGAACACTGTACTAGGCAATATGTTATCAATATAAGTGTGGGAAAATATTGTTGTGTAAATACAAAAATGTGGTTATATTGAGGAAAAATATATTACAAATATATTCATACATACAAGTAATAATAATAATAATAATAATAATAATAATAATGATAATAATAATTATATTTGTATAGTGCTTTTCATAGAACTCAAAGACACTTTACATATAGCAGATAAAAACAGAAACCAAACACATTAAAAACAGATAAAAGCAGGTGCAAAAGGTAGGTATATGGATATAAGACAATTAAACATCAAAACTAATAATTAAAAGCAATCTTAAATGAGTTTTTAAAAGGGATTTCAAGGTGTTGAGCAGTCAGAGCAGTGTCAGATAGAACCTTTAAACTCTGAATAATAATTAAAAATTCTGAACATGCATGAAATGTACAGTAGTGGAAAACATTATTCGAGCATCAAAAGTCATCACAAACAACAGTTATGCAATCAAGTACTAACTCCTGTGTGTATCATGTGACTAAAACAGACAAAAGAAAACACTGAATGCCGAAAAGCACTGTTTTTGTCAGTACAATGCCATAAATATTGATATAAGAACTGAGGTGATTTTGGTTATTATCAAGAAAACCATGGAAAATGGATAGATATCAGCTCTGGAATTAAACTCTTTTGAGCTACTTTTGTTGTTATCATTATATTTGTCCAGATAAATTTATCTTTAGTTGTACCAGGAATTAAAATGAACAAGAAAATGAAGAAAACAAGGGGTGGTCTAATAATTTTTTCTGTGACTGTATAGTATATGAATGAATAATCATTTGGTTCACACATTAAATTCATCAGCACTTCCAAAAGGATGCAAAAATGCCAATGTGTAAACATGGAAAGAATTAGTCATGAGCACTCTACTCCTACTTCGTCAATGTCTATATTTAACTTCGTATTTTTGTCACTTTGTCATTGCAGTTCGAACATGAGCAATAAATGATCTCAGCTTGGACGTGTCTTAATGTTGTAAAGCCAGTGACGGCCACTTGGAGTTGGTGCTAAACATTCCTGGCTCCCATAGATTTGCGATGAACTTCTCTAACAACACTAAGTAAAGGGTTCATTCCGGTGTCTTATTAGGCCGGTTCATTGTGCCATTTTTCCTTTTGGCCTGATCACAATCAAGGGTACCAGAAAGGGTGCGCATATAGATAAAAAATAATAATGCTCTATCAAAAAAAAATCAGACAGGCCATTTTATTTGTCTGATATTTCTCTTTTAAAGTCCAAAATATTTTTGTATTATGGTGTCTACTAAAAATTTTGCGGGGGGGGGGGGGCTAATGATGGAAACCTTTGTGGGTGAGGAGGAGGATCTTGAGTGTTATCCAGTATTGGACAGGGAGCCAGTGGAGATGATAGATTTGACAAAAAAAGTCCCTTTTTCTTCAGTTTTCTCTGTTTTTGATACAATATCCCTCAACTTTAATCAGAATCTTTATGAACATCTAGGGTCAAAACACAGTAATGTCCTCCTGTCAGAGAGCGAACATTAATTGATTGCTATTCCAACATTTATTTGCTCCTTGTTTTGGATAATCCCTTATGGTTCAACTAAAGCAAAAATGACATTAAAAGTTAAAACGTGGGTCATTTAGCAACACTAATCTGCCAAACTGTCTTTAAAATGTCCCGTCAGAGAGATTTCGAACACCATGTTTTGACCCTCGACATCACAGGTGTCAAACATGCGGCCCGGGGGCCAATTTCAGCCCGCCAAAGGGTCCATTCCGGCCCTTGGGATGAATTTGTGAAATGCTAAAATTCCACTAAAATATTAACAATCATTTTAGTTTATGTTTCACATTCAAACCAATTCAATCTCAAATGGGTCAGATCAGTAAAATCCTAACCAATAACCTATAAATACTCATAACTCCAAATTTTTCTGTTTGTAAATGTAAATATTTTCATGTATTTGCACTAAAACAAAATGTAATTTCACAAAAAATGTGAACAACCTGATATTTTTTAAGAGAAGTGCAATTTTAACAATATTCCACCTGTTAATAAATATTTTGTGTATTTGTAGACCTACTGTGATCTGTAAGTTATATATAATGTGCATGTGTAAACGATAAACTGAAGCATAATATTGTTAAAATTACACTTATTTATTCAGTTTGTTCATGTTATTCACAATGTTTGAAAGAATAGTTTGCAAATATAAACATTTTCATAATGTAATTTTACTTTTTTCACTGTAAAACAGAGAGAAGTTTGGAGTTGACATCATTTATATATTATTATGTTATTATTTCACTGGTTCGGCCCACTTCAGATCAAAGTTAGCTGAATGTGGCCCCTGAACTAAAATGAGTTTGACACCCCTGCTCTACATAAATATAGTAAATATAGGAAAATACTGGATTTTCACTAAAATTGCAAAAAAAAAAGAGGATTATTTTATAATAAATGGTGTTAAATCACTTAGGAAATGTTAAATATAGACCAAAAAAATCATTTAGGTGCTGACATAAAAGTAGCAGTGGGTTTTTATGGGTAAAGCTGTGTGCTTATCATTAGCTTACTTTTGATTCCTTAGACTCTCACAACTCTAACCTTTTTGACCAAATGTGGTCACTTAAGGCTCCAAAAGGCCAACATGACAATAGCCAAATTGTAAAAAAACAAACAAAAAAAAAAAAAACATGGGCGATGTGATGGTTCCTGCATCCCCTTATTCCAAACAGTGTACGGTTTCAACAGATGAAATAATGAATAAGAACAAGCACACTAAACTTTGAGATATTTGACCAATCAGATGCAGCCTCTGCTTGACATCAGCTACCCTCAGCTTTACTGGTGTAAAATTTCAGAGTTATTTCAATGTGAATATTTTTTGCACATTGCAGATTTTACGTTCAGGTCAAGGTTTTGTCTTTCTAGCAGTGCTGATCTTCAGTTTCCTGGTCGTGTACACTGGGTTTGTCTGAGCTCTGTTACTCTGAAACTGCTTCTACTCGTAATCAGGACGATGAGAGCCGTAAGACTCAACCGAAACATAGAGGTTGTAAAGCCAAAACGGTGAGCTAAAAGACCCCAAAATGTTCCATGAATGCTCCTGATGGGACCTATGTGGTGTTTGAGGTCTTTAAATTGGACACAGTCATACAACCTATTGCTAATTTGTGAGTTTGTGGCTCCTTTAATGAACCAAGTACACAGTAAATTTGCCAGTGTAAAAAATGCAGTGTCAAAGTATTTTAATTCTTTCAGAGTTATTCCAATAATGGACAGAGTAAAATTTAACAAGATAACTTCCAGTGTTGGTGAAAATAATTGGAGTTAAAAGAGGTTTTACATTGTCAGTGTCATATATTCAGTGTTAAAGTAAATCGACTCTCTCAAATTTAATTCAACACCAATAAGAACAAGATACCTTTCAGTGTTAAAAAAACAATGACTCTGAAAAGCCCCGCCCACCAACCTCCATGCTCAAACTGAGTGAAAAGTTAGACTCTGGCATCGCCATCTTCCTCGCATCGAAAAACTGCGTTTGTAAGTTCGTGTAAATAAACTATTGCTTTTGTTTTTTCATCCAAGCAGAATCTGTGTGCAAGAATAAAGTTATGTTGTCGTTGTCAATGTTAGGTATGTGATTTCAAATACCAAATTTCAAATGGATAACGTGATATCGGATCGGCGGCTTTCATTTTACATGTCATTTTGTGTTTACTTTTAATTGCAATATTTCATTTTTACTTGGAATAAATTGGGAACAGAAATAGTGTTATCTTTTTTTTTGCCCCTGCAGACACTGGGATGATAGTACATCATATGTAACACTGGTAGGAGGCAGTTAAAAATCAACACTCTTTGGAGTAATTTATTTATCAACATGTAGTGTTAAGTAGGTTTAACACTGGACAAGTTACTTCTTAACACTTAACTCTTCAGCGTTGAATGTGAATAACACTATGTGTGTTACTTCTCACATAGTGTAAAACTTGATTGACACTAATAAGTGTAGTGTAGTGTAAAATATTAACTCTTACTAGAGTAAAGTTGACTCTGGAAATGTAACTCTATGTTCAGTGTAAATTTTACTCTTTGTACAGGGTGGGGAAGCAAAATTTACAATATTTTGATTGAAAGGGATTGAAAGACAGTGTATGACCAATTAGTTTATTGAAAGTCATGAGAATTTATTTGCCACAAGAAAATTGACATAATAGAAAATGTTTTTATTCTATGTGTCCTCCTTCTTTCTCAATAACCGCCTTCAAACGCTTCCTGAAACTTGCGCAAGTGTTCCTCAAATATTCAGGTGACAACTTCTCCCATTCTTCTTTAATAGTATCTTCCAGACTTTCTCGTAATAGTTTTGCTCATAGTCATTCTCTTCTTTCCATTATAAACAGTCTTTATGGACACTCCAACTATTTTTGAAATCTCCTTTGGTGTGACGAGTGCATTCAGCAAATCACACACTCTTTGACGTTTGCTTTCCTGATTACTCATATGGGCAAAAGTTTCTGAAAAGGTATGGATAATAGTGTTAGGTATGATTATGACATCAGTATATGTTTGGTTTCAAAACAATTGATGTAGTGCCTCCTGAGAAAAAACAACTAAATGTTCATTGTAAATTTTGCTTCCCCACCCTGTAGATAGGGACCATATGTTCACTGAAGTAGTGTTAAAATGAACTCTTTAAGTGTTATATGAACACTGGTGATTTTACTGTGTAGAATATGAATATCAACTGAAATACTCTGAAGTCGTTTTTATTTGTCTCAGGCAGAGATTTCTGCCTGCACTCCATTAACAAGGGAGGTGAATAAATGTTTTCTGCAGCTGAATTTAGAAAAATTCCACATTGAAATGACTCTATCTGGAATAATTGTCCAAGTTATTATGTATCCACAAAACACTGTTAACATTTTTATTCTGATTGTTTTGGTGTTTTCTGCAGGGAATGCATTCCTCAGTGAGTAGTCAAGAGATTATTTGCTGAAAGAGATGTTGTCGAATGAATGAAATGCATTTAATTTGCTTTTAAACCCACCAGCTGAACACACCTCTGTTGTATTTGGTTGGTCGTGGCCGGGGGAGCGGCAGCCGTCCGAGGTACCAGCCTGGGGATTTTTCGCCGCTACCTTTCCCACACAACATTTTGATTGTTTGCACTAGCTGTAAATTAAAAACCTCTAGCAGGGTCAGCCCTGCCCGACAGATGTTAGAGGAGGGTCAATTTCATTTGGGGCCTGAAGCCACATGACAAGTCAAAACTCACTCTGTTGTGCAGTTTGATTTGTCGACATGTTTTCCACTCGCTGCTTCTGTTTTTAAAAACAGGGGTGTCAAACTCATTTTAGTTCAGGGGCCACATTCAGCTAAATTTGATCTGAAGTGGGCCGAACCAGTAAAATAATAACATAATAATGTATAAATAATGTCAACTCCAAACTTTTCTCTATGTATTAGAATAAGTAAATTTAAACAATGAAAATGTTTACATCTACAAACTATCCTTTCAAACAATGTGAATAAAATGAACAAACTCAAAAAATAGTGTAATTTTAACAATATTATGCTTCACTTTATCATTTTTACATATGTACGTTATAACTTACAGATCACAGCGGGTCTACAAACACACAAACTATTGAATATCAGGTGGAATATTGTGAAAATTGTACTTATCATAAAACATGTTGGGTTGTTTATATTTGTTCAGGTTATTCACATTTTTTGTTTTAGTGTAAATACATGAAAATATTTCATTTACAAAGACAAAAATTTGGAGTTGTCATTATTTATATGTTATTATAATAGTATTTTACTGAATCCTGCCCACTTGAGATTGAATTGGTCTGAATGTGGAACCTGAACTAAAATGGTTGTTTAATATCTTCAGTGTAATTTTTGCATTTCATAACTTCATCCCAAGGGCCGGACTGGACCCTTTGGTGGGCCGGATTTGGCCCCCAGGCCACATGTTTGACACCTGTGACATAGTGTTCATTGTAGAAAAGTAAAGAAGAACCAAGCGTGTATACTGGCCTTTTTGGTTAAGTACTGTGCATTTTGGGAAATGAGTCATTTTGACCTCTGCCAAGCATAATGGCAGAGGGGGGGGGGGGGGGGGGGGGTTTGTTTGTTTTTTTGTCTGTCTGTTAGCAAGATAACTCAAAAAGTTATGAATGGATTTGGATGAAATTTTCAGGAAATGTTGATACTGGCACAAGGAACAAATGATTAAATTTTGGTGGTGATGGTGGGGGGGGGGTTGATCTGCCTTGGCAGAGGTCTGCGCTCTGAGTGCTTTCCTAGTTCTCCATCTTAATTCATTGATCATGCAGATGTTCATAAAAGCTCTGATTAAAGTCGAGTTATTATATCAGAAACAGAGAAAACTGATGAAAAAGTGGCTTTTTCAATAAAATCTATAATTAACTGAATGTAAAAACAAGTGTCTCCATCCACTCTCATTGATCCAACTTCATGGGTTTTACTGGTGAATCAATGTTATAGAACAGGGGTTTTCAAAGTGTGGGATAGTGAGCCTCCCCTAAGAGAACTCAAAAGCAGCCCCCCCCCATTATTATTACTATTATTATTACTGTTATTTATGTTGCTTTGTATGTTACATGCAGGCTCAAAAGAGGTTTAAACCACAGGTGTCAAACATGAGGCCTGGGGGCCAAATCTGGTCCGCCAAAGGTTCTATTCCGGCCTGCAGGATGAAAGTGCAAAAATGAACCTGAACAGTCAAGGTTGTCCAAATCATTTTGGTTCAGGTTCCACATACAGCCCAATGTGATCTACAGTAAAAATAACAACACAATAACCCATAAATAATGACGACAAATTTTCTTTGTGAAAAATTATGTGGAAAAAATTTAAGTGAAAAAAATAACATTACACTGTGAAAATATTTACATTTACAAAACTATTCTTTCACAGTAAAATACAAATGAATACATAAATAAAACCAAATGTGCAATTTTAACAATATTCTGCCTGTTACTAAATGTTTTGTGCATTTATGGATCTACTGTGATCTGTAGTTGTGTTAATAATAACAGATGGAATATTGTAGAAATTGTTCAAATTTTAGTTCCAAACTCCAAAATTTTAACAATATTCTGCCTGTTACTAAATATTTATATAACATTATGTGTAATGTACATGTATAAATAATAAGTCGAGGCATAATATTGTTAAAATTGCTTTAATTTTTCAAATGAAATTTCTGTTTTTTCAGGTTATTCACATCTTTTTTGTAAAATGTAAATGTTTTCATAATTTAATTGTTTTGTTTTTTTTTACTAAAACAAAAAGAAAACTTGGATTTATTATTATTTATAGGTTATTAAGTCATTATTTTACTGGTCTGGCCTGCTTGAGATCATATTGGACGAAATATGGCCCCTGAACCAAAATGAGTTTGACACCCCTGGTTTAAACAATCCATTTTATAAACATCTTTATTTTTTAAACATCTTAAACATGTTTGTATGTTCTTAAACATATTTTTTAAGCATGGGGGGGTTGATTAAATTTTCGAGAAATGTTGATACTGGCACAAGGCACTAATGATAAAATTTTGGTGTTAATGGGGGGGTGGGACTGATCTGCCTTGGCCGGAGGTCTGCGCTGTCTGAGTGCTTTTCTAGTTTAATACTAAATCCTTGTACTAACAGTACTTAAGGCAAGAGATAGAAGGAATCATCTCTACAACAGTGTCATTTCATGATGGATCTAAATATAAAACATGTCTTCATGCTTATTTGACAACGCTGCTTTGAAGTTACACATGCTGCGTATAGTTTGCTCGAAGCTGAATCTCCTCAGCCTCTGTATTAATCCATAACGTTAACTTCACGTATTAATCTGCAGTGTTGGCTTCATCCATGTCATATCCATATGATTGCACTGAGCTCCTTGAAAAAGTGTGATATGGCTCATTTTACTCCTAATTACCACACACACACATGTTTAAAACTATTAGCTGCAGGACTTTAGGTTTAACAACACTCTGCTTTTCCCTTTTGATCAATCTGAAACGCAATCCAATAATAGTCGTGATGGAGGAAGCCTCATAACTAATGCAGGCTGATGGGTTTCCATACATCGTCGTGCACAGTATTCCACAGAGGCGGCACAACCCATAAATACACAGCAGTGTAATGGATGTACAGTAAAACAGGGCTGTATTAAACCACAGTGGAGCCCAGGGGGGAAAAATGGGCTTAAGAGCCCCCAACAGCCCCCTGCATTACTGTTGGTGTATTATATATGACCCAATCACCTGCAAATGCCCACTGGGCGGCTCGCAAAATACATGTAATGAAGTTATTTATGTAGATAGCCTAGAATTAAAACACTGTTGAAAATGATGTTTTCTTCACCTTTAGGCAGTTTATTTATTTATTTGTTAAATTGTATATATAATTGCTTGTTCTCTTGGACTTAATGTCCACTTTTCCTTCGTATAACATTTTTCCACATCATGATTGTAATTTGCTATGTTTTTCATTCTGACAAATGAGGTGCACAATGTGTGAGCTGTTTAGTTATTTAATCATTTAAAGCAGGGGGGTCAAACTCATTTTAGTTCAGGGGCCACATTCAGCCCAATTTGATCTCAAGTGGGCTGAACCAGTAAAATAATAACAGTGAAAAAAGTAAAGTTATATTATGATCAGGTTTATATCTACAAAGTTTCCTTAAAAATCTGAATAACATGAACAACTTGAATTTTCTTAAGAAAAACAAGTGCAATTTTAAGAATATTATGCCTCGGTTTATCTGTTTATCATTTACACGTGCATTACAATCGCACAAAACATTTAGTAACAAGCAGAATATTTTTCTTTTTTTTTTGTTTTTTTTTTGGCAGATGCTTTTTTCCAAAGTGACTTACAGGGAAAAAAACAATCAAATCACTCAATCAATCAAATTGTATTTATATAGCACCAGATCACAACAAAAAAGTTATCTCATGACACTTTATATAGCGTTGGTAAAAACCAGACTCTAAGCCAATTTACAGAAACCCAACAGAATCCTCCAGGAGCAAACACTTGTAACTGGTGACAGTGGAAGGAAAAACTTCCCTTTAACAGCAGAAACCTTGAGCAGACCCAGACTCCTGGAGGATGGCCATCTGCCTTGACCAGTTGGGGTTAAAGAGAGAGAGTAAAGAAAGAGAAAAAGAGAGAGCGATAGAGATAAAGACTGGGGGAGAGGGGGGAGTAGGGGGAGACACATGGAGGCAGTTGAGGATAAGTGAGTGATGATGATAAAGGCAGGAGAGAGGCAGGACCACCGCAGCAGGTCCAGAGATAATCCTGGTAAAATCTGTGATAATCCTGGGAAAAACCTTATTAAAATATTTAAAATGGAATGTCTGAAAGTGCTAGGACAGGAGGTGCTCTTGGAAGATTTGGGTCTTCAGGAGCTTCTTGAAGATAGGCAGGGATGCCTCTGTTCTCGTAGTGCTCGGTAGAACATTCCATCAATGTGGAACGACCCATGAAAAGAGCCTGGATTGTCTTGTACAAGGTCTAGGGACCACCAGACAACGTTCCCAGATGAGCGGATATTGGTAAAATTGCATTTAATTTTCTTAAAGACATTTCCGTTTGTTCATATTTATTCAGGTTATTCACATTTTTTGTAAATGTATAGTTTGGCAATGTAAACATTCTCATGTAATTTTACTTTTTTACACCAAAAAACAGAGAATTTGGGGTTGTGATTATTTATACGTTATGATAATATATAATCTGACCCACTTGAAATCTAATTGGACTGTATGCGTCTGTATGTGGAACCTAAATTAAAATTATTTTGACACCATTGATTGTTAATATCTTCAGTGTAATTTTTTTGCAGTTTTTTTACAAATTCATCCCGTGGGCCGCATTGGACCCTTTGGCGGGCCGGATTTGGCCCCCAGGCTGCATGTTTGACACCTGTGATTTAAAGAAACCAAGACATGCTTTCAAGGACAAAAGCACCAATGGTCCCTTATCGACCCTTTGAATATTTGATATTGGATAAAAGATTAACATTATAGGAAGAGCTTAAGCATGTAACAATTACCAGTATAATGATAAACCGTGGTAAACTTCCCGACAGTTAGTGTTATGGTTTCAAATTCTAATTATCATTAAAACTGTGTTTAATTACCGTACATTGAAAAATTTGTGGTGATACTGCTCATTTCCTGGAGAAACAGCAGCACTCTTCTATTTATTTATTACCTCCACCAAGGAGGTTATGGTTTTGCCGGCGTTGGTTTGTCTCTCTGTCTGTCCATGTGTAAGATAACTCAAAAAGTTATGGACGGATTTGGATGAAAATTTCAGGAAATGTAGATACTGGCACAAGGAACAAATGATTAAATTTTGGTGGTGATGGGGGGGACACTGATCTGCCTTGAGGTCTGTAGTCTCCGAGTGCTTTTCTAGTTTATTTATTTTCTCCCCACTAAAAGGACAAAGTCAGAAGTCTGGACATATTCTGGATTTTTAAAGGATGCTTAGGGGAAACTAATTGAAGATGGTCAAGCTGTCTATAGAAAATACAGAAAAAAAGTCTCTGTGAAGGGGGGCAAACCTTCAAACATACACATGGTAGTGTTGCTTTTACGTGCACATTTGATTTATAGATAAAGTACATGAGCGAGTGAAAGTGTTCTTTCTGTACCCGTTCTTAAATCTGTAAGACTAGATCTAGTCTGGAGCGCTGAATGTAAAGAAAAGTATGCTTCAAGGTTCAAGGTTCACTTTATTGTCATTACATGTAGTGTATACATGAAATGAAAATCAGTACTCAGGTCCAGCAATGTACATGGTAAAATCCTATAAAATGAATCCTATATTAAATATAATAATAATAAAATCTGATAACAGTAAAAATCTAAAAAATAATAATGAATAAATATACATAAATAAATACTACAGTGCAGGATTAAAAAAATTAGCAGCATGATAAACCAGAATAAAAACAGCAGCAGCAGCGGCAGCAGGATCAACAGTAGTGCTTCAGTTTTTCATGGAGTTCTTGGTTCTTATCTACAATGCACACAAAGTGCAGTATTCTCTTATGGCCGTAAAGTGCCATCTTTAATGCACATTTATATGTTTGATGTTTACATGTTAATAATTTAATGGTTCTGCCAACAGAAAGTACATTGTCGGTGTTATTTATTCATTTATTTTTTCAAAATAGAACTTTGTTAAATGATTTCAGTGTGTGTATAAGCACTTTTTGAACATTTTGAGCAGATTTCAACAATACTGCGATAATATTGATAACCATGATAATTTTGGTCACAGTAACCATGATATGAAATTTTCATATCATTACATCTGTAGGAGACCTTTACATGTTTAGTAAACCCAGTTCTTCTATAGGTTCATTCCAGTGTGTTTTACCCATGGGGAAACAACTCTGGCCTGAAATTGAAGCTAATACTGGAGCAAATAAGTGTAAAAAAAAACAAAACAAAAAACAAAACAAAGTCAATGTTTTTTCCCATTCTGGTGTCATTTGCTTCATTTTGACCCACAAACATTTGTATTGGTGGCTGTTTTGTAAAGTGTTGATCTATTAATATGATTTTAAGGCTATTATAAGGATCTGGTGTTTGATTGACAGCCTGCTTAAGCTTCTTTGCTACTTGTTGGCAAGTGTTTTCAATAAGTTAGTGGTTGCAGTGTTTGAAGAACTCAAGGAGACTTCTGAAACTCCATATCAGGAGACGTCCAGGTTCATCTGCTTGTAAAATAAACAGCTCCAATGCAAAAATCCACAAATAAGAAGGACTGAGAAAGCATCTTCTAACAGCTTCTTGACGGGCCCACAAACATTTTTACCGGTCGCTGTTTTGTAAAATGTTGATCTATTAAAATGATTTTAAGGCCGTTACTGTAATTTCCGGTCAATAAGCCGCTACTTTTTTCCACACACTGTGAACCCACAGCTCAAAAATGATGCGGCTAATTTATGTTTTCTGAGCTAATGATCAATCCGGCTGGCGAAGAAGGAAATAGAGCTGCTGCACGTAAGTTTGGCATCATGAATTGATGGTGGGTGTGGCTTATAGTCAGGTGTGACCAATAGTCTGGGAAGTACGGTACAAGGATTTGGCGTCTGATTGTGGTTGAGCAGGCTGTCAATCAGAGTCAGACCGTTAGCTTCTTTGCTACTTGGTGGCAACGTAATGATCGTTAACAAAAACTGATGAAATGACAAAAACTAGAATTAAAAAATGTTTTTGTTAATTGAAATAAATAACTATAATTACAAGAAAAAACGATAACTAACTTAAACTGTATTGTGTGCTTACAAACTAACTAAAATATGTAAAAATTATGGAAAAAAATTCCCTTTGTTTTTGTCTTTGTCAATGTCGGATTGATTTGAAATCAATTTATTTTGCTTTAACGATTTTAGCTAGCGGCACCGTACGGCAGAGTCGTCTTCTCATCCCCACTCCACCTGGAAACATAGAGACTGAAGTTAGGCAAATTAGCAGAGTCCTGTCTGGGATTTATGTGAATACGACAGAATAAGATAAAAGATATGAAAAAAAAACTAAAACGTAACTAAAACTAAGCATTTAGAAGAAAATGAACACTAACAAAAACTAGCAAACTTGCTCTAAAAATGAATCAAAACTACAGGGGTTGGACAAAATAATGGAAACACCTTCACCTCAAGATGATAATGCCCCAATCCATACAGCTAGAATTGTTAAAGAATGGCATGAGGAACATTCTAATGAAGTTGAGCATCTCGTATGGCCGACACAGTCCCCAGACCTTAACATTATTGAGCATTTATGGTCAGTTTTAGAGATTCAAGTAAGACGTTGATTTCCACCGCCATCGTCTCTAAAAGAGTTGGAGGGTATTCTAACTGAAGAATGGCTTAAAATTCCTTTGGAAACAATTCACAAGTTGTATGAATCAATACCTGAATCAATTGAGGCTGTAATTGCCGCAAAAGGCGGACCTACACCATATTAAATTATATTATATATATATATATATTATATATATCTGTCAGTCTGCCCCAGGGCAGCTGTGGCTACAGATGTAGTTTACCACCACCAGAGGGAGAATGTGAGCGCGAATGAATAATGGGTCAATAATGTAAAGCGCTTTGGGTGTCTAGAAAGGCGCTATATAAATCCAATCCATTATTATTATTATTTTGTTGATTTTTTAAGGTGTTTCCATTATTTTGTCCAACCCCTGTAACTGAATTAGAGAAAAAAAAGTCAAAACTAAATAAAACTAAACTATAATGAAAAATCCAAAACTATTATAACCATGCTTGGTGGCCAGTGTTTTCAATAAGTTAGTGGTTGCAGTGTTTGAAGAGCTCAAGGAAACTTCTGAAACTCCATATCTACTTGTAAAACAAACTGCTCCAATGCAAAAAATAGGATTTAGAAAGTATCCGGTAACAGCTTCTTGAATATGTGTGTAATGGTGGCTATGAATGAATGTAACTAAAACACCTAACACGCAAACCTGTGCTACATAAGTTACTGCATTGTTGAGGCACGTGCATGAAGAGTTGGACGTGCTAACCGCTACTCCACTGCACCACATAACATTACTTCACACTTAATTAGCTCTGTGCCAATGCTGGACAGAAGCTTGGCTCCATCCGCTGTCACTCTGGAATAGGGATAAACTTTATCTTGGTTGTTCGTTTAGTTCTTGGGCAGCAAATGAGCACAGGATGCTGTGACAGTGCATTGGCAAAAAGAGTCTTGGAAGAAAAGTTGTTGTGGTGGAACAGGTGTGAATGAGGAAACATGTTCTGGTGTTAAAATCTCCTCGAAATAAAAAGTGTGTCTTTGTCAAGTTGATATTTTGAGGATGTAGTTGGAGATTGCAGGTTGACTGTCAAATACGATGCAAATATCTACTTTCATTCCAGCAAAGCACTAAAGTAATATTATTGGATAGTATACATTTGATTGACTTGTAGTGTTATGATTAACCCTTAAGGGTCTGAGCCTATTTTAGCCATTTTTGGGTACTTTTGATTTTGCCTTTATATACTACATAAAGAAATGTTTATCATACCCATGTTTTTTTTGTTTTGTTTTGTTTTTCAGCACAACTTCATCCACCTCATCTGCCTATTATTATTTTTTCACTTTAACCTACTATATCAACACAAAAGGCCAAAAAACACACAAAAAATATAAAATCTGATGTGAAAAATGTGTATAATTTATTGCATAACTAACACAAAGATGCTTAAGGAACCTTTTCAAAGACTTTAAAAGTGAATATTGGTTCCATATAATAGGTATATATAATTCAAATTGTAATAAATTAAAACGATACCCAAATATTTGACATAAAATTAATGGCAAATAAAATATTTGCCATTAGACTGTTAAATGCATCTCTGTAACTAGGCAACACAGTTCCTCCTCTCAGGTTTAATCTTTTAGTGCAATTATGGTTTTATGTGCAATTATTTTAACATTTCTCTATTTATTACTTGTTATATTTATATTTATATTGTGGTTTTAATCTATTGCCCTTTTATTTCATCTATTGCCTTTTCATGCTGTATTGTCTTATATATTTTTGCTGCTAAGTTGTTTTTATATTTTCTTGTGTCTATGCTAAAAGGCGATGAAACGTAATTTTGTTCTGCACTGTATCCGTGTTGGTATTGTGTTTGAATGACAATAAAATGAATCTTGAATCTTAAAAGTATATATTTAAATCGGCGTTTAATCCAGTTTTCCCACCCCCCACCCCACCCTCGGTCCTCCCGGTTTTCACATCTGGTTCAGATGGGGGGTCATCCTCACCCTTGCCTGTAATGCTAATGCAGTCTGTGGATTAGAATCTGCAGATTTCGGCCAGTTTATTCGTTTTGAAAAAGGACAAAAATGACGAAGATATGGTAAGAAATCTAACACCCCCCCACCTCATTTTCATACTTTTATTCACGTTTGTTTGCCTCAGTTTCAAACCGTCATATCTCCGGTTGTATTTGCTCTATCAACATCAAATAAAAAGTTGGAGAGTGTTTCATTGTCCCCAGTGGTCTACACGACCGACTTCCGACATGTTGAAAATGTCATGTGATTCAGTCGCGAACTCGTGATGGTGGACCCCTAAGGGTTAAAGCACACTTCCTTCACTTGGATAGTATGGATTAGTCCTTGGCATGCCTCATCATGCTGTTTTTTTTTTTTTTTTTTTTTTTTTTGCTTGATGAATGACTCAGTCTTGATTTCAAATTATGCGCTGCGAGAAACTGATTAAAAATTTGTGACTGGATGTCAAAGATCAATTATGTGCAATAATGTGAATTATTTATTCAGGGATGTGGTCCTAGTTTCAATCACAGAAAAGATGATTAGAGCTGCAGTTTGGGGAAATATATCTCAAATGCCCTCATGTATTGACTAAACGGTTTACTATTATAAAAAATAATCAGGTTGCCTCTAGGCTGGACTTGCTCAAATGGTCAAATCAAATATTTGGAATTCAGACTAAGCAGACACACAGAAGAGCCCGACTCTTTCAGATATTTCAGAGTATTGATTTTTTTCAGTGGACTCCAGTTGTGGCGAAATCTATAAAGACTTGTTGTGTGTGCTTTTACAGAGTTTATTTCTTTTATGGCAGAGGGCCGAGCAAGAATATGTTGTCATAGTGGGTTCTAGCACACGTTTAGTGGAGCGAATTTCAACCCCCCACTCCTTTACAGTATCTTTTTTTTTTTTTTTTGTCCTGCAGCATTTGTTTGCTTCCTCTACCCAACAGTGCTCAAAAAGCCAATTCTAAACCGGATTTGACATTATGTGCCAGGTAAACAATTTTGTCTGCTCTTCTCCATCTGTTCAGATACAGAAACGCTTCTTTCACTTTTTCACTCCTTAGCTCTCTGCCTTCACATATTCAGCAGAAATCCTCGCTGTGACAGATTGGTATAAAGAGAACCGCTTGCCTTTTTTTTTTTTTTTTTTTTTGTCTCCGTTGTTTTATTTAATGTTTCAGAATCTACATATGGGCCAATGGACATATGGCTTATTTAAAATCTATCTTACTTGGAAAAAGAAAAAAAAAAAAAACTCAATTACTTTAGGCTAGGCAGAAGAAGAGGACTCAGTGGGAGACGACATACATGTTAGAAGACATACTGTGCCCTATATATGTACTGTGAATACTTCTTTGTAAACTGTGGCCTCTTTTCATCAAAAACCCTCGCTTTTTCCCTCCTCACTTTGCAAAGGGTTATTGACATAAAATTCACAGCACTTTTTTTTTTTTAATCTCAGTATCAAAATGTGGAATGGTTTCTTGATTTTTGGACAGATTGTATCCTCTTCAGGCTCTTCCTGTGTTTACGATCCAATGAATGGAGTCCTCATCAGTCATTGTCAGCGATGGTAGAATACAAAACCAACAGGAAAATTTACTAATTTTCTAAAATTAACCACTTTTCACACTCAAATCGGAGCAAAGAAGTCATATGTAGGCCCAATCCCAATTCATCCCTTGGTCCTACCCCTTGAAACAGAGTTACAAGGGGTAGGGGTTGAAACACTCCCCTATGAAATTTGGCAACCCTTCGAGACCTGTCGATGCCGCTATAAACAGATGCAATGACTTTGTTTCTGAAAGAATTCACCATGCCAAATGTAGCGGCTGTACTTGTGCATTGTGAATAACTTGCCAAAACACAATCCTCTCTTTCCTTTGCTGTTTATTCTGGCAGAAAACACAATATAAGTCTCACGAAAAACATGAAGTTCATTCTCACACAGGAAGAAAACACAGCAAAACTGCCCTTTTTCTCAGTAACAAAGTAAATACAAAGTAAATAAAATGCATACCTGGCAGAAAACACAATACAAGTCTCACGAAAAACATCAAGTCCTTTCTTACACTGTCAACATAAAAAAAAATATATATATATCACAGTTAGCTAACACCCCAATCAGACCATGAACATACATAAAGAACATTGCCATTCAAAAAACATACTCAACCAACAGGGAGCCAATCATTACACAAACACAACGGTACAAAACAATCATTCAAATATGACATAAAAAAAAAAAAAAAAAAAAAAAGTAAAATAATGACGGGACCAACATGTGTGTACTCACCAGGAAGAAAGCACCACAAAACTGCTGCTATCTCCCTGGGGTGCACGACCTTAGTTTGCAGGGGTGAGGTGTTCAATGTCCATAAAATAAAATTGTAATTAACACAACAAAACAGCGTGAGATGGCAATTGGAATCCTAGACTATATACATGAACTCCGTTACACCAACAGCAGCTGTAACCGTCTCTGTTACATGGGCTTCGGGCATCTCTTTGCGACTATCGATAGAAATGTGATCTATAACACAAAAGCCCAATCCCAGTTCACCCCTTGGCCCTTGCACTTGGCCCTACCCTTTGAAACGGAGCAGCAAGGGTTAGGGGTTGAAACATTCCTCAATGAAAGGGGACAACCCTTCGAGGCCTGTTACGTCATCAGCAGTCATCGATGCCGCTATTAAAAGATGCGAAAACTTTGTTTCCGAAAAAAATCACCATGCCATCAGCAGCTGTAAGCGTCTCTGTTGGTTTTGGCTTTGGTCGGCTTTTTCCGGCTATCAACTACAAACCACAGAAATGCGATCTATAACACATTAAAACGGCATTAAACAGTCGATCAAATGATTAAGTTGTTTACGAAGAAAATACGTACATTGGTGTGTTTCTTTCATCACACTACAGCACTTTTTTGCTGTGTTTACCCCCACCATGCCGATGATTCAAACAGAATTATGGGAGATTTCTCGTACCCCTCTGTTTGTTGTGTGGTCCTGCCCTCCCTCTTAGCCCTTCCCCTTTGACCTATCTAGAATCGGGACACCCCTTACCCCTTCACGTGAATGCGCAAAATGAAGAGGTAGGGGTAAGGGGTGAAATGGGATTGGGCCTTAGTTACAGAAGGATGGCCTGAGTTTGGGGCTTGACTTTTGAACTATACATGGAATTCTTGAACATTGCAGTAACAGTAAATCACAAAACCACAATTAATTTCGGTTAATGGATTACCGTATCAAGATCTTTATAATTTACACACCAAGCAACTATTTTTGCTTTGCCCTGACTTAAACTGTATGTTCTTGCGAAATACATGACCCAGTGTTTCTCCACCTTACTCCACTACTCTGTAAAATGGAGTCCGGCTCAAAATCTGGAACAGGAATCTGGAATCTGGAACAGTTTGAAACTTTATCAACTCTTTTTTAAAAATTTTTATTTCATTTATTTCGTTCATGGTTGTACATTTCATCAGTAATCATTCAGTAATCATCAAGTAAACAAACATGTACATACCCATGCTCGAAAAGGAGCAGGATGAAGAAAATCTTATATTTCCTGCCCCCTTCTAAATAATAATAGCCTTAATGGTTAGCCTCACACAACTAGCTATGAAATCATACTGTATAAAGTCAGACAAACCAACTAAATACATCCAAAGAGAGTACAAAATGAATACAAAACCAAGTGCAAAACTACATGTCCAGAAAGTACAAAACATAAGTAAATATAAACCTGATGAAATGATACAAAAACATTTTACCAATCCAAAATAAGTAAATAAATATGTCACAAAATGCAAAAACAAATACTCTGGTCCAAAAATCAGCAAATTTCACTCATGACATGTTTACGCCAGCGTATCATTAGTGGAAATAATCATTCTGAGAACTATGAACCTTTAAACTATTTTTAAAGAAGGGGAAAAAACACCCCAAGCAACCTTAAAAAGATTTTGTGAAATTGAGGGAAGAAATAGTTTCTTCTTCTATCAACTTTTTCTACTCCAGTACATGAAAATGCACACAAATTGGAATGGAAACACTGCCAGTAAAGGTTAGAAAACCTTTTACAGATATGGGATAAAGGAGTACTCTTCATTTTCGAATGCAGTGAGACTTACCTCGAGGAAAGTCTATTGCAGATATTGCTTTTAAATAATGACTATGCGCCTAAAGCTTATTTATCATACTCTGAACCACCAGTACCATTTTCTCTGCTTCATTTTAATCACTTTTCTTGTTCTGTTACCGTGCACAAACAGGAATTCATCCTAATGAATTGAAAATGAATCTATTCCTCCTTCCTTTAACTTGTCAACATCCTTTCTTTCGATGCCAAAACAGTATTTCACCTTGCAAAAGCTGATTGATTGTCGTGTTGAAAGTTCATAAAATTCCAAACATTAACACATCTCAGCACCTCTGGAGAATTGTGATGTAGCAATGAAGTCACCACCTCACACACTGCTTGATATTTTACAAAATAAGCTTTGCAAGTATTGGCTCTCAGGCAAAGTAATATCAACACCTCGTTGCTGCCGGGCACAGAGGCACATTAGCGGCTCTGCTTCCACCCCTGAACCTATTTTGTGAGCAACTTTGACTGCCGTAGATAATAATACATTACCTTCAGAGAGAAATGTGGCCTAAGGAAAGATTATGAATTTAAATGACCTGATGAAATCACAGGGTAGGTGCCTTTGGTGAATTTGTGACAGTAACACGTGTCTCCGCCAGTCAGCCATATGCCACTGAGCAAACATCCATGCAACCAAGGATGCCTGCCATCACTCCCTCCTCTGCACTGAGCACTTGTAGCTCATATTGCAAACCCCGGTGGCACATGGCGCCTGCAGTGTGTTTCTGCTTGAATCTGTGCCCATGCACCCATTTCTGCAGGGCCGTCTGGTCAGTGTCAAGCTTGTGTCAAGCTTGTGAGCATCAGCAATATGAGCTGCAGAACTCATTTTGATTTGTTCTCAGTGGGTTTAAGATTGAAATTCATTTCAAAGCTGGAAAGCACGAATAACTGGACCTTTAGACCTCTGTGAGGGGTGGGACGGTGCAGCCAGGGGGCTCCACCATGGGCAAATAGACGTTTGCCTCTAGTGTTGATAGAAAAGCAGCTTAAACGGTAAAAAAACAGCCCCCCACACACACACACACACACCACCACCACCACCCCCGCGCATTCAAACCAGGACGACAGACTTACTGTAGAGCGGTGTTTTTCAACCTTGGGGTCGGGACCCAATGTGGGGTCGCCTGGAATTCAAATTCTAGTAACTGATAAAATGAAAAACTTTCTAATAAAAACATATGGTGATGGACTGGAAAAGCAGGACTTCCACAGATATCTGCAAGTCAGAGACTATTACAATAAAAAGATTACAAATCAAACAGGAGAAGGATTAAAATTTGATTTCTATAGTTCAGGATGCGTATTTAAAAAAAAGACAATAAAAAGTTGGTCTCAAGGATATATGGAAGTATACAATCTTCTAAAAATCATTCTACGATATCCATTAAAGAAAAATGGGAGAGGGAGTCAGAAACACAAATATCAGATGCGACCTGGATGGAAATATGTGAGACACAAGCAACCACTGCAAACTCTAGATCACAGGTGTCAAACATGCAGCCCGGGGGCCAAATCTGGCCCGCCAAAGGGTCCAGTTTGGCCCCTGGGATGTTTTTGCCGAGTGCAAAAATTCCACAGTCTTGAATTGAATTAAGCAAAAATAATTTAGCTTGAATTAAGGAAAAAATATTGAATTAAGCTAAAAAAAAAAAAAATTCTATTAAGTAAAAAAAAAAATCTTCAATTAAGCCAAAAAAAAAATCTTCAATTAAGTAAAAAAAATCTTCAATTAAGCCAAAAAAAATCTCAAATTTAGCAAAAAATCTTGAACTGAACAAAAAAAAAATTCAATTAAGTGAAAAAGATCTTGAATTAAGCCAAAAAAATCTTCAATTAAGTAAAAAAATCTTCAATTAAGCAAAAAAAATCTAGAATTAACAACTTTTTTTTTCTTCTTTGTTTTAGTGCAAAAAATAATGTTAAATTATGAAGATATTTACATTTACAAACTATCCTGCAACACTAAAATGTGAACAACCTGAACAAATATGAAGAATCTGAAATGTCTAAAGAAAATTAAGCACAATTTGAACAATTTTTCTGCCTGTTCCTCAGTGTTTAGTGTCTTTGTAGATCTGATCCATAATGCACATGTAGAAATGATAAGTGGATGAATAATATTGTTAAAATTGCACTAAATATTCTTATGTTTTTTAATTTAAATTTCAAATTTTTTTCTTTTTTTTTTGGATAGTTT
Organism: Sphaeramia orbicularis; assembly: GCF_902148855.1. Lineage (NCBI taxonomy): Eukaryota > Metazoa > Chordata > Actinopteri > Kurtiformes > Apogonidae > Sphaeramia > Sphaeramia orbicularis. The sequence continues at coordinate 19,233,560 of NC_043975.1, forward strand.
ATAAAAGTAAATATTTTTATAATTTAATGTTTTGTTTTGTTTTGTTTTTTTACACTAAAACAAAGACAAACATTTGGAGTTGTCATTATTTATAGGTTATTATGTTATTATTTTTCTGGTCCGGCCCACTGCAGATCAAATTTAGCTGAATATGGCCCCCGAATTAAAATGAGTTTGACACCCCTGGTCTAGATCCTTAAGAGAGTTTGGCTGGAAGAATGTAGTGAGATTTTTTATAACTCCTAAAATAACAGCAATCCAAACAGGCGCACAGAGCCGAGGCTTTTGTTGGCGAACATGTGGAAACACTATGGCCAATCACTTCCATGTTTTTTGGGCCTGTCCGAAAATCCAGTCATATTGGAGGGAGGTGGCAACCGAGATAAATAAAATAATAAGGATGGATTTAGATTATTCTTTTGTTACTTTATATCTTGGTAAAATACCGGAAACAATCCTTCAGAAGGATAAATACTTATTGAAGATACTTTTGGCAAGTAGTAGGAAAGCTATAACCTGAAAATGGTTGCAACCCAACTCTCCAACTTTGGACCTCTGGTGTGGGATTATTAAAGAAATTTACTGTTTGGAGAGACTTACTTTTGCTTTAAGACTTGAGTTGGAGAAATGTACTGAACGCTGGGAAAAATGGATTGTGTACGCACCTTGATTAATACAATCATAATTGCACAATGGTGTATGTGTGCATGATGTAAAAGAACATTTTAAGTTTAATTGTAACACCCATGATGATCTCATGTTCATTGTTTGTTCTTTTGAAAATTAATAAATAAAAAGTAAAAAAAAAAAAAAAAAAAATATGGTGAGTTGAGAGAGCCAATCCCAATCCATAAAAGACATGACAAACTCTGAAGGTGAAACTGAAGCACTGTGGTACTGTTTATCTGTCAAATGTTCATTGTGGTCAGTTTCAGATGCTGCAGCTCTTTCATAATTCATAGTTTGAGTTCTTGTTTGTTCAATATTAATTGTCAGCCTTGTAAATACAAGCTGGACTGACTGTACATATCCTGACCAAGGAAAATAAAATTCTCACTTTGTGCAGTAATCTGCACCTGACTTTTCTGCCTCCGTCCATAATAATATACATTATATAGACTACATGTTATCTAAAATTGACATTTATGTGCAACATAGTATAGCAAATAATTACATGATCAGAAACATTAATTTTATTAAAAAAAAAAAAAAAAAAAAAAGTCTCTGTTTTGAATGTCTGGGGTCGCTAGAAATGTGTGATGTTAAAATGGGGTCACGAACCAAAAAAGGTTGGGAAGCACTGATGTAGATTGTAGAGCACTGGTTCCTAACCTGGTTTTCCAAGGAGCCCCCCCTCCCCCAATCGAAACCATCCAGTCCTCAACTTTTTTTTCCTTTGACTTAAACTTTTATTGATTTTTCAACAAGCAAAAAACAGAGGCCAGTGTTCTGACTTGCATATCAATTCAGATACCTGTAAAAAGTGCGTACAAAAAAAATAATGATAATAAAATAAGAGAAGAAAAAAATAAATAAATAAAGAGAAAAAGTAAATTACAAGAGGGATTCATGTAGTTCCGTGAGGTGAGGGTACAAACCAAAGTTAAGATAACTCTCAACTTTCTTTTTTTGATACTACTGAGTCATCTTCATTTTTCAGACATGTGGTTTTATACATATGGGGGGTTCGTTATCGTTATGTGGCGCCACTGCAAAAAAACCAAAAACACTTTATTCTGAGGCTGTTGTGACCAAAATTATCACAGTTATCATGATTATCGCGGTATGGTTGAAATTATGCTCAAAATGTTCAAAAAGTACTTATACACACACTGAAATAATTTAACCAAGTTGTATTTTGAAAATAAATAAATAAATAAATAGGCACAATGTACCTTCTGTTGGCATAAACATTCAAATATTAACCCTTAGTGGTCTGAGCCTATTTTGGCTGTTTTTCAGTCCTTTTGATTTTACCTTTATATACTATATAAACAAATGTTTTTTCAGTACAACTTCATCTATATCATCTATCTATTATTTTTTTCACTTTAACCTACTGTATCAACGCAAAAGGACAAAAAAACACACAAAAAATTAAAATCCGATTTGAAAAATAATTATTAAAAATAATAATTTATTGCATAAATAATACAAAAATGCTTAATGAACCTTTTCAATGACTTTAAAAGTGAATTGGTTGCAAATATTCGGTATATAAAATTTAAATTGTAATAAATTAAAACTATACTCAAATATTTGACATAAAAGCAGATCTTTACATAGGCGTTTTTTCCCCTAAAAGTGCAGTAATCAAACACGGTTATCATGATAATTAGAATTTAAACGGTAATACTAACCGTCTCCAGTTTTATCGTGGTTTATCGTTACACCGGTAATTGCTACATCCCTATTTGTAGTAAAAACTGAAAATATGTCCAGACTTCGAGCTGATTGCCTAAAACGTTCAGTTGTTGGTTGAACCGGACAGAGCAGCACAGTCAACAACCTGGAGGCGGTGGGGTCATGTACATTTAAAGGGCCAGCGCTCAAAACAACCTTTCTGGTGTCATTACTCAGAAATAGGGTTGAAGATGGACCTGTGGAGTTGAATTAATGAAGAATTCAGACCCAAGCATAGCATTTACAGTTTATGTAGACCACAGGGAAATGTTTAAAAATGCATAATTCCATTTAAAAAAAGCAAAATATCACTCCTTTAAAGTTTGATATGGCAAAGATTTTTATACTTAATGGAATTTTTCAGTATGAGATGCAACAAACACATCAGCTTTTGGACGATTTTAAGCATTCTGTTTGGTTCTGTGTTGCTGAACATCTGAAGGAGTACTTGTTTTAACCGAACTTACAGGACTTCAAGCCTCGCATCTTTGCTGACATAAATATATGTAGGTTGTGGCTGTTTGTAAAGAGAGGTCTCAGCAATTTCTGTAACAAATGACAAACTGCTTGACATTAATTCTGAGTGCACTGTAAATATGTCTGAACGACTGATGTGCGACTGACTCTGCCACCTCTGGCAGTTTTCGCTCCGGTAGAAATACTATCCGAAGCAGGCGCCAACTTTCAGCGGTAGTTGTTTATCCTGTGGTTTGGATTTTTACCTCATAATCATTTTTAAGGATGATTTTTTTTTTTTTATGAAATGAGGCTAATGGAGGACCATAAGGAGCACCTGACTTTAACATTAAACACTGCATTTTGTTTTGAGGGTTATTGTTAATGTATAGCTGCTTTAAACCACAGTAAAAACAACAGATGTGGTTGTTTAAAGTTAAAGCTGCTCCAATCATGATTTTTTTTTTTTTTTTTTTACATTGAAGTGGATTTAATATTGCTTAATGTGAGATGGGTCACTTAATCAGCTGCGAATTTTCTGATGTTCCAGCTAAGCTCAGCTCTTTGTTGTAATTTTCTTTCTTTGGTCTGCAACTTTACTGTTTTTCGTATGCCTCGCTGCTTCCATTTACCTCAGTTTTATTAACCTCATTAACCTCGACTTAATTAAAAAAATGTTAAAAACAAAGATAAAAGGAAGTTAAAGTATTAGTGCAGTGGCCAGGAACATGGCTCCAAATTAATGCAAATGTTCCTCCTTTTCAGCTGGAACCAGAGGATGTGATTTCTTACTAACAGGTTTGCTTGTCCTATTACCTTAATATGGTGATATGTCACTATGACATTTACAGCTTGTTTTACATACCACACTTGGCCAAAAGGATATTTTAACAATTATTACCCTACCCCTCAAGGGCGGGCAAGGGGTATTGTTTTTGGTTCGGTTTGTTTGTTTGTTAACACTCCAGCAGCAAAACTATTGGTTGAATTCATACCAAATTGGTTTATTAGATTGCCAGTGACCCAGAAAAGATCTAATAATATTTTGGAAGAAGGTCAAAGTTAATTTTTTTTAATGAATTTTTAACCCCCAACCCCCATTTTCTTACAATAAGGGGGGGAAGAATATATCGGTTCTGCAGTGTATCACGATATTTCATTTCACAATACTGTATTGATATTAAAAAAGTACTGTACCAATATGTTTAGGTATTTATTCAAATGCAGATATTGTGGAGGTTCATTTTTGTTTTTTGTTTATATTTTATTTATTATTATCAAACACTCTTTTATTAAATAATGTTAGTTTACTTGTTGGGATCGCACGAAAATAATGTTCTGATGTTAATTATGAACTAATAGAATACGAACATTTGAACAGGATCTTAAACTGTAATGTCTGTAAAACATAATTTAAGTTTTAACACAGGAACATTTTGTGATCAAGGTTCTAATAGTTTTGGATTTTTCATTATAGTTTAGTTTTATTTAGTTTTGACTTTTTTTTCCTCTCATTCAGTTAGTTTTAATTAGTTTTTAGAGCAGGTTTGCTAGTTTTTATTAGTTTTCGTTATTTTTCTAAATGCTTAGTTTTAGTTTAGTTTTAGGATTTGTTTATATCTTTTATCTTCTCCGTCATATTCAAATAAATCCCAGACAGGACTCTGCTGCTTTCTCCCAACTTTAGTCTCCATGTTTCCAGTGTGGACGAAAAGACGACCGTAAACGACCAGTGACAACCAGTGACGGACCGTTAAATATCATATGGTGCCAGCAGCTAAAATTGCTTGAGGGAAATAAATCGATTTCGTATCAATCCGACATCGACAAAGATGAAAACTAAGGGAATTTTATTCCTAATTTTTATACATTTTAGTTAGTTTTGGTAACACACAATACAGTTTCAGTTATTGTTTTTTTCTTTTAATTATAGTTTTTATTTATTTCAGTTTTTTCAATTCTAGTTTTCGTCATTTCATTAGTTTTCATTAACGATAACAACCTTGTTTGTGATATAGCATTAGATCCTGTTCTGATCAAATAAAATGTGTTAAGTATTTGTGCATATTTCTGGTGTAATTCAATTCTTCCAGGAAATAATTATAAAAAAAAAAAGAAACAAACCAAAAATTGCCTTTTTAACAGTATCATGATGTATCATGATATATCTTATCGTGATCCTAGTATTGTGATTTGTATCATATCGTCAGATTCTTGCCAATACACACCCCTACTTATAATGGTCGAAATGTCAAATGTCTGTAGCAGCAGAACTATTGGTTGAATTCATACTAAATTGGGTTTACAGATTGCCAGTGACTCAGAATAGATGTGGTTACATTTTGGGAAAAGTAGGTCAAAGTTGAAATTTTTTTAATCTTTTTTTTTCTCCCATTTACTTATAATGGCCAAAATTTCAAATGTCTATAAAAACAAAAAAAAAATTGTTTCAATTTACTTCAAACTTGGCACATACATAGAAGCAATTGATATGCTGACATCAGCACATGCATAGACATGATGACATCAGCTGGATCGATGCCAAAAGAAGCTACAATATGTGCGAGGGGCGGGGTTTGTTGAGCCTGGCACCACTTGTTTATGATATTTTGTGTGCCTAAAACTTAAGACAATTATGTCTGATCATAAAAAAACTAGCGGCATTGTACCCATGGTGCCATTGTACGATAGCATGAGAGGCTAAAATCACCCAGAATACCTCACAACATTTGAATACTGATATAAAATTTGGCCTAGTAGATAGTCAGGTGATGTTTCTATTCATTTTGCGAGTTTGGCGGTGATCAGGCCTGTGAAGGTTGAGAAAAATCCGTGCAAACGCTCTCCCGTGCTGCAACATCGACTGGACGGACAACGTGCATTATATAGTAGGATAGGTATATCAAATAAGGTTTAGGGAATACAGGAGGTCCTCGGGTTACGCGGTACTCGACCTACGCTGTTTCAACTTTACGACGCCTGAGTCTCGTCTGCCAGTTTGTCTGCAGCCCCATAGTGTAGAGTGTCTGTGTTTGTGCTCCATAATTTTCTCGGTATCCTCGCCTTTTTCACCCTCCTTTTTCACATCATGGCCCCAAAAAAGAAACAGGATCTTCTAGCGATGCCGGTCCAGCCAAGAGGAAAGCCATTACGATGGAAACGAAGCTGGATATCATCAAAAGGTCGGAGAATGGCGAGACGCCGACGAACATCGGAAAAGCCTTAGGCTTCAGTCGGTCGACCGTGGCAACAATTATTAAGGACAAAGCCCGTAATACGTGTATTTGGATATTTATTTAGAGATTTAGGGGGTATTTAGGGGGTATTAAAGGGTTGATTCCGACTTACGCAGAAATTCAGGTTATGTCGCCAGCGTAGGAACGGAACTCGTTCGTAACCCGAGGACCTCCTGTAATGGACTAGTGACAGCTGATTCTGGATGACCTCTTCATTAGAAATATGCATGTTCTTTTCTGAAATCACTAAATTGGGAAAAGTTATGGAAAATACATACATACAATACATACAAAAACATAGAGAACTGATCTGTGACTTTTGACAGTTTTGACTTGATTTACGACTATATACTGAGATAACAGACTTATGTTGATGATACAGAAACATGTTAATTATATGATTTGAAGTTTCTGATTTCATTGTAGCCAAAGCAGGACTTGTCCATCTGTGATAATAGGGAAAGAAGTTGACCCTTGAATACTCAAGAAAATCACAAACAAGTAAAGAAAACTCCTTAAAGACAGATTGGGGGGGGTTTAGATATTTCACCCTCTATGGTGCTGAACAGAATTCAGAGTCTGGAAATGATTCCACGCTAACATGGTCCAAGCTTAAACTGAATACCTATGATTGTAATCAGCAGGATTCCATTTTACACAGTACATTTTCAACTGGCATAAATGGAGGCGTTTCATCAAAACTATCTCTGCGCTCATGTGTCTGTAAATGATGGAGGTAAATAAAAGTTGGCCCTTTCCACATATAACTTCCTGCAGATTTCTCGAATATTTTAATTCTTTTCTACACCAAAGAGGGTGAGATATCCAAATCCCTCCCTCTGTTGGATTGCTAAGCACTGTTTTTTTAAAACTTTTAATTTGAGTTTGCATCATTATCATGATCATATATTTGCAAGTCATTCCTAGTTGTAAATTCCCCCCTATCATGATGTTTACTGTAATGCGTTGCAGGCCTGAGAGGCATAAAGGGATGCACAGTACTTACTGAAATACAGATACTGATACGGATAAAAAGCTGTCATTTGAACAACATATCTGCAGATGTTTTCAGTGCAAATCTGAATCACACATCACTAATATAATGTCAGGACTATTAAACCAGTCTAACTTAATCCATAAGGACCCAGTGTTACTTTTATGGCAGTTCCCAAATGATTTCTTCTCTATATTTAACTTTCTTTAAGTGATTTATCACCATTTATTGTAATGTTATCTTCTGCATTTTTTTCTCTTTTTTTTGTAGTGAAAGTCAGGTATTTTCCTCATGGTCATGTTCATGTAGATCAGGGGTGTCAAACTCATTTTAGTTCAGCTTCCACATTCAGCCTAATTCAATCTCAAGTGGGCCAAACCATTAAAATTATAGCATAAAAACCTATAAATAATGACAACTCTAAGTTTTTCTCTTCATTTTAGTGCAATAAAAACATTAAATTATGAAAATATTTACATTTACAAACTATCTTTTCACCAAAAAGATGTGAATAACCAGAAAAAAAATGTAATTTCTTAAGACAAATAAGCTACATTTTAACACTATTATGCCTCAACTTTTCACTTGTACATGTGCGTTACACACAATGTTACACAAACATAATATTGTCAAAATTTTGAATTTTGTAATGTGTAATTAAAATAAGAATATCTACAATATTATGTGTGAACTTATGAACACAACTTACAAATCTGATCTACAAATCCACAAAACATTTAGTAACAGACAGAATATTGTTCAAATTGTACTTAATGTTCAGGTTGTTCACATTTTATTGTAAGGGTTATTAGACTATTATTTGACTTTAGATCACATTGGGCTAAAACCAGTTCAACACCTTTGACTGTTCATATCTTCAGCGTAATTTTTGCACTCCATAAAATCATGCCGCGGGCCAGATTGTACCCTTTGACGGGCCGGTTTTGGCCCCCGGGCCGCATATTTGACACCTGTGATGTAGATGTTCATAAAAGCTTAGTCTAAAGTTGAGGGTTATTCCATCAAAAACAGAGAAAACTGAAGAAAAACTTACCTTTTCAGCAAATATATCATTAACTGAACACAAACCCAGTGTCTCTATGCTATATTATCATCTGTATTTGTGTTTTTTTTACAATGAAAATAAGATATTTTCCTATATTTAATTCACTGATTATATAGATGTTCATAAAGGCTCAGATTAAAGTTGAAGGTTACAAAACTGAAGACAAAGTAACTTATTTCAGCAAAATATATAATTTTCTGACATAAAAACAAGTGTCTCCATCCACTGTCATTGATCCAACTCTATGGGTTTTACTGGTGAATCAATGTTGTAGAAGATGACGGTGTTTCCATGTTCACTACGGAGCCTCTGAACGTCCAAATGGGTCATATCTGATGACCATGAAAAGATGACAAACTGTATTTTACACCAATTATTTACAAGTATTGATAGGATTAATGGATCAACAGGTATAAAACAGTTTAGATCAGTAGATGGTTTTGGTCACCGGTGGCTTTTTAGGTCTTTATGGGTTAATAAAATGAAATAAAAAGCAAATAGCAAAAGTGCCGGTTATCTGATGTTTTCAATATTGGTGCGATGGTTTGTGTACATTTATACAATAAATCCATAAATCTTCCACTAGAAAATACCTGAAGAATGAATATAGACAGTGTTTTGAAATAGACCTGGTAGCTCCAAGACAAATATTGTTTTGAGTTAAACCCATTTTCTCATTAAAACTCAGAATTTCACACATTTGACCCAAAACTGTATCTTGGAAACTACAGCAAAAAAAAAAAAAAAAAAAAAAAATCAGACTTAATTTTTCTTAATTAGTGACTCAAACTTGGTAAAATTTCATTATTTTTTACACTGGAGGCATTTTACTTGTAAACCAGTATATGGTATGGGTCCTTCCTGTCATACATTTCTTATAATATCTTCCATACTGTAGTTATTGCTTCCATTTTATAATGTAAACTATAAACAAAATATTAAAAACCACAAAACAATCTTTTAAGTATGTTACACACTAGCAAAAATGGTTCATATCTGATGACCATGAAAGATGACAAACTGTATTTTACACTAATTATTTACATGTATTGATAGGATTAGTGGATCAACAGGTATTAAACAGGTTACATCAGTAGATAGTTTTGGTCGATGGTGCATGTTTTGATCTTTATGGGTTAATTGGGTTAACTGCATTTTACACCAATTATTTGTAGTAATGTATTTATACCTGAGTTTATATGAATTGATTTAAATTCATATGGCTATGGGAGGGGGGGGGTAAGTATTTATCCTTTATGTCCTACTTGTGCACGTGTGTTTATAAAATCTAATGATGAAACAGATGAGACTAAAAAAGTCAAAGTGCATCAGTGATCTGTACTCGTAATGTTGTTAGAGTAGGAGTCTGGTTCTGGTTGTGGGTTATTAGGATTTGGGTCTATTTTAAGATTACAACATTAAAACAGGTCAACAGGAAGTCCTCACAAGCATGGTAATCCAATAGGTGTGTGTGTATGTGTGTGTGTGTGTGTGTGTGTGTGTGTGTGGTGTTGAGTGTGAGAGTGACCATCTTGGCCGTCCCCGAGCAGCCTAATCACATCTGCTGCTCAGGAATCTGAAGTCTATCAGCCAGTTGGAGTGAAACGACCTCCACGCCAGCTGTAATTTACCACAGGGAGATGGCATGGCGGTGTGTGTGTGGGTGTGTTATGTGATTGTGTGTACTTGTGAGAAAGCTAGAGACAGGAAAATGAGTAAGTCTGTGACAGAGAGAGCCGTCTGCGGCATCCACGGTGATGTGTGGAGTGTCGCGCCGCAGGTGGACGCTGAGTTTTTACGATCACAGGGATGAAAGCTGTTCTTCCCACCGCGTACCACAGAGCCACTGCCCGCCAACGCCCGCCAACACCCCCCCCCCCACACACACACACACACACATATACACACACACAGTTCACTCGCCGTGGTCCAAGCCAGGATAGCCAAATCTCCAACTGCTAATCTGATAATCCTGTGCAGATGTGAATCCTGCAGCAGGAAGTGGAGCGCTGTGGTTGTGTGAGGATGCATGGAGTGTCACTGACTATATGCTCCACAGTAAGTGGGTGTGGGTGATACACAGATGCACCCTGGCTTCTCTGTCTGTGACACTTCATTCTGCTGAGTCACCACTTCTTCTGGAATAATCTGCAGTGGCGTTTACACAATCTGGTTCCCGCTTACATTTCATCCAACTAACAGACTGTATTTGGTTAACGTTCATATATACAGACACAAAATAACTATGTTAAAGTCTAGAACACAGGTGTCAAACATGCGAACCGTGGCCCAAAAACGGCCCTCCAAAGGTTCCAATCTGGCCCGCAGCATGATTTTATGGAGTGCAAAAATTATACTGAAGATATTAACAATCAAAGGTGTTGAACTGGTTTTAGCCCAATGTGATCTAGAGTCAAATAATAGTCTAATAACCCTTACAATAAAATGTGAACAACCTGAAAATTAACAATTTTAACAATATTCTGTCTGTTGACACATAATATTGTAGACATTCTTATTTTAGTTACACATTCCACACTTCAAAATTTCAACAATATTATGTTTGTGTAACGTTGTGTGTAATGCACATGTACAAATGATAAGTTGAGGCATAATATTGTTAAAATTTAGCTTATTTTTCTTAAGAAATTACAAATACAAAAGATCTGTGAAATGTTTACATTCACGACCTGAGATTTATTTTAGTAATGTTTGTGGAGAGATCAACAGTTTGCAAGCATAGATCTAGATCACGGGTGTCAAACATGCGGCCCGGGGGCCAAATCCGGCCTGCCAAAGGGTCCAATCCGGCCCGCGGGATGGATTTGTGAAATGCAAAAATTACACTAAAGTTATTAAGAATCAATGGTGTGAAAACCATTTTAATTCAGGTTCCACATACAGACACATACAGTCAAAATAGATTTCAAGTGGGTCAGAACCAGTAAAATATTATCAGAATAACCTATAAATAATGACAACCCCAAATTCTGTCTTTGTTTTTTTGGTGTAAAAAAGTAAAATTACATGAAAAAGTTTACATTACCAAACTATACTTTTACAAAAAACATGAATAACCTGAACAAATATGAACATAGGGAAATGTCTTAAGAAAAGTAAATGCAATTTTACCAATATTCTGCCTGTTACTAAATGTTTTTTGCGATTGTAATGCACATGTGTAAATGATAAACTGATAAACTGAGGCAGAATATTGTTAAAATTGCACTTGTTTTTCTGAAGACAATTCAAGTTGTTGATGTTATTCAGATTTTTAAGGAAACTTTGTAGATGTAAACTTGATCATAAAATAATTGTACTTTTTCACTGTTATTATTTTACTGGTCCGGCCCACTGGAGATCAAATTGGGGAGAATGCGGCCCCTGAACTAAAATGAGTTCGACACCCCTGATCTAGATCTATTGTAGGGTAAATACCTGTTCTCTGCTTCTTTAGGAAGCCAAACAGTGTCTGTTGGCCCTTGATGATCTCTTGCTTCCTCTTGGAAGACATTGTCTTACATAAAACAATCAATTTATTCAGAGTTTTACTCTCATCGGCACCATTTCAATTCCCGCCCTTACTGCACACTCCAAGCAGACTTCTTTCATTTTCTTCTTTGACCAATTTGTGGTAGAAAGCTACACGGAGCACGCTCGGCTGTTTCCAGAGACTTCAAGTGCTTCGGGAACATTCGGTTCACACTTCCAGCCAAAATAAAGATGGCATCGTGTGGAGTAAAAGTTGAGAAGACAACGAACGAAAAATTGCAATTATTTCAACTTTTAAACTAGGTTGTTGTCTCAAATCGGTGAGAATATTTAACCCTTTCATGCATGAATTATGAGAACCTTTGTCAATATTTTTTTCTTAAGTGTTTTTATTCCTCTTTAGGCATGAAAAAAGCAATGCAATTGAATTTATTTTATGAACCTATTTTTTGTGGAGTCACAAAAATGTCCACTCAGCTGGACACCATGCATTTAATTTTTGAAGCAAAGAAACATGTATTTAAAGCTCATCACCAGAAAGTGATATATTGTGTGAAAAGTATGAAATAAACATTTTTAATGCAGCTAATCTGATGTTTTGTCACATTTATTCATACTCAAATACTAGTTATTACTCATTTCATGAAGATAATATCCTCCTGAGACCCCGGAAATTGGCAATTTTAGCTTTTTTACACTAAAAAATTGTCTTGATTGGAAACTGTATAATGCAACAGTTTTTTTCAGATACATTTTAAAATTTTATTTATTTATTGATTTTTTTAATGGAATCTCCTTTGCAATGGACAGCATTTTAGTTAAACTGTCAAAATTTTGTCCCCTACAGAGGACAAAATGCATTGCTGGGTCTCAGGAGGATATGCAAAAAAAAAAAAACAAACAACTTTTTGTTTCAGAAAACTGTTAATTACAGTCTAATAACAATTAGCAACTTATTTACACTAAAACATGTAACTGCAGATCAGGTTTATCAAGAGCAGCAGCATTACAGTAATTGTATGAACTGCAGTGTTTGGCATGATGCATAAGTGTCCACTGTGTTGGCTGATATGAAACTAAAACAACAAAACCCATGAATATACAAGAGAACAGCTGGAGAATAGTAGTCCACTTGAGTGACCACTATGCATGAAAGGGTTAATTTAGATTCATTGTTAAAAAGCAACCTGCGGACAGGAGGGTGGCAATCTGCGATTCCACAGGCCGCAGGCGCTCTCTGAACACTCTGGGGGTCTCAAACTCATTTTCTTTCAGGGGCCACATTCAGCCTGATTTGATCTCAAGTGGGCCAGACTAATAAAATAATAGCATAATAACCTATACATAATGACAGCTCCAAAATTTTGTCTTTGTTTTAGTGCAAAAAACCCCCATTAAATTATGAAAATACTTACTTTTATAAACTATACAAACAAAAAAGATGTGAATAGTATGAAAAAACTGAAATTTCTTAAGAAAAATGAGTGCAATTCTAACAATATTATGCCTCAACTTTGCATTTATACATGTGCATTATGGATCGGATCTACAAAGACACGGTTTTTCATCTATGAGTCTCAATGACGACCTTGACTTCAGTTTTTGTGGGTCCTGGAGTGGCTTGTCAACCGTATTTTTGCCTTGAAGTGTCTGCCACAAAGACACTAAATACTTAATAATAGGCAGAAAATTGTTAAAATTATGCTTAATTTTCTTTAGACATTTCAGGTTGTTCATATTTGTTCACGTTATTCACATTTTATTGTTACAAGATAGTTTATAAATGTAAGTATTTTCATAATTTAATGTTATTTTTTACACTAAAACAAAGACAAAAATTTGAAGTTGTCATTATTTATAGGCATAATGTAATATTTTTTTCACATCAAACTGAGAAGAAAATATGGAGTCATTATTTTTTGTAGGTTATTCTGCTATTCTGTTATTATTTTACTGTAGATTATATTGGTCTGTATGCGGAACCTGAACTAAAATGAGTTTGACAGCCTTGACTGTGGAATTTTTGCACTTTGCAAATTCATCCCACGGGCTGAATTGGAACCTTTTGGCGGGTCGCATTTTCCCCCCGGGCCACATGTTTGAGACCCCTGATCTACACCAAACTTATATATATATATATTTTTTTTAATTTATTCAAAATCTTACCAAGTGTATTTCTCCTCATTTCTAGTCAAAATATCTCATCACACTTAAAATAAGACATAATCACCTAAAGAGTAACTTTTCAGTGAGATATAAGAACTTATTTTTAGACAATAGATCTTGAAAATCTTATTTCAAGATAATTTTCACTTGTTCCATTGGCAAATTTTTTCACTTGAATTAAGCAAAAACCTTGAATTTGCTAATAAAACAAGTGAAAATGATCTTATTCAATCCATGGTTTGTGTTTCCTTCAGTCTTTATTTACATCATAATTCTCCCATTTTCACCCATAAAGCTCTGACATGACTCATCCCCTTCGTTGTCCATGTCTCAGTGGCGTCTGGTCATTAACACGAGCCAGAGAATATGAGCAGAGCATCAGATATTTGTAAACCCATGTGCAGAGCAAAACATTTGATGTGTCACTCATCTGTTACTCGGTGTGTATATGTGTGTGTTGACATGTTTATGCGCCTCTGATTGTATTTTGTGTGACAAATTCCACCTGACATTTGAGTGTGTTCAATTGTTTGTGCGTCTGTGTTTTGCAGATACTTATTTGATGTGTAATGCCGCACAAGGCTGTAGTACAGATGAAGACTTTTTATGATCTACATGTTATTACTTTGTATATATGTTTATTTTTTCAGGTGCTGCTACTGTTATACAATCCAGATTTTCATCACATACATCACTATTTCATACCGAACTTCAGTTGTATTGAACCACAACAATACCAGACTGAGCTCATGAAATTGTGACGTGGTATCATGAATTGCATACAGATAACATGTCACTTTTAATTGCCTTATAAGTAGGGATGTAACGATTACCGGTATAATGATAAACTGCGGTAAAATTCCAGAAGGTTACTATTACCGTTTAAATTCTAATTATCATGATAACTGTGTTTGATTACTGCACTTTGAACACAAACTTGATATGGAAAATGGTCCAACAATGGCTGTAAGGTGCTATCTTTAATGCACATTTGTATGTTTGGCATGGCATTCACTGTTGTAGACTCATGTTCGTTCAGGTTCCACATTTAGACCAGTATGAGCTAAAGTGGGTCAAAAATCAGTCAAATAAGAACAGAATAAACGACAAATAATGATAAATACAAACGTTTCTCACACCATTACACTAAAAATACACTAAAGTATACAAAAATATGCAAAAATACACTAAAAATATACTAAACTACATGAAAAATATGCAAAAATACACTAAAGTATACAAAAAATATGCTAAAATACACTAAAAGCATACTAAAGTATACCAAAAGTATGCAAAAATGCACAAAAGTATAGAAAAAGTATGCAAAAATACACTAAAAACATTCTAAAGTATACGAAAAATAAGAAAAAATACACAAAAGTATACAAAAATATGCAAAAATACACTAAAAATATACTAAACTATATGAAAAACATGCAAAAATACACAAAAATATACAAAAAAATATGCTAAAATACACTAAAAGCATACTAAAGTATACTAAAAATAAGAAAAAATACACAAAAGTATACAAAAATATGCAAAAATACACTAAAAATATACTAAACTATATGAAAAATATGCAAAAATACACAAAAATATACAAAAAATATGCTAAAATACACTAAAAGCATACTAAAGTATACTAAAATATGCAAAAATACACAAAAGTATAGAAAAAAATGCAAAAATACACTAAAAACATACTAAACTACATGAAAAATATGCAAAAATACACTAAAAAATACAAAAAATATGCTAAAATACACTAAAAGCATACTAAAGTATACTAAAAATATGCAAAAATACACAAAAGTAAAGAAAAATATGCAAAAATACACTAAAAACATACTAAAGTATACGAAAAATAAGAAAAAATACACAAAAGTATACAAAAATATGCAAAAATACACTAAAAATATACTAAAGTATATGAAAAATAAGAAAAAATACACAAAAGTATACAAAAATATGCAAAAATACACTAAAAATGTACTAAACTACATGAAAAAATTGCAAAAATACACTAAAATAGACCAAAAAATATGCTAAAATACACTAAAAGCATACTAAAGTATACTAAAAATATGCAAAAATACACAAAAGTATAGAAAAATTATGCAAAAATACACTAAAAACATACTAAAGTATACTAAAAAGAAAAAAATACACAAAAGTATACAAAAAATATGCTAAAAGACACTTAAAATATACTAAAGTATACAAAAAAATATGCAAAAATACACTAAAAACATACTAAAGTGGACAAAAGATGTGCAAAAATACACATAAACACATATCTCTAAGGTACATTTGTATGTTTGATGTTTACATGTTAATATTTGAATGTTTCTGCAACAGAAAGTACATTGTGCCTATTATTTTATTTTATTTTTTATTTGTTTTTTCAGATTATTTCAGTGTGTGTATTAGTACTTTTTGAACATTTTGACCACATTTCAACAATACCGCAATAATAATGAAAACCGTGATAATTTTGGTCACAATAATCGTGATATGAAATTTTCATATCGTTACATCCCTACTTATAAGCTTTCAGTGTGTATAATTATGCCGTGTAAAATGGCATGCCATTAGCGCGATTAGCGGCTAGCATGATTAGCGGTTAGGTTTAGTGATTAGCAGCTAGCAATATTAGTGGTTAGGTTAAGGGTTAAGGTTAGGGTTGGGTTTAGGGTTAGCGATTAGCAGCTAGCGCGGTTAGAGTTTAGCACGATTAGTGGCTAGCACATTGACACGCCATCAAATGGCGTTAAGTAACACACGAAAGGATGAAAATGCATTTGTATAGCATGCCAAATATAATAAACTAACGTCACATACAACGCAGTTTCACAGACTGATCTCATGAAATTGCATTGTATTATATATTTTTCATGCCAAATCAGCAAGAAGATATCATGAAGTTGCATAAACTGTATGTAAACTAAAATTATTTTGACTCAAAGTAGCTTGGGTTTAAATGGGGCACATTTACCAGAGTGTACAAGTTTAGCCTTACGTATAATTTTGACATAAATATTATACACATTATATTTCATACCCGTCAAGCCTATAAACTGCACAGTAAAATATCAGCTGTAGTTTTGTAACCATTCTTACTGAATATTGATCTGTAAAAACACATTAATAATCTAGCATTAGAGGTTAAATTTTTTTGTACTCATGTAGTATTATACAGCAGAAATATAAAATTAACGTTATAAATGTGTTAAAAATGTTAAAACCAGCCAAAGGGTCCAATCTGGCCCGTGGGATGAATTTGTAAATTTAGCTTTAACAGTCAGTTTCAGACCAATATGATTTAAAGTGGGTCGGACCAGTAAAATACTATCTTGTAATAACCTATGAATAATGACAAGTTCATAGTTTTCTCTCTGGTTTAGTGTACAAAAATAAAATTACATGACTAGAGCACTGGAGGGGGCCCAGTGGATACAGGTTAGAAGTTGGGAAAATTCCATGTAAGATGTTTAAAGCATGTTAAGTTTCATTTTCGGTTCCTTTACTTCAGTGTTTCCCCATGTTTTTTGCTTGTGACCCCATTTTAACATCACAAATTTTTGGCGACCCCAGATATTCAAAATGGAGACTTTTTTTTTTTTTTTTTGCTAAAATTGAATTTTTTCGGATCATGTAATAGTTTGCTATACTATGTTCCAAATAAACTAGGGATGTCCGATAATATCGGCCCACCGATATTATTGGCCTGATATTGGCATAAAACTGTAATATTGGTGAATATCGTTTTTTTTGCCTATCATCAAAACCGATAAAATAATGCCTTGATTTCACCGGCATTTACTGACACGTAAATGAAGCATTGTTTGTAGCTGAAAGAAATGTGCAGTTTTCAAAATTGAGTTGCCACACTGTAATAGACTCATGGAGGGAGGGAGAGAAAATAAATAAATATGGCATTTTTTCCACAACTTAAGTTGAAGTATGTATTCTGTGCACAGACAGTGTTTACATTTTGAAAGCCTTGTTGCATTTGAGAATGCATCCAATGGGGCATCACAATAAAATTAGGCATGATGTGTTAATTCCATAACAGGAGATATTTGATGTCACCTAAAATTAGTTTAATATCCCACATATATCGGCAGCGGTATCGGTAGATATCGGAAATTAAGCGTCGGACAATATTGGCATATCGGTTTTTGGCAAAAAAGCCAATATTGGACATCCCTAATTTTAAGCATGCTAAGTTTCATTTTCGGTTCCTCTGCTTCAGTGTTTCCCAATGTTTTTTGGCTTGTGACCTCATTTTAACATAAATTTCTGGCAACCCCAGACATTCAAAATGGAGACTTTTTTTTTTTTTTTTGCTAAAATTACATTTTTTTCGGATCATGTAATAGTTTGCTATACTATGTTGCAAATAAACATTAATATTTAGATGACATTTAGTCTATATAATGTATATTATTATGGACGAAGGCAGAAAAGCCAGGTGTAGATTACTGCACAAAGTCAGAAATTTATTCTCCTTGGTCAGGATATGTACAGTCAGTCCAGCTTGGATTTACAAGGCTGATAATTAATACTGAACAAACAATAACACAAACTATAAATTATGAAAGAGCTGCAGCATCTGAAACTGACCACAATGAACATTTGAAAGATAAACAGTACCACAGTGCTTCAGTTTCAGCTTCACAGTTTGTCATGTCTTTCATGGATTGGGATTGTCTCCGCCAACTCACCATAGATTTTTTATTGGTAAGTTTTTATTTTTATTTTTTATCAATTACTAGAAATTTCAGGCGACCCCAAGGTTGAAAAACACTGCTCTACTTGTCGCGTAGGGTAAAGGATGCTGAAAAGCCAAGCTCTCATTGGCTAGCTGTTAGCCAATCAGAGTCTAGAAGATTAGCATGTTGAATATTCATGTGAACTGGCGCAAATTGAGCTGAGTCTTCCAGGAGGCTTTCTATACCACGTTAGAATGGCTTGAAACTTGGTAACCAAGGCAAAAAATGTTACAGAATCCATGGTAAAACTTTAAATATGCCCACAAAAGTAACGAAATACATGTGGAAGGACACCTTTAAATCATGCACCTGCTTCTACACTTGAGATAAATCCTTTGTCGTGACCTTTCAAACACAGACAGAAACTCGTTGCATTTGTGAACAGGGTCTTGCTCCGAGACTAACCATTGCATTAACCCTTTCATGCACACTGGTCACTACAGTGGACAGCTATTCTACAGCTGTTCTCTTGTATATTCATGGATTTTGTTGTTCTTTTCGTTGTTGTTTTTTTACACATATCTTTTCTAAAGTTTTTAGACACTATATATGTTTTTCTGGCATGAATTGGTAACATTATGTAGATCTCTCCTGAGCATAAAGCCCCGGAATCACAAGCCCTCCCCATAGTTTTCATACAATTTATCAGTAAATACATGTTTCTGTGCCTCAAAAATTAAACATGTGGTGTCCAGGTGAGTGGACATTTTTGCAACTTCATGAAAAATAGGTTCATAAGATTTTTTCTTTTTTTTAATGTTTTTTTTTTTTTCTTTTTTTTTAATTATTATTATTGTTATTTTTTTTATTATTATTATTTATTTTTCAGAAGAAACTTTTTAATCGCATTGTTTTTTTCATGACTAAAGAGGAATAAAAACACTCAGAAAAATTTTTTTGATTAAGGTTCTCATAATTTGTGCATGAAAGGGTTAAAAAAAACAAACAAACAAAAAAAAACATATATATTTAAAACACTGTAATTTTTTACACTTAGTGGGCCTTCATGGTGCCTAAGTCCTGTATGATCACGTCAGTGGGTTGAAGTGGTTTTAGTCGTGTTTTTTAGTTCAGTGTTAACGACTGTAGACTTGGTCAAGCGTTATTTAACTGTGTAGTGGACTTTGTCGACCCGAGCTATTCTAGTCCGTCTGTGTGTGTGTGTGTGTGTGTGTGCTGAGACAGAGCAGACTGAAGCTCTAACACAATGTGGTAAGTACAGTGTGGAGTCACTGGCATGGGTACACAGGGTTTTATGGCTTTCAGCTCAATAGGATCAGAGGCCAGAGAGGACAAAGGTACTCACCTCCTTTAAACCCCTTCAATTATTGATGGCTGCTATCTTTACTCTGCTTCAGCTCCCGTTTATTCTACCTTTATACTCACTTTGGACACAAACAAAATGATGGATTTGTTCTATTTTTCCCCCTTTCAAACAGTGTGAAGTATATGTAGTGTCTAGGGATGTAACCATATGAAAATTTCATATCATGGTTATTGTGACCAAAATTATCACAGTTGTCATTATTTTTGCGGTATTATTGAAATTGTGCTCAAAAAGTACTTATACACACACTGAAATAATTTAACCAAGTTGTACAGGGTGGGGAAGCAAAATTTACAATATTTTGAGGCAGGGATTGAAAGACAGTGTATGACCAATTAGTTTATTGAAAGTCATGAGAATTTATTTGCCACAAGAAAATTGACATAATAGAAAATGTTTTTATTCTATGTGTCCTCCTTCTTTCTCAATAACTGCCTTCACACGCTTCCTGAAACTTGCGCAAGTGTTCCTCAAATATTCGGGTGACAACTTCTCCCATTCTTCTTTAATAGTATCTTCCAGACTTTCTCGTAATAGTTTTGCTCATAGTCATTCTCTTCTTTCCATTATAAACAGTCTTTATGGACACTCCAACTATTTTTGAAATCTCCTTTGGTGTGACGAGTGCGTTCGGCAAATCACACACTCTTTGACGTTTGCTTTCTTGATTACTCATATGAGCAAAAGTTTCTGAAAAGGTATGGATAATAGTGTTAGGTATGATTATGACATCAGTATATGTTTGGTTTCAAAACAATTGACGTAGTGCCTGCTGAGAAAAAACAACTAAATGTTCATTGTAAATTTTGCTTCCCCACCCTGTATTGAAAAACAAAAAATAAAATAAAATTAAAGAAAATAATTGGCAACAATGTAACTTCTGTTGCAGAAACATTCAAATATTAACCCTTAGTGGTCTGAGCGTATTTTGTCCGTTCTTTAGTACTTTTGATTTTGCCTTTATATACTATATACCAGTGTTTCTCAAAAAGTGGGGCGGGCCCCCCTGGGGGGGCGCGAAGGCTTGCCAGGGGGGCATGCGATCATTCCTAGGTGTTTATTTTTTCTTCAGGTTCGAACATGTAGCAGGTGGAACTAATGTTTTAGTGTTGGAGCACCCTGGACTCCTTTTAGGGATGCACAACAAACAAATCTACTGCCATGGTGATCAGTCACTAGACTACACAAAGAGTTTAGGTTTGGAGGGTGGACAAGGATTGGACTGGAAAAGAAAAATGTGCAATGTTTCTGTTTTTGCACAGTTTGTACAGTTTGCACTTTGATGTTCTCAGATGTGCAATGTAAACAGGCTCATTGCAGCCACTGATATTGTTAACATGTTCATCTTTGTTACCAAAATGTGTTTGTTGTTCTAAAAAAAAAAGTACCTTATTGTCATAGTTGTAAGATAATTACACATTTCCTATTTTTATTTTGAAAAATAATGTCTCAGGGAGCAGTCTTGTTGAGTTCATTAGTATTGTTCAATCAAAAATCTACATTATTTTTAATTTGCACAACAAATTATTCAAGGAAAAGCAAAAAGTATTCTTATGATATTGATGTTTCTTTCAATAAAAGTAATAATTGCACCACAGGTACAATGTTGTTGGGGTTGAGAGGGATTTGGAGATTTTTCGTGTTCCAAAGGGGGGCCCCGACAGAAAAAGATTGAGAACCATTGCTTTATACAGACATGTTTACTATACCCATGTTTGGGATCTTTTTTTTTAGCACAACTTCATCTATATAATCTGTCTATTATTTTTTTCATTTTAACCTACTATATCAACATAAATGGCCAGAAAACATGCAAAAAATGTTTTTATCTGATTTGAAAAATGTATATACTTTATTGCATAAATAACATAAAGATGCTTAACAAACCTTTTCAAAGACTTGAAAAGTGAATATTGGTTCCAAATATTAGGTATATAAAATCTAAATTGTAATACATTAAAATTATACTCAAATATTTGACATAAAAGCATAGGTGTTTTCTCCGGGAAAAGTGCGGTAATCAAAGACAGTTATCATGATAATTAGAATTTAAACGGTAATACTAACCGTCTGCAATTTTACCGCGGTTTATCGTTATACCGGTAATCGTTACATCCCTAATAGTGTCGCATAAAGATTTGGAGATACGTTACTTTTAGGGTGATCACTAATTCCTTAATGTTTTGACTAATTGTGAACGCACCTCAGCCACCACTATAAGGAGATGTTTAACCCATACAGACCGAAACCATCTACTGATGTAAAATGTTTAATACCTCCTATCAATACATGTAAATTAATTGGTGTAAAATGCAGTTTGTCATCTTTTCATGGTCATGGTCATCAGATATGACCCATTCAGAGGCTCTGTAGTTACCGTAGAAACACTGTCATCTTCTACAACATTGATTCACCAATAAAACCCACGAAGTTGGATCAATGACACACTCGGTTTATATTCAGTTATTGATAGATTTTGTTGAGAAAAGTGACTATTTTCTGAGTTATCTCTGTTTTTGATATAATAATCCTCAACTTTAATTAACATTCATTCATTCATTTATTTAGAAGAAAAAAAAATCTTTGTGTACAAGGAACTAATTTCTGAGCAAATACGTTAATAAATAAAGAAGATCAAGACAAAATAGCAATTGCCATGTACACTAGTAAGAACAAAATAAATTCAATATGTACTGCTCAGAAAGGAGTGGGAAGAAGAACACTTATTAAATCCCACCCCCATCATAC
This sequence comes from Sphaeramia orbicularis, assembly GCF_902148855.1. Lineage (NCBI taxonomy): Eukaryota > Metazoa > Chordata > Actinopteri > Kurtiformes > Apogonidae > Sphaeramia > Sphaeramia orbicularis. Next base: position 19,256,226 of record NC_043975.1, read on the forward strand.
ATTTATAAAACATAACACATTACTTTTGCTGCCTTAATGAACATCAACATGATTAGCAATTTAAATATAGGAAAATGCATGATTTACACTGGAAAAAATACAAAATACAGAAGATAATATTATAAAAATGGTGATAAATATTTGAAAAAATATTAAATACAGAGAAGTGCCACAAAAGTAGCTCTGATTCTTTATGGTTCAATAGAAAACCACTCTCCTGACTGGCACTATTAACCCTCAAAGACCCAAACAGCCACTGTCAGCCGATGTCAACTGATTTAAAAGCTTTAATAACTTTCAAACCACTAATTCATTAAAATCTATGCATTAAAATCTTGAGACCCACTATTGCATTTTTGTCCACTACAAAGGACATTCCTTAAAAAATGTGTCAACTTCTACTTTTTACTCAGTTTAAAATAATATGAATGAATACGAACGAAAGAACATACAATTAATACAATTGGTAACTTAAAAAGGAAGAAGCTGAAGCCAGATGGTTATTTCTGCTTCTCCTACTCCCATCATTACTCCAACTCCATACCTGAAGTTGCAGCAAATAAAACATCAGCACAAATTAGTCTACATTCAGTTTCTTAACTCACTTAGAGATCATCGTACTTCCATAGCCCTGGAGAATTTGACAAATTAAAGCTTTTTTTAATACTCAACGAGCTACACAATTTCATTTCATCTTTCAGTTGGTTCCATAATTTGACACCGATAACAGAAACACAGCGATATTAAACATTTGTTCTTGCTTTACATGTTTCAAACACAAATATCCCTCTTAAATTGTAATTCCCTTCTCTTAGCTTAAATTTTTTTTGAATACAAACAAGGAGACTTTTACTCTTAGCACGCAACATAATTTTCATTGTTTTTAAATATACAATATCAGGAAATTTTAATTTACCAGATCCTACAAAAATGGATTACTTGATTGAAGATAACCAGCTTTACTTTTACTCTAATAGTTTCTCAGGCTTTTAGCAGTGTCAGATGCGTTTGACATCCATGTTGTATATGCTTGTTTTTTTTTTGTTTTTTTTTTCTGTTTATGATAGATTTAACTGAAAAAGCCACTTTTTTCAGTTTTCTCCGATTTGATATAATAACCTTTAAATTAACTCATACACATCTACATAATCAAGTGATTTAAAATATAGGAAAATACCTGCTTTTGACTGCAATGTACAAAATATGAGGGACTAGGCTCAATAAATGGTGATAATCACTCAAAGGTTAAATTCATATTAGGTCACCATAGTTTTAGGGCAGGGGTGTCGAAATCTGGTCCTCGAGGGCCGGTATCCTGCATGTTTTAGATATTTCCTTCTTCCAGCACACCTGGAAGCCAATATATCATTATCAGGCTTTTGCAGAACATGATGATGAGCTGATCTTTAATTGAACCAGGTGTGCTGGAAGAGGAAAATATCTAAAACATGCAGGATATCGGCCCTCGAGGACCAGATTTTGACACCGCTGGTTTAGGGCCGTAAAGGTTATCTAGAAGTAATAGCCAACTATTCTGTTTGGGTAAATAATTTTTATTGGGAAAGTCAAAATACTCTGGTCCACAACAAAGATATTCTACTTTATACCTTCTCTACACTGTCATAGAGGAGGTAAATATTAAAATTTAAGATGCTGGAATCAAACAGGATATTTGAAAAGTCATCTTGGGACTTAAGATTAATCTGATGGATGTTTTTAATCATTTTCAGCAGTTTTATACCGTAAACAACCAATTGCTTGCTTGAGAATTAGCAGTTAAAATAATCAGTTGTTGGAGTTTACTATTGACTGGAGGTGTAACCGTACAGAAAAATTTCAGTTTGGTACGTTTTTGGTACAGAGGTCTTTGGTTCAATACATTTTCGATACAGTGGGGGGGGGCTCTGTAACTAATTGTGGGACACAAGACATTTCTACAAAATATTGTTCAGTCATTTCTGCATTGACAGGGATCCCACATGTTATGTATTTTTTTTGTATTTTTGAATGTTCAATGTTCATTTATGGCAAACACTGTAATTTACTGAGTGTTTGTGAATGCCTCACAGTATTCCCTGAGGTACACTGAATGTGACCTTACAGCAGTGTTTCTCAAAGTGTGGGGCGGGCCCCCCAGGGGGAGCGCGAAGGCTTGCCAAAGGGGGTATGGGATCTCCCTTGGGTGTTTTTCTTTTTTCTTCAGGTTAGAACATGTAACAGGTGGAACTAGTGTTTTAGCGTTGAAGCAACCTGGTCTGATTTTAGGGATGAACAAACCAATCTACTACCACGGTGATCTGTCACTAGACTAGACAAAGAGTTTCGGTTTACAGAATTGATAAGGATTGGACTGGAAAAGATAACAGTTCTGGTTTTGCAGTTTGTACAGGGTGGGGAAGCAAAATTTACAAAGAACATTTTGTTGTTTTTTCTCAGCAGGCACTACGTCAATTGTTTTGAAACCAAACATATATTGATGTCATAATCATACCTAACACTATTATCCATACCTTTTCAGAAACTTTTGCCCATATGAGTAATCAGGAAAGCAAACGTCAAAGAGTGTGTGATTTGCTGAATGCACTCGTCACACCAAAGGAGATTTCAAAAATAGTTGGAGTGTCCATAAAGACTGTTTATAATGGAAAGAAGAGAATGACTATGAGCAAAACTATTACGAGAAAGTCTGGAAGATACTATTAAAGAAGAATGGGAGAAGTTGTCACCCGAATATTTGAGGAACACTTGCGCAACTTTCAGGAAGCGTGTGAAGGCAGTTATTGAGAAAGAAGGAGGACACATAGAATAAAACCATTTTCTAGTATGTCAATTTTCTTGTGGCAAATAAATTCTCATGACTTTCAATAAACTAATTGGTCATACACTGTCTTTCAACCCCTGCCTCAAAATATTGTAAATTTTGCTTCCCCACCCTGTACAGTTTACACTTTAATGATCTGAGATGTGCAATGTAAACAGTCTCATTGCAGTCACTGATATTAAATTTTTTATCTTTGTTACCAACATTTGTTTGTTGTTCTAAAAAAAGTAACTTTATTGTCATAGTTGTAAGATAATTGCGCATTTCCTATTTTTCTTTGGAAAAAAATATTGTCTGAGGGAGCAGTCTTGTTGAGTTTATTTGTATTGTTTAAGCAAAAAATCTAAGGTATTGTTAATTTGCACAACAAATAATTCACAGAAAAGCAAAAAGGATTGTTACAATATTGACGTTTCTTTCAGTAAAAGCTATAATTGCACCACTGTTACAATATTGTACAGCTACAACAAACCGAAAGTGAAACTTAACACACTTCAAACATCTGACCCAGCTTCTGTGCCTCAGTTATACTCTCTGTTGCCATGTTTTGTTTTGTTTTTGCAGCGGCACTGAGAATTTGCACAGATGAATGTATATAGAGGAAACCCTGCACATGGTTTCTGTTTGCGTCCGCCCTGCTTCCACAGTGTTTGCGTTCTTCACATAGGCTACATGTATTCGTTCGGTACACCTCCGTATTATATTGAAACGAGTGTGCTTTAACACCTCTTCTGTTGACCCAGATTTGCCTTCATGTTCAATCTTTTTTGACTATTTCAGTGGAGTGGGAGATAAAAACACACACACACACACACATACACACACAATGACTGAGGTAACTGCAACCTTTTCTGCCTCTTAAATAATAGTCGTCAGTCTGTGTTCCTGCCTTAAAATGTCACCAAGGCTGAGGAGGAGAACAAGAATGACACATGTAGTGTCTAGACCATCACTCACAGGTTTTCTGAAGGAGGTTTTTGAAGTCTGCATTTTTATTTACGAAGACTTGTTGCCATCGTGTTTGTTTGGAGCCTGAAAACTCAGGTAAAGAGCGTGGGAAGGATCTACTAAGTTCTGAGGTCTGAAGAGACCTGTCAGTCAAAGCAAACGAACCAGACAAACTGCACTTCAACTCATCGTATGTTGAGAAAAAAGTCTCAAAAACCTTCTCGTAAAGTCACACAGACTGAGACAAACTGTGATCAACATGTGAGAACTTGAAACACATGCAGCTTTAACACATGGAAAAATATTTCAGATTACACTTAAATTATAATAATACATTTTATAAGCGCCTTTCAGGACACTCAAGGTTACTGTACAAAGTTGTTAAAAATAAATAAAACACAATTGAAATTACACATATACATATATAAAACACATAGGTACATAAAATGGCAGTAGATACAAGTGAAATTATGGCATTTTGAGTAGGTCTGTCTGAATAAATAAATCTGGACCCTGTGGTGGTCAAGCGGGCAGGTGAGAGGGTGAGTTGGACAGATGAAGATGACCTGAAACAGCTCTATGCATGATAACAGCATGTCCAAATGAGTGATATGTGCAACCACTGTCCAAAAAATAGTGATATATTTAAGTCTAAACTTGGGATGGAAATTATCAATTAATCATTAATCATTAGTTGGTTGACCTTATCGATCGATTAACAATTAATTGATCAGCAGCAATTTTCCTGAGAACCAGAATTTCTCTTTCGATACAGTCTATAAGAATAAAAGCTAAATATTGTTTATATACTTGATGAAAAGAGCATGTGATATTCTTTAATGATTGATTTATTGAACCATTGGATACATTACAGGGAATGACATTTATGGAGTAGAACTAAAGAAATTTTGCAGAGAAATTCAATAAAATAAATGAATCTGAAGAGGGGCAGTTTAGAAGAAATGGGTATTTCTGACTTTGCATCACTGACATGATGGAGCGAGATTTCAGTAGAGATGCCCCCCCCCCCCCCCCCACACCCCTATTTTCCCGTAGCTACCAGGGTGACACACCTGTGGCCTGGATCAGGAACCTGGAGGATGTTTTCAATTTCTGTCTCATTGACCAGATAGTCCAGATGACTGTGGACTAGACCACCTCCAGGGAAAACGTTCCATCCAGGACCGGTCCGATACCAACCCCGCATTTGTGCGTGTATTTAGGTGGGGGTGCACCGCTCCCACAAACAGACGGGCCGGTCTGTGTTTCACTCCACCTTGTCCCTAAAGCAGTTCTAACTCATCAGCCCCATGATCTGATTCGATGACCGGCAAACCGACAGTCTTCAGACAGGTCTGGACAGGTGGAGAGGGTGACTCCCCCATTACTCAACTTCAGCAACGAAACCTAGTTTGGGAAGTCGATGCCACAGATCCTGCTGTGGAAAAGGGCAATTAACTGACAATTACTAATTTAATCGAGCAAATTCTTATTGTTTACATCCCTAGTCTAAACTCTTGGTGATATATATAATGTAAAGCTAAAGGATTTAACATCATTTTAAAACGATCACACAATTGTTTTTGGTATTCCAATGAACAGCATCCCTGCTGGGTGTGTAAAAAACACAGATGATTATTAAGACATGCCTTTACTGATCCTGTTGCCATGCTGCATCATTTCCATAAAGTGTATGTATGCTCCTGAGCAACATCAGTAAACCCTACTGAGGACTTCCGTCAGCTTGAAGATCCAGGTATCAGATTAGACGTTTTATGAATGCTACGGAAATGCACATGCTAAAATTTCCAGGATCCCACAAGCCTTGAGAAGTGGGGGGGGGGTAATAATTGAATTCCGTGCATTCATCCTGAATGAACAGCTATAATGGCATCAAGCACACAGAGGCTGGAGGCTTGCTTCAACGCACACTGAAGGGTGATGTAAATGCTTTGCAACTTCCTCTGTTTTGTACAGTCTGCTCTGAGGTAAACAGCAGCCAAGGCTGAGAAACGTTTGCAGGAATGAACACAGCGAGCAATTTCAACAAGACTTCCTTGAGGGCATGTAAGGTTTGCCAATAGTTTTCCATCCCAGCGTACCTCTGAGTGCATACCTTAATGTGTTTGTGACGTAAAGGTTAGTTTGGTGAACTTTGAAAATGAACTCCTACTATCAACAAAGTGAGGCAGGACTCTACTAAGAAGTAGTGCTGTAGTCCTGCCAAAGCCGGTACATGTTCTCTATGCTATATGCTTCACAGCACTTTGTGACAGAAGACTCCTGCAACAAGGTGTAATGCATTAAAGTTAGATACTAATAGTGATTTGCGTCATACAGTGGAATTGGGGCATGTTTCAGTAGCTAATGAGCTAATCACAGCTTTTTAATGAGACGTCAGACATATTTGCATTATTATTATAATTCACAGCAGTCGTATTTTTGGACTGAGAGCCTGTCCACATGACAATGAAATTATGTCAATCCGCAAAAAGTTTTATATAGTTACAGCCTTTCGTCCACATGACTCCAGTGTTGTCGGTGCCCTGAAATGTTATTTTTTGAGAATGGGTCCCAGAGTGGAAAAATCTCACAATGTTTCCCAGGCGTTGTCATGTTCCTTGCTCAGTGTACAGTTTTATTTCCTATATTGTGTTTTAGTTTAGTTTAAATTGTTTTAACTGTACATTTTATTTCCTTTATTTTATATTAGCTTAGCTATTTACATTAGTTGTGTGAAGGGAACTCGCAAAGTAAGAATTTCATTGCTCAGTACTGCTGTGTATATGACAGTAAACTTCTCGAATCTAAGGACGCTTTCACACAGCGTACCCGAGACCCCAAAGTCCACTTAATTTTGTCACTGTGAATGCAAACATTCCGTGCTCAAGTACCGTACCTGAGTCCAGTTGAGAAGGTAGTCCTGGGTACGGACCGCGCAGACTCCAGCACAGTCTGTTGGCATGTGAATGCGATCCATACCAGAGACTGGAAGTGACCTAATCACCATTCCGACAACGGACGTGACCTAATCACCATGAGATCATTGACAGTGTTCCTGTTGTCTCCTGAAAAAGCCTTAGATCTGTGTGGCATGGGCTCGTCTTACCGACCGAACCACTCGGTGATATATCAGGGACAACGGAGGCTGTTCTTCTTCACTGTACCTCAAACAGGCTAACAGATAGACAAGTATTGCCGCCGTTGTAGACAAATGAACAGAACAGTCTCTCGGTTGATGACGTAAGGCAGGGGTGTCAAACTCATTTTGGTTCAGGGGCCATATTTAGTCCAATTTGTTCTCAAGCGGGCCAGACCAGTAAAATAATGACTTAATAACCTATAAATAATGACAAATCCAAGTTTTTCTTTTTGTTTTAGTACAAAAAAACCCAAACAATTAAATTATGAAAATACTTACGTTTCACAAAAAAGATGGGAATAACCTGAAAAAACTGAAATTTCATTGGAAAAATTTGTGCAATTTTAACAATATTATGCCTCAACTTATTATTTATACATGTACATTACACACAGTGTTACATAAACATTTGGTAACAGGCAGAATATTGTTAAAATTTTGGAGTTTGGAACTAAAATTTGAACAATTTCTACAATATTCCATCTCTTATTATTAACACAACTACAGATCACAGTGGATCCATAAATGCACAAAACATTTAGTAACAGGCAGAATATTGTTAAAATTGCACGTTTGGGGTCGTTCATCTTTGTTTTTATGTATGTATTTATATTGGCATTTTATTGTGAAAGAATAGTTTTGTAAATGAAAATATTTTCACAGTGTAATGTTATTTTTTTCTCTTAATTTTTTTCCACATAATTTTTCACAAAGACAATTTGTAGTTGTCATTATTTATGGGTTATTGTGTTGTTATTTTTACTGTAGATCACACTGGTCTGTATGTGGAACCTGAACCAAAATAATTTTGACAGCCTTGACTGTTCAGGTTCATTTTTGCACTTTCATCCTGCTATACCAGATTGGAACATTTGGTGGGCCAGATTTGGCCCCTGGGCCGCATGTTTGACACCTGTGACGTAAGGGTTTGTCTTCTTCTGACTTCCGTGTTTTTTTGGATAGCGACAGAATTCCTTCCACATCACCACCTACTGTTTCGGCCCTGCAACACCCTCTCATACTCGTACAGGGGCCGTGGGACATACTTGTGAACGCAACATCTGCGGGAAAGCTGTGAACGTATCCAAGTACGGTACGGACTCGAGTACGCCGTGTGAAAGCGCCCTAATACTAGATGCTACCTTACCAATATGCTAAAACTGTAAACATTATCAAACATTTTCTCGACCAAATCAGTCAACAACGATCAAACAAAAGCTCCAAAAGTCCAGATCAGCATTGGCATCACTTTTAAGCCACTGTTTTCTGCCCTTAAGGAAAAACCAGCTGGTCTCTTCTGATTCAGGCTTTAGGTCTAGATCTTTTAGTCAGTGACACAAAGGCAAATACACCCTGGCACATACACTTTCACATTTACACACACACATACACACACATTCACATGCAGCTATAGAGCTATTAAATGCAGCCACCAATAGGAGCTTGGTGAGAGATAATTGTCTCATAAGTCAGAAAGCACAGCTGTTGGCAAGGTCAAGTTTCATTTATGGACGCACATTGCTACTCTGTTTGCGTCTGTGTCTTTTCCACTCTGTCTTTCTCCTGTCTTTCTCCCTTCTTGCGTCTATCTGAGCCTGTCCTGTACCTGTCCTGCTCCCTGTCACTCTCCTCAATCCTTCCCCTCTCTCTTTCACTCTCTTTCTGCTTGGTTGGGCTTCAGGATTGCTTGTGCCATTCAATGAATATTAATGGAAGAGTTTGGATATTATATGAAAATGAACTGTTTATTTACAGAGGCTTTCTCTCTCTTTGCCTTTATGGGAGGTGCTGGTGGCAGAACGCTGCCAGATTCCTAAGTATGAGAATGAAATAGGCCTGCACTGTGCTAAATAGGATTCAGGTCAGTAAGAGGCTGTGGCCAACCAGATCCGTCATACAGCTTTATAAGCCGTCTCATTTCTAAACAACACTGCAGCAAAGCATGGAAACCTCTTTGGAAACAGTAGATGAATGAAGGAAGAAGTTCAGAGCAACAGATGTTTGCAATTGAAGCAATTTCAGTATTTCTTACTCAAAAATATCAGCGTCTGGCATCAATGAGAAAATCAAACAACAGCGCTTCTGGAAACATATTAATGCAAGGGAAAAGTAAAGTTTAAAAGTGAGTCCCTGTAGAGAAAACAGAATTGGATTTCTTTTTACATTCAGCGTGCATGGGCAGAAGCAGAGTGTGATTTGTTTCAGGGGGACTGGGCGGGGGGGGCAACCCCTCCACTGGTTTTTACATCCCTACTTCGGCTCAATGAATTTCATCCTTGGGGGGGCAACTAATGTAAATAACAGGCAGGTTATGACAGTTTTCTTCTACCTATATCCTACATTACTGGCACGTAACGGTACCTGACGTGAACTGTCAGCAGTCTCAGAAGTCGCAAACGTCCCCATGCACAGGGGCGCCATAAAGGGGGGGGTAAACGTGACAAATTCATGGGGCCCAGCATTTGTGTGTGTGTGTGTGTGTGTGTGTGTGTGTGTGGGGGGGGGGGGGGCATGGAACAGTGGAGGGGGTCCAGTGGCTGTAGGTTAGAAGATGTGAAAATTTTGTTTAAGATCCGCTGTGTAAGAGAAGAATAGAACCTGACAGTTGGATGTTGAAAGAATGCAAATTTTTACTTTCGTTTCGTGCTAGCAGTAGTTTAGTTTGTAATGGACCCCACCCCATATATATAACTGCTTCCCCCACCACTCCAAAAAAAACCCAACTCTGTTTTTTTTTTTTTGACAAATCAGACCCTGAGCAGAAAAATACAAAAATGGGGTGACTTATTGTACTTTTCTTACTTACTGTACAATTATGCCTGAGAGACAAAACTCTGGGCATAACAATAGAATAGAATAGCCTTTATTGTCATTGCACAGAAGTTGCAACGAAATTGCGGTGGGGCTACTCTGCACCACGTAATAATAAAACAACAGAACAAATAACAGTATATATATATATATATATATATATATATATATAAATAAATAAATAACAGTGTGATAAAAACGATAAAGACTAAAAATTTTAAAATACAGTGTGCAAAGTTAAGTGCAGTGTGCAGGTTGTACAGGTGTGGAAGTTGTGTCAGACTGTGCGTGGTAACAGACCTCATAAATGACCTTTTAGTGACCCTCACAACATACAGTTACAGAAAAAATTATTAGACCATCAAAAAATAATCAAAAACTACGGTTATTCAATCAAGTTCTAACTCCTGTGTGTGTCATGTAACTAAAACAGACAGAAAAGAAAACATGGACTGCCTAAAAGCACTGTTTTTGTCAGTACAACGCCATAGATATTGATATAAGAACTGAAGTGACTTTGGTTATTATCAAGAAAATGTAGAAAATAGCTGGATATCAGTTCTTAAATTAAACCATTATGAGCTATTTTTTGTTGTTATCATTATATTTGTCCAAACAAACATACCTTTAGTTGTACCAGGCATTAAAATGAACAAGAATTTGAAGAAACAAGAGTGGTCTAATAATTTTTTCTGTGACTGTAAATGAAGAAGCTGTATTCCTGAGAACATGTAGGTGTGTTTATTTGTGTGCTCAGAGTATAACCACTGTGACAAAATAAGGAAATGGCAACTTATTTTTCTATTTCATGGCTCCTTTCTTCACGATTTTCCATTTGCTCCCTTCATCCTGTCGACTGCTCACTCTCACTCCTTTTTTTAGAGGAAGGGCCAAGTTTGAGCATCGCAAACACAACTCAGAAACATTACAGAAAAACAAAGAAAACTTGTAGAGAACAGAATATGTCAATTAACCCTTAGGGGTCCACGGTCCCGACCACATGAGTTGATCACATGATATTTTCAACACGAAGTCGATCACAGACAATTGCATTTGAAGGTGCAGATTTAAAACACTCTCCCACTTTTTATTTGATGTTGATAGAGCAAATACAACCAAAGATATGATGGTTTGAAACCAGAGCAAACAAACTTGAATAAAAGTATTAAAATCAGGTGGGGGGGGCGGTATATTTCTGACCGTATCTTCATATTTTTTTGTCCTTTTTCAAAACAGAAAAAACTGGCTGAATCTGCAGATTATAATTCACAGACTCATTAACAATACAGGTAAGGGTGAGAACCAGGGTGTGAGAAAACCGGAGAAAATGGCTATGTAAAAATAGGCTTTTATGCCAGTTATTTGAGTATAGTCTTACTTTATTACAATTTTAATTTTCTATACCTAATATTTGGAACCAATATTCACTTTTAAAGTCTTTGAAGTGGTTTGTTAAGCATCTTTTTGTTATTTATGCAATATATTATATACATTTTTCAAATTGGATTTTATATTTTTTGTGTGTTTTTTGTTTTTTTATGCTGATATAGTAGGTTAAAGTGAAGAAAAAAAAATGGCAGATGAGATAGATGAAGTTGTGCTGAAAAAAAAAAAAAAATTCTTCACATTTCTTTATATACACTATATTGCCAAAAGTATTTACTCACCTGCCTTGACTCGCATATGAATTTCAGTGCCATCCCATTCCTAGTCTATGGGGTTCAATATGACGTGGGTCCACCCTTTGCAGCTATAACAGCTTCAACTCTTCTGGGAAGGCTGTCCACAAGGTTTAGGAGTGTGTTCATGGGAATTTTTGACCTTCGCTTGCGCTTCTTCCAGAAGCGCATTTGTGAGGTCACTCACTGATGTTGGACAGAAGGCCTGGCTCTTAGTCTCCACTCTAATTCATCCCAAAGGTGTTCTATGGGGTTGAGGTCAGGACTCTGTGCAGGCCAGTCCAGTTCATCCGCACCAGACTCTGTCATCCATGTCTTTATGGACCTTGCTTTGTGCACTGGTGCACAGTCATGTTGGAAGAGGAAGGGGCCAGCTCCAAACTGTTCCCACAAAGTTGGGAGCATGGAATTGTCCAAAATGTCTTGGTCTGCTGAAGCATTCCCAGTTCCTTTCACTGGAACTAAGGGGCCAAGCCCAGCTCCTGATAAACAACCCCACACCATAATCCCCCCTCCACCAAACTTTACACTTGGCACAATGCGGTCCGACAAGTATCGTTCTCCTGCTGACCGCCAAACCCAGACCCATCCATCAGATTGCCAGATGGAGAAGCGCAATTGGTCACTCCAGAGAACACACCTCCACTGCTCTAGAGTCCAGTGGCAGCGTGCTTTACACCACTGCATCGGCGCTTTGCATTGCACTTGGTGATGTATGGCTTGGATGCAGCTGCTCGGCCACGGAAACCCATTCCATGAAGCTCTCTGTGCACTGTTCTGGAGCTAATCTGAAGGCCACATGAAGTTTGGAGGTCTGTAGCCATTGACTCTGCAGAAGGTTGGCGACCTCTTCGCACTATGCGCCTCAGCATCCGCTGACCCCGCTCCGTCAGTTTACGTGGCCTACCACTTCGTGGCTGAGTTGCTGTCGTTCCCAAACACTTCCACTTTCTTATAATACAGCTGACAGTTGACTGTGGAATATTTAGGAGCCAGGAAATTTCACGACTGGATTTGTTGCACAGGTGGCATCCTATCACAGTTCCACGTTGGAATTCACTGAGCTCCTGAGAGCGACCCATTGTTTCACAAATGTTTGTAAAAGCAGTCTGCATGCCTAGGTGCTTGATTTTATACACCCGTGGCCATGGAAGTGACTGGAACACCTGATTCTGATTATTTGGATGGGTGAGCAAATACTTTTGGCAATATAGTGTAGTATATAAAGACAAAATCAGAAGTACTCAAAAAGGGCCAAAATAGGCTCAGACCCCTAAGGGTTAATAGCAAAGAAGAGGGGAAATGGAGTGGTTAGAGAGCAAAACAAAAGTGAAGACTAAATTGAAAAAGAACAATTAAAGAAAGCACTGGAGTCAAAAAAAGATCAATGGAAAAAGAAAAGAAGGAAAAGGGAAGAGTTGGACAGGGGGAAGTTGTTTGTCTATGCTGCAAATTAAGTTGCCAGAAAACTAATAAGGCACAGAAGGAAAAAAGTAAAAGGCAAATAATATGTAAAAGTGACAAAATAACAGAGAAAAGGACTATGAAAATGAAGAATGGAAGGAAACAGAGAGGGAGCAAAAAAAATGTAGTTGTGCAGAATATGATTCATAGTTCACACATTTTTACAGTTTCCAGTGAAAACTAAGTTATTCCAGGATTTTTTTCTCAAATCCAAGGATTTTATCTTCACACTAATGTACAATATTCATTTTTTAACCATTAAATTAGACTAAGTTGACAAGAGTCCTGGCTGTAGAAATGGCTGCATAAGCAGAAAATGTGACAGATTGACAGAAAGGCAAAATGCACATTGACATCAGGTGAAGTTACTGTGGTGAATGACAGAGTTTGGACGGAACTGACAAGAAGGAGTAGGATGTCAGTCCCAGCATGTCTCTGACAGAGTTTGACACTTTGGATAGATACCTGTCCAGACCTGGTTTGACATTCTAGTGAAAGTTGGAGATGATTTTCATTACACATTTTCAATTTGCCCAGTTTGAGAAAAGTACATACAGTATTGGATTTTTTTTTCTTGTACGTTTACCGGCGTTGCAGAGTTAGCGTATTGGTTTAGGGAAAAAATATATATATTGGATGTTCGAATCTTGGCTGCTCAGAATTTCCGGTAAAACCATACCGCTGCTCTTCTTTGAGGGATTATTTGACTAAATAATTATATATACTGTACATGCCATCAACTCTTTATGACTCTATGAACTACTCTTAAGCAATAGAAAGTATTTATTACCAAAACTTAACAGAATAGTGCTGCAACAACGAATCAATTAAATCGATTCTTAAGAGTTTGCACACAAATTCAGCAGTCAATTCGTTGGGTTTTGAGTAGGGGTGTAAAAAAAAAATAAAAAAAAAAAATTGGTTCTGCAATATATCACAATATTTAATTTCACAATACTGTATCAAGGGCTTTTCTAAACCGGGGAACGGGGTGCTGCACCCTCATACTTTCAGCTAGCTCCTCCTTACCGAAATTCCGATTTTTTTATTATTTTTTTTTTACCCCAAAGCTCACAGTTACGCTGCACACTTATAGTTACATGCAACACAGTATTTACACAACATGCAATCTTTCCAAAAACGATCTTTTTCCGGCGAAACTACCACAGGAACAACAGATGACAATGTGCCTGGTCATCAAAAACGATATGATTATTCCAAAACTATCGTAAACATAGTAGGTAGACCGTCTGACGGTTCAAAACGACACGAATTGGCATCTCTTCAGACCGCGGTGTCCTCTTACTAATTTTTTCTAGAAAAACCCCTGCTGTATCAATATTTAAAAAGTAATGTATTGATATTTTTAGGTATTTATTCAAATGCAGATATTGTGGAGGTTCATGTTTATTTTTCTTTTTTGTTTATATTTTATTTATTATTATTTAACACTCTTTTTAAATAATGTTAGTTCCTTTGTTGGGATTGCACAAAAATAATGTTATGATGTTAGTTTTGAACTCAGAATATGAACATTTGAACAGGATCTTAAACTGTAATGTCGGTAAAACATAATTTAAGTTTTAACACAGGGAAATTTTGTGACATAGCATTAGATCCTGTTGGGATCAAATAAAAATGTGTTTAGTATTTGTGCATATTTGTGGTGTAATTCAATTCTTCAAGAAAATAATCATGTATAAAAGAGAAACAAACCAAAAATAGCCTTTTTAACAGTATCATGATATATTGTGATATATCATATCGTGATCCTAGTATTGTGATTTGTATCTTATCAACCAATTCTTGGCAATACACACCCCTAGTCTTGAGCATGTTGGTATTGAGGTGTGCCCGTACGCTGTGTGATGTAACAGGAAAACACAGAGCAACATGGCTGAGGCTTCGGATGCCGGGTCAGATAATTAAAGCTAGGTTTAACATTATGTTCCCAGTAGTGCGCCGTTTATGTAGCAAAACTTGAATATGGAGAAAAAAATGGCTAAAATCCCATGGTGCAGTAAGTTTCAGGCCACTGGGAACATAATATGAACCTAGCTTAAGATAGCCTACATGTTGTGATTACTTGAGCCTGCTAGCTTGTTTGACACTATCGTCGTAATTATAATGTTTTCATCCGTCTACATTTATCAGCCCACCAGACAAACGTTACCTATCGTTGACTGAACACTAGTTTAACAGCCTACAACTGGAGCTGGGTGAAGATTATATCTTGCTAGTCTCTAGCCATAACAAGTCTAGGTAGTGGGCTAGTGCTCGCAAACTATAGCCAAAGCCATTGTGGGGATGTAATCAGATAAGCGACTAGAAATTAGCAAGTGTAATTAGCGACTTGTCTGCAGCCTATGTTACTTTGGGTTAAATACCATCTTTGAGAATTTAGTCTTGTGTGTTTATTCAATGAATCAATTAGTTTTTAAAATATCTACAGATTAATCGATTGTTAAAATTATCATTAGAGAAGTAAATTTGATGGAATGTGTATGCATGAGGAAGAGTCTTATGGTGTCAAAATGTGTAAATTGCTACAAAATAAAGCATTGCATGAAAGAAGTTTGTCTTTGTCAAAACACAGATAGCAAAAAGAAGAAGAATGCCAATTCCACCACTTAAAGATGCTCTTATTTCAGCCAAAAAAACAAAAACACTTGAATACACAAGAATTAATTATAACACAGGCCCCTCCTAGCGCCACCCTCTATTGTGAAAGACAAAGTACTCTTGACATTTTTGAGAAAATTGTGAACACAAATATTGGAAAGATTCTGGATTTTTTTCTTGTCTTTTGTAGATTATGAGTTCTTATTTGTCTCTAATGCATAATGTATCATAAAGTTTGTAATAGGTATGTTTTATATTTCCAAATAACACTGTTTTAGTGAATTATATGGCAATTGTAAAATCTATTTTGTATGAATTTAATTCCTTATTAAGTTCAGGGAAGATCATCTTGTAGGGTAAAACTGTACATACATTTTATCTTCCTTTGTGTAATTTTTCATTTTTATGCCAAGGGAATTTACATCTGTATTGCATTTATTTAGTGCCCCTGAGTTTGCATGCAATCATACTACCTCTAAGGTGTAATTTGTGCTGTCTCACTGCTTTAATATTCTCATAATAACACTAGATTGCAACATGCATTCATTTGCATTTCTTCTTGCACAGACTGAATGGAAACCTGATAATGAGTAATAGCCCTAACTTTGCTAACACTATTAAAATGTCTTTTCCATTTCTGCTAGGACAGATATCTTACCCATTATATCCTGCACTTACATTGATACCGAATTAAAGAACAACAGCTTCTACAAATGAGTCACTTTTACACTTAAATATCAGCTACAGCTGCTGTGAAAAGGTAGTGACTATGCCTGTCTTCTCACTGAGCTGTCATTCCATATGCTTTGACAATACAGTATGTTCTGTGTGCAGTTGAATGTATGATTCTGTGATTAAAAGGCTCCCCGGCTCTTGCAAACACAGGCTTTACAGTAACCAGGTTACTGCAGCACATGGAGATGCAAGAACCTGCCCCAGTTTTCTTCCTCCAAGGCACCTGGTTCCTTGTGTGAATGTAAACACAGCCTGGATGAACACCACAGGATATTTTATCACATACTGTATTTGCAGGTGTTAAATTACACCATGTTCTTTCGCAACTACCATGTGACAGGTGACGGACTGAAGGAAAACCCTGATAGGAGTGATGTTATCCAGGTTGAAAATGGTTCCATCCATAAAGCATAAAGGCTAAATGACGGGTTTAGTGAAAATGATGTGAATCATATTGTAACGCCGTGGCCTTCACTCACATTTTAACATCTATGGGATATTTTGGATGGAGGTATTGGACACCTCTCTCCACTGCTATTACCAAACCGCCAATCTTTTTCCAAGTATGGTGTCCATCCCTAAAATGGAGTTCAAAAACTTGAATCAACACCAAGAAGCACTGAGGTTGTTCTGGAGGCATACGGTGGACCAACAGTTTATTATAGCCCAGTTCAGACCTTACATTAACAGTATACTAAAGAGGCATTTTGGATAAATTGGAATCTTATTCACTTATTTCGAATTCAGAGGTCCGGGAGATATCAATGTGTCAGTTTAAGGACTTCTGGGCACCTTAGATCTATCTTTATTTAAGATCTTGCTGCACATACACCATATTCTACATCTTTAAACACAACTGAAAAGACCTTGAATATCTATTATAATTGCTTTGTAGATATTTTACTACCTGAATGGCTCTCCAGTACTTTTTTCTCTCATAATTCATAAATATATTTTATGTGCTAGCGCAGCATAGTGGTGCAAAGGTTACCACTGTCACCTCACAGGAAAAAGAGCCTGGACCCACCCTGAGGCCTTTCTGAGTAGAGTTTTCACATTCTCCTCATATCTTCATGGGTTCACCATCCAAAGACACGCACCATAATAGGTTATAGTTAAGACGAGGTTAACTCATTTTATTATTTTGTGTCTGCATTTTACCCATCTTAAGCACTTAAGACATTAAGAGTAATGAGCTGCCATTGAAGACAAGGACATATGCATTTGTTATTGCAAATATGTCTTTGTGTATATTTATATGAATGTGAATGTATATACAGATACTTTATCTTCATTCACTATTGTGAACATGGGTAATGGTATGTATATTTCTTATAAGTATATAGGGTTGTGGAAATATGTATATGGTTATTAAGTATAGATGGGTATATTTATGTGTCTTGCAATTCTTTATAAATCCACTTCAATTAAATAAAAGTCTTTAAAAAAAAAAAAAAAAAAAAAAAAGAAGGCAAGGACCACCATCTTCGTCAGTACTTGGGTCAAAGGCCCTGATAACAGAACTAAGGGCAAAGACACACTACCCCAATTTTCGGAGGTCGGACTTTGTCGAGCAGTCTGGCGAGGTTGGTGACATGAGTCTGTTTGGTGTGTTCCTTGCAATCAGCCACCATTAATGCTGTCGCCATTCTTTTCAGCTGATTCAACATTGTCATTCAGTCTGACCAATCGGATTGATAGAGGGATAGCCCTTGACTAGCAAATCAGTGAACGAGAAAACTGGAATCTTTCTTCTTCCACAAGAAGCAGCCCAAGAGCTCATTTCCGGTTTTTCGTTTTTTTGGGCCACAATACAGATTTGTGCTTCCTGCTGTTATGGAGACATTACGTTTCTTGGAAGCGCAGAACATACACTCAAGTCAGTAGTCGATTTGGTGTGTTCTTCGCACTTTTTGACCATGTCAGGGAGATGGAGCCAACTGATTAGTCAGGCTACCTTTTCTGGGGACAATTAGGAGTCGATTTGTTGTGTCTTTGCCTTAATCTGCAGTTACTGGTTTTTGATAGAATACAAAACCAGAGGACTCACATTAAATCTCAGGGGTCCCCAACTCCTGGTCCCCAGACCAGTACTGGTCCATGGATCATTTGGTACCGGGCCACAAAGAAAAAAAAAATTGTGGTTAATATTAAAGCAATTTTTCCTATTAGTCTTGGGAAGATTTTATTTTGAAAAGCGATTGTTTCCACCCTCGCCTCACAACCGCTCTTGACTCTGGTGCACCATTTCATGAATCAGTAGTAACACAAGCTAAAGAAATAAGCCAAAAACAAAATTCACAGCAGAACTTTTTAGGGAAGAAACGAGGAAATGATGAGGCTGCAGAAGGGTCGCAGACTGTCTGCAAACACAAAGCTGCATTTGTAAGGAAATATCAGGATTCCTGCCTCAGTTACAGGTTCATCGCAACAGGTGACACACAAGCGCCTCCAAACTGCTCCGGCACATCAGTCCATGTTTGAGACAACTTCAAACCTCTGTTCATTCTGGATTAAAGTCAAAGCAGAATATGCGGCTATCGCCACAAAAGCCCTGAAAGTCCTTCTTCCATTTCCAACCCCATATCTTTGTGTGGCTGGGTTTTCTGTGATGAAAGTTAACAAGACAAGAATCCAAAGTAGACTGGATATACGGAACACAATTGGAGTGTGTGTCTGCCATCACCCCCAGATGGGACCATCTAGTTGCAGGGAAACAAGTCCAGGGTTCTGACTTATTCTCCATTAGGGTGAGTTGATATTCTACTGTAGAATCATTGTAATTGCCTGATATAGAGTGTGTTTCAGATCACATGCTCTGAACTGAACAAGGTTTTTGTTATTGGAACCCCCGAACCTCTATCCGGTCTGTGGAAAATTTTCATGCATGAAACTGGTTTGGGGACCACTGTTAAGCATGCAAGGTTCAGAGAGAACAGGCAAACTTGGCCAGAAAACGCAGAACCTTCTAAGGCAGAAGAAGTACAAACCATTATGCCATCATGCCCACCCAGGTTAACGGGTCACTCTAATGCCACGTTTCCACTATGTGGAACCAGCTCGACTCGGTATTCCTGGAGAGCGTTTCCATTACAAGATACTACCAACTTTATACTACCTGGTCGTCATAGTGATGCAGCGCATTACTTCCGTGTCGTCTGCTCAGAGAGTTGCTGATAAAGTCGCTCGTTGCGTGTTGTCTCGTCTGGATTTTTACATCGGCCACCAAAGACTGAATCTCCTCGACTGACCGTGGTGTAGTTTTGGGCTGTTATCATGTAGATCAGGGGTGTCAAACTCATTTTAGTTCAGGGGCCACATTCAGCCCAATATGATCTGAAGTGGGCCGGACCAGAGAAATATCAACAGTGAAAAAAGTAAAATTACATTATGACAATGTTTACATCTACATTTCCTTAAAAATCTAAATCACATGAACAACTTGATATGTCTCAAGAAAAACAAGTGCAATTTTAACAATATTCTGCCTCAGTTTATTTATCAGTTTATCATTTACACATGTTCATTACAACTTACATTACAATTACAAATACACAAAACATTTAAAAACAGGCAGAATATTGTTAAAATTGCATGTACTTCTCTTAAGACATTTCAGGTTATGCACATTTTTTGTAAAAGGATAGTTTGTTAATAAAAATTTTCTTGTAATTTTCCTTTTTTTACACTTAAACAAAGATAAAATCTGCAGTTTTCATTATTTATAGGTTATTATGATAATATTTTACTGGTCTGACCCAATTGAGATCAGTTGTTCTGTATGTGGATCCTGAATTAAAATGATTTTTACACCATTGATTGTTAATATCTTCAGTGTAATTTATCTTACGGGCCGGATTGGACCCTTTGGCGCGCCGGATTTGGCCCCCGGGCCTTATTTTTGACACCTATGATGCAGATTAATGTACCGCTATATTTACTGTCAACTTCCGCATCTGTTTTTTGTAAAACGGCGGGTCACAGAGAAACCTGTCTGACCAATCAGTGGTCTGCAGTGTGTACACGTCACGTTTTAGTATCTTGTCCCCAGTCCTGGAACCTCGGCGGAGGTGATACCAAAAAAGTAGTACCGGGTACCAGATTCCAGGTCCTTTTTCGTAATGGAAACGCAAAAAAGGCCGAGCCGAGTTGAGTCGAGCCAATACCATGTAGTGGAAACGGGGCATAAATCCCCCATAGGTGTGAATGTGAGAGCGAATGGTTGTTTGTCTCTATATGGCAACACATCTGAGGTGTAGCCCACCTTTGCTTAATGTAAGCTATGATAGGCTCCAGCCCCTCACAATCCTCCAGATGATTAAGTAGTTAGAGAAAATAAATGAATGAATGGGTTTTGACAATCCAGTCATCTGTAAATGCAAGAGAGCCTATGAAAATAGAATGGTTAAGTTTACTCATTGACATTTAAGGTGCATTGACCGACTCACAAAGTCACCTCAACATCGAGTAACAGGCAAGAAAACCGTAAAAGTTTAGTAGTCTAGTGTCACATTGAATTTACCAGTCCACTAGTGAAGAGCTAAAAGCAGATGTAATATCTGATGGTTTCTTTCTGATACTTTTGCAAAGACATGTTACAAAAGCAGCCTGAAGAATCTGAATAGTTCCATGTTTTAGGCTATTTGAGCTTGTTCATTTGCATTTAGAGAGTGGGAGGTGAGATCCAATAACCAACGTACTAGTGACTGAAAAACTAGACACCTTACATTAGTCTATCCTAAAAATCTGCTACCTGTCTGCATCTTTTCTTGGCCAGACAGCCTTACTCTAAATAGCTAGCGTAGGAAAAAAAAAAAAAAAAAAAACGCTGTTATTGTTGGTGTCAGTTACAAGCTGCTGATGGATGCCAATCAACATCAGCATAATTCATAAAGGGGGCTTTGATGTGGCTGGCATAAGACTTAAAGAATAAAAGGGGATGTCACGTAACAGATAAACTGAAGATGAAGGCAAAGGACAAAAAGGTCCGGAGACGGCCTAAGATCCATTTTAATAACGACAAATTACATCCAGTACAGTCTGTTCTAGGTCGACTGAAAGAAAAAGAACACCAGCGCTTGTGTGTTTTGAATGTCTGCAGCTCGTGTCAAACTCTAGAAGGCATATTTGTACATTTTCTCATGCAGAACAATGCAAGCTTGTCTTTGCAGCACTATCGCTGTTTTTGACACTCACTTAAAGACTGTTGGCTACACTGCATTTCCACATCGTATATTTATAGTGTAGCTTTACCTCTAGCCTGCATCTTGTTATATACCATAAATTCTACTTCAGAGTTTTTAAATGCTTCTTCATTTAGGTGAAAGATCACATATACAACACACTCTAATGTCCTGTCATATGCAAAGGTGATTTTTTTTTTTTTTTCTGCTGCCTCACACACTATTTATTCCCTAAATTACCATCATATCTTATTGTACTCTACCTACACTGCCTGTCTAAAACAGCTCTGGGACCCTGTAAAATGGAAAATGGCGATCCATCAACACCCCACCCCACCTCTCACCTCCTGCGGCGTCTCGTCTGCATTTCCTTTCATAGATTGGAGGCATTTTATTTCTGCTGATGTCAGGAAGTGTTCTGTGAGAAATAGGACAGGGCTTGTTTTGCCACTTTGCTCTTCTTTCTCTTTCACCCTCTCCTGATGAACCACAGGAAGTGATTATGTCTCATCTGCATGTACCAGTTGCCTTTTGTTTTGCTTGTGATATCAGAATTCTGGAGCCTTCTTTTGCAACAAATGTAGACTCGTGTATCTCAGATCATCATTGCAATAAATAGATTTTTTTTTGTTCTATTATTACAGTTAATATACAGGATAAATGCATGAACAAAAATTTCAAGGAGTGATGGTTTGATCATTGCACCTTTGTAAATATTTGGGTGAAAGATAGCGTAGACAGAACAGGTTTTGATGTATTTATTTTTTTCCTGTTGTGTAAGTAACGGTTGGCTTCGCTCTCTCACCTGTCACCACATAACGCTGCTTAGTCATGAAGCTGTAACATCGATTTTTAATGCCTGGGATACATCTTTAGCCTCAATTTTCAACCCACAGGTACATGATATAAATAGATGTACATCCTTAGACATCGGAAATTGATGATGCGGGCCAGGTGATGTAGTTATGGAGCAAAAAAGGAGGAGGTGGTTGGGGTTTTAATGGCAGTGCACCAGAGTGTGATGACCTAAAAACAGGAGACTAGGATTTACATCTGTTTAATCTGGCAGTTTTCTCTGTTTGTGTTGACTTTTTCATCATAACCCTTACCCCGACCTCTTTTCTGTCTCTAATCAAGTTATTTATTTTGTTTATTTAACCAGGAAGTTCCATTGAGATTAGAAATCTCTTTTGCAAGGGAGGTGTGGCCAAGGTAGCAGCCATATAGCATCAAAACTACACTGTAAAAAATGACTGTACAATTAACACCAAAAAGTTGTAAAATAGCAACATAAAAAAAACTGTATGTGACAATACAATGCAAAGTTGTTTATTTGAAAAGATTTTTGTGTTAACGATTGAATCAAATATAGCTGTAGTTTTTAAAGTATGAGTATGTGATCAAAACCAGATTTGTATGTAGAAATGACATATTTCTATTGTTTTTAGAAAATAAAACTGTAAATTGAAATACAATGTGGTGCCGTTTAAATTGTAAGACCATAATGTTGAAATAACGGCATATTTGCTCATATATATAAAAGTTATAAAAAAGTAAACATTTAACATTTTAAACTTGTACATTAATGGGTTGGTAGAGTTGGTAGAGTGGCTCATCCTCGTCCAATAACCAAAGGGTTGGTGGTTGGAATCCTGGTTCTGACTGTCAAAGTGTCCATGGAAGACACTGAACCCTAAATTGCTCCCGGTCGGATCTGGTGGCTTTGGAAAGTGCTTTGGACACCATGAAGGTGTAGATATGTGCTAAATTAGTGCCGTCCATTTACCATTTAAATCCAGTGTTAAATCTACATGTTACTCCGTAAATATGTTTACAGTTGGATGTGTTTTTTACAGTATTGTTCTGGAAACCACAGCTGCCAGTTTTTTCTCGTTAAAAGCAGGATTTTTTTTACAGTGTATATAAAACACAAACACGATACACAACAACAAATAAACATTAGCCCCTTTTACGCAGTACTTCTGTTGTGGGAATATTTTGCCTTTATTTCGGAACAATGTCTGTGTAAATGGTGGGATCATTTGGCGATATGATATATCACGATATATACTGTTACGATATATACTATATATACTGTTAAAAAGGCAATTTTTAAAAAATGATTATTTCCTTGAAGAATTGAATTACACCAGAAATCTGCACAAATACTAAACATTTTAATTTGATCAGAACAGGATCTAATGCTATATCACAAAAATTTCCTTTGTTAAAACTTTAATTGTTTTATAGTCATTTCAGTTTAAGATCCTGTTCAAATGTTCATATTCTATTAGTTCATAACTGACATCATAACATTATTTTTGTGCAATCCCAACAAAGGAACTAATATTATTTAATAAAAAGGTATAAAATGATAATAAATAAAATATAAACAAAAAGAAAAACAAAAATGAACCACAATATCTGCATTTGAATAAAGATCTAAAAATACTGATACAATACTTTTTAATATTGATACAGTATTTCATTTTGAAACTAAATATTGCAATGTATTGCAGAACTGATATTTTCTTCAACCCCTAGTGTCAAGTAGAGGCTGAAATTGCAAACCAAAATGGTGGGCTTCTGCATGTGTGCATGATAGGATGTGATACTAGGTAAATCCTCATGCGTGGGTTTAATTTCTTACATTTCGAATTGTCACATTTTAGTCCAACCACTTCTGCTTGGGAAGAAGAATCCTTGGAGTTTTAAGAGGCCCTAATTAAAAAAAAAAAAAAAAAAAAAAGTCTGTTAAAGTTTCATTTCAGTTTAAATAAAAAAACAAATCATCAAGAGTATTTTAGTAATGTGTTCTTAAGAGCACATTATAAAGGCAAGTGGTAAAACAAAACCACATTATACAAATGTAATGAGGAAAATGAAATGTGAAAATCAAAAAGTTAAATTACACATGGATATTTAATCATTATTAATGAATGATTCAATTGCTTTTTGGAAACATGAATAATAATTTGCATCATTTGAATACCAATGTAAAAGAGCGGTTCAATTTTCTAGTGTTTGCATAAGTAAGCTAATTAAAGTGAAGCTCTGAAAAAGTTCACAATGACTGACTGGGTGCAGATTCAGTAGAGTCGGGCCCATATGTTCACTATGCATCTTTCCTCCTATTATTTTTGATTGGCCACGGTATACAATTCACTTTTCTATCTCCCTCTTGATAAATGAGTGTTTTCGTATGTTTTTTGGCTTTCCAATTTTTATTTTTCAGCGTGATATTTAGTCCTAATTAAAGCGGCTGTTTTGCTGTTGCAACAATTTGGGTTCAATTTACCTAAGTGAATCTATCAATGTAGTGTCTAACCAGCAATTTGTGTAAATTCCATTGTGATAAAATTGTTTCACATTCACTCTAATGAGACCAAAATAACAACGAGGCAAGGGCATATCACTCCAAACAGCAGGTTTATATATTTATTTTCAAACACGGACAGCAGCTGTTTTATTATACTGTCTATTACTGTGCACATGTACAGAGTGAGAGAAAGAACTGTACCGTATTGTTGTCGTAGCTTGTAAGAGGATCATGTCCACAGGCCTCCAAATCTCCTTTATATTATTACTTACAGTAGCAAGAATCCCATGGGCACTCTCTCTCTCTCTCTCTCTCTCTCTCTCTCTCTCTCTCACAACCACTCCTCAATGCTTGCAAACCCTGAAGTAATACTGTACACCATTGGTCTCTGTAGGCTACCTCTCAGACTTCTTCATTCTGCTGAGCTTTTATCTCATAAAACATGATGAAAAGGCTTTTGTCGTTGATTAAGTCAAACATCACTATTGCAGTACATTTGTTCATCAGCCTTAAACCATAAAAACCCAGCGCTACTTTTGGGGCAATTCCAAAATAGTTCTTTCTCTATATTTAACTTTTCTTAAGTGATTGATTACCATTTATTATAATATTATTCTCTGAATTTGTGTTTTTCCTATATTTAATTCACTGATCATGAAGATGTTCATTAAAGCTCAGATTAAACTTGATGGTTATTATATTGGAAACAGAGAAAACCCAAGAAAAAGTGAGTTTTTTAGTGAATATATCAATAACTGAACATAAAACAAGTGTCTCCATCCACTGAGCCTATATCACTGAGACACTTTGGGGAGGTCTCAAACATGCAGTTCATGCAAGAAAACCCAAAATCTTAAGGCAGTGGATACTGCCACAGTACTGCAGCACGAAATATAGGTTTGTCTGTTGTAGGGATGCACCGATGCCGATACGAGTATCGGGCATCGGCTCTGATACTCAGTGTGTGTACTCGTATTCGTACTCATAAAAGTAATCAGATACAAATGCACCGATACCACTTAGGGCTGTGTGACATTCACAGTTCAGTGCAGCAGGTACGAGGAGGAGGAGTAATATGTGGGGAGTGGGAAGAGTGTGGAGATTTTTCAAAATAAATGACGGTGATAGAAGTAATGCTGACTGCAAGTGACGTTAAAGACACTAACAGATACAGACGCAGCGTTCCGTCCGTCCTCTGCGTACATTCCATCCATTTTCCAGGTGCTGGTGGATGCGTACCCAGAGAATACCACCAGGTATTCTGTGGTGCAGACCGCCGCCAGCGGAAGTGAAAATGAAACTTATCGCTCATTTCTCTTTTCCTGCTGAAGCTTCGCTTTTAAACCTTACCAGCGAAAACGCTGCAATATTAGTATCACATTAGTGTTACCTCTGTCGTCTCCATGTTTGTTGTTCCTGACTTTCTTCTTCTTCTTCTCAAAAAACTTTACTCTTCTTCGTGGTATTTGTCCAGTATGATTAATTCAGAGCAGCACCCCCTGGTGGATTAATTGAGAAACGCTCATTCCAACACATTACATGTCAGTAGCAGCACTTTGTTCCAGTCAGACTAATGACAACGACAATAAAGCACATTTGCAAAAGGAACTAAGAACTGGAATGGGATTATTAAGTACTCATATCGGTACTCAGTATCGGCAAGTACTCAAATGTAAGTACTCGTACTTGGTCTGGAAAAAAGTGGTATCGGTGCATCTCTAGTCTATTGCCACAGAGCCAATCAAATGTTCGCATTTGTACTAGAGTGAATCATGGATACTGTGACATGAACTCATTTGCCTCTTCTTTTTTTTTTTTTTTTTTTACTCATTAGCCTCTTGTTGCCATAGTACTGTAGTGATATATGAAAGAAATGACAAATTAGTGATAATATATAGTGTAGAATAGGAATTATTGTTCTAAATACTCTATATGTTGTTTTATGGTGTTCTTTGCTCTGGAGGCTGGAGAAGGTGGGCAGAGCTACATGTTAGACAGATGCGGCAGTGTGCTGTATGACTTCAGTTCTGTGTCAGTTGAGTGCTGTGGTCCTGTGGAATTCTACACTCTGAACGTTGTCCCAGTGGCTGATTTATTTCAATGTTGGATTTTTCTACCGGTGCTTGTTTTAAAATCTTTAAGAAAAAAAAAAGCAAAAAAATAAGCAACTCCAACCGGGAATTGATCCGTGTTGCAGTCCGATATGTTATAGAGTGAGCTGAATGTCCTCTGTGTCTCAGGTCGACCTATTCGCCATATGATTGCCTTGGTACTTTTCAGGATGTACATGACATTCTAGACATGATATAACGAGGGCGCTGATTGGCTCTGTGGTAATAAATAAACAAAACTGATATTTTGTGCCACAGTACTGTGTCAATAGCCACTTCAAAATCTTAAAGGAACTGAAGGTGTTTTGCCAAGAACAATGGGCAGCGTTACCATCTGAGAAAATAAAGTGCCTCATCCACAACGACTACAAAAGACTTCAAGCTGTCATTGATGTTAAAGGGGACAATACAGAGGATTAAGAGCTAGGGGATGTCAACTTTAGATCAGGGTCACTTGGATAGTTTCTGTTGTCAGTATGATTCAAAAAGAGCAAACATATTTGTTTGATATGACATGGCTTCACCCAACCACTTCCACTAACGAGTGAAAGAAAAGTATTTGTATTATCCTTCATATTCTCTGAAAAATAGATACTTAATTGATCCATTGCGGGAAATTATTTAAAAATGGCCAAAGAATCACAAATTCTGCTAAGGTATGTAAACTTATGAGCACTTATTAGCTGTTTGAGAAATGAGAAGCTACTCATCGCATCAATTAGTGCTATATAACTTGTTGCGGCTGGAACATTTTCATAACTGTAGTAAACATCTAATGGAAAATATCTGGACTATTTACTTAGTTAAATACATACACTGACTTTTTTTGGCCATGTTGTGTATAATCCCCATAATGAATAATTTTATGTATTTTATTAATATTTATTTGTAAGTTTTGTGTGGAAGAAAATACTCGTGAGACAGAAAATTGCATTGAGTAATCACCAAGTCCACATATTTTAAATTCAAAATATGTTTTCTGTGGGTTTGTTGGAACTTTTAGATTATATCTTATCTGATGAGTCTTTCTGTAAAAACACATTAAGAATTCAGGGTAGATATTTTTCCTTGCTTTTTTATTTTAGTTGTAAAAAAAAAAAAAAATAATAATAATAATCCAACCAAGTATGGCTCAAACCTCTAATCAAAGTCTCAATAATTTCGCAATAATAACCACACCAAAGCATTTCAGAGAACATTGCAGTGTCATCATGTTCAAAGTGTTGCACATCACAATTTTAGCATGTATTAATATCCTGGTCTTTCATCTAAAAAAAGACAGACTGTGTTAAGAAACAACACCAGCAGCAGAGACTAATTGTTTCTGCTTTATTTTTCAGTCTCCAACAATTATCATTTTGCACAACAAGTCAACAGGATCCATTTTTATTCCTCTGGAGGGTAAATGTTGGACTTCTAGCTGTTGTTTTTAAAGCTTACCCACAGAGAAAATCGTCCTGTTTTCCTGGACCATGTCTTGCAAGCCCACCCCTCTTAAACTTACCTCGTCTGAAGTGGCACCACCTCAACTTTCATCAACCCGTAAAGACCAAAACACACACCATCGACCAAAAGCATCTACTGATTTAAAATGTTTCACTGTTGATCCACTAATCCTATCAATGCATGTAAATAATTGGTGTAAAATACAGTTTTTCATCTTTTCATGGTCATCAGATATGACCCGTTTGGATGTTCAGAGGCTCTGTAGTTACCATGGAAACACTGTCATCTTCTACAACATTGATTCACCAGTAAAACCCATGGAGTTTCATCAATGACAGTGGATGGACACACTTGGTTTAATGTTTAGTCAATGATATTTTTGCTGAAAAAGTAACTTTTCCCAAATTTTTTTGTGATTTCACAGAATAACCTTTGAATTTACTCTGAGCTTTTATGAACATCTACATGATCGGTGAATTAAATCACAGTCCCTGCAGTGTCTTAGAAAGTCTTCAAAGTCTTGAATTTATAAATCTGCATTTAATATCTTAAAAACGTCTTAAATTTGATATGGTAGATCTTAAGTTATGTTGCCATAAACTTGTTCACTGCTTTAAAGAAAGTAATGGTAGGCCATTCAGTTCCACCTGTTCCGACCCGACAATTTATTTTGAAATTAGGAAACAATTTTTGCTAACTTTGCAGAAATGATCACTGAACATTCAGCCCAACACGTGCAGCCATTAGTTGCGTGCATTCCCCAAGAAAGCTGACTTTGGGAACTCGCGAAAAGGAAGCATAGGGATGTCCAAATTTAATAGTACCTGGTTGGAGAAAAGATCATTCTTGACCTGGTTGACACGAGTGGAGTGGAACAGCTGTAAAATAGAAATTAAATTCTGTTCCAAGTAGTCTTAAAAAGTCTTAAATTTAACTGGTAGAAATCTGTAGGAACCCTGTAAATACAGAAAAATACATGATTTACACTAAAAATCTTCAAATGAAGAGGATCATATTACAATAAATGGCGATAAATCCCTTAAGAAAGGTTATAGACCGCTTTGAAGTCAACGTCAGTCTATTTCATCGCAGTTGTGCACACAATCTGGTGGCAGAAAAACACTGTATATCAACAGAAGTAAATTGAGAGATCAGAGAGAATAGAGAGAAAAGAGGAAAAATGTCTTGTGCTGTAGGTTGTCAGAATAGGAATGCTAAAAATGCAACCTTCACTTTTAACGAATACCATCGTTAAAGACACCTTTTGAGGCAAACTGTAGACACTTATCATTGAAGCCATTAAACAGACAGACTGGACTGATGAAATCATCTGGAATTCTGGGCTCTGCAGTGCCAATTTCATATCAGTATGTACATTAAAAAACACTTACTCAGTCATGTAAGTGCAGTTGGTTGTCAGTATAGAGTTGGTCGACTTGTCGGTGATCGTCCACGTCTCGTAAAACGGTGTTTTAAGTCCTTGTCGCTTACTTGGCAGCACGTCAGTCCTCAACACACAAAAACCATCACAAATCTCAGTGTTCAATATCCTGGACATGACCCCAAAGTACAAAGTTTGTTGTATATTACAACCTGTTGTGTGTTTTTTGTGCTCTTAAACTGAAGGGTCAAACAGGATGTTCACTATAAAAAGTGACATGGGCTGCCTATGTGATTTTTCTCCCGTGAACTGTGCGAGTCACCACGGTATTCCTACCCTTAAAATGTCCGGTGCAACAAAATTCTAGGCATTGAGGGATTTGTATACCTCGAGGCTTTCTTTTGTGTAAACGCTGGGTTTTTCAGCAAGATATAAACATATATCCGACCACTGTAGCTTCGGCCATTTGGTTGGCTCCGTGACCCACTGAGCCAACAGTGAGTATGGATCAAAAAACCTCACCCCGCTGCTAATGGACAACTTATCTTTGTAAGACATCTTGTCTCTCATTGACAGACCATTAAAATAATTGGAGAAGGCCTCTGTATCTTCCATTAGTCTGTTTGTCTCCTGATTTTCACGCTCCTGACACCGGCTTTCATGTACTGTTGATGCCACAACTGTCACTTTCTGCCACCTGTTAGGCCCCGCCCACTAAATATGTCATCACTGTTTACCAACATCAAAATGGTCTATATAAAGAGAAAAATCAATTAGGGAACTAAATAAAAGTATCACTGAGTTTTTATGGGGGGAGGTGCCCTATTGTCAGAAGGCCAGTTGGTCAGAAAACGGTTAGGGTTTGATTTATCAACTAAATCAAACTAATTTTCTGACTAAAGGGCCTTCTGACAATAAGGTGGGCACCCTTTATGGGTTAAAAACAAGCTAGCAAGATATTTGATCTATTGGACAACATTTTTGCTTCTCAGCTGCCTAGGAACCCATTGCTGGCCATCCTTGGGGCCATCCCTGAAACAAAGATGAGCAAGAAAAAGACATATCTACTGCA
The DNA here is from genome assembly GCF_902148855.1 of Sphaeramia orbicularis. Classification (NCBI taxonomy): domain Eukaryota; kingdom Metazoa; phylum Chordata; class Actinopteri; order Kurtiformes; family Apogonidae; genus Sphaeramia; species Sphaeramia orbicularis. The sequence goes on from NC_043975.1 coordinate 19,286,960, forward strand.
TATACTACTTACAGCAGCTAGGAAAGCAATCAGACAGTCAGTAGTGAGGAGAAATTTTGTTATGGGAAGATAACTTTTTTGTTGAGACTCCAAAACACACAATTTGTGGATCGATGGGTGCCATGGCTGGAGGTGGTAGGTCAGGAATGGGGTTAGGTAAGGGTGGAAAACCTGTACATCTGGGCTAGGAACTGTAAAAAGAATTTTTCTTGTCGGTCTTATGTATGCCTTTGTGCATAAGAAATCAATATAAGTGAATCCGCATAGGAACTTTGTGTTGGTAAATGCAAGTTATGCAAATTTACAGGATTTCAGTTCTGTTGCAACACGTTGATGGTCATATGAACTATGTTTTTAGCTCAAAAATGTCCAATTTCATCACAATTAATGCTATATTTTCATGTCACAAATGGCCAAGTTATATTTTATCTGAATTTACCTGAAAAACAAATATTCTATTCTTTTAGATTCCCCAATTTTTTCTTACAAGATTCTATCCTACATATCACATGTTTTATTTTTACAGGATGCAATCTGGAGTATGGTGCTGATCCATCCTGCTTATGTTACACCAATAAATACATTAAGAATGTCACACGTCACTTTTTAAATCAACAGCTTTCTAATAATAAGCATTTTTGTAAAGAAATAACAATTTTATATTATTTACTCTTTAGTATGATGATAAACTATACAAGAAATGATTATGATACTAGTTTTTGCACAGGGATCATTTGTGGAAACGGTGACATGGCTGCCGAGCATCAGTATGATGGGATCTGTAACAACCATGTCACATCCGTCCACTGCCACATTTTGTGTTTTTGTGTCAGCTGTTATTGTTTTAGATCCACAATACTAACATTTATGAATAAGAGGAGAATTAGCAATAGTAAGTATATGAGTTTATTACTAATAAAGTACTGGTACTGACCAGATCATCATGGGTAATGTCACGTCCGTCCACCAGCAACAGTTTTCACATCCACGTGCTATTCAAAATCCAATATTTCTGAAAATATAGCTTCCACTATCAAATTATATCAGTAGTCTGTGCACAAATGTATTAGCATTATTTCAACACAGTTCTATGCATTTCTTACAACTTTTTTTTTTTTTGGACAAAAATGGCCACTCATTTGACCCCTAAGTAAATTTTAGCCATTTTACACTGTCTTATGATCCAGTAGAATGTAAAAAAAAAAACAAAAACAAAGGTAATAACTGGAACATGTATTTTTTTGTGTTGGTGTTCAATAAAAATATAAAGTCAAAAAAACAAAAACAAAAACAAGCTAGCGGGGCAACTTAAACCCCCTCCGATTTAGGCCCTTCTTTGTAGGTCCAGTGAATGTACAGGAAAGAAAAAGAAAAAAAAGTTGAAGGTCAGAAAGCAATATCTTGAAGGTGCGGTGGGTAATACTTGGTCACCACTCGGTCTTTGTACTGAGACCTTTACTCAGTCACCTCAATTATACTGTACCACCCTGCACTAATCTGGGCCTTTTTCCTACAGTTCACTCAACATGACAGAATGCATTTCCATACTAATGCCTAGGGATTCATCGTGTCACGTGGGAGTTTGCTTGCATGAATATGTGTGTGTATGTGTATGTGTGTGTACTTGAACCGGAATGGGAGGTTGAATTCCAGTTGGAGGCCTGTTTTCTGCAAAGCTGTCTCCAGAGACTCGATTTGCCGAGGAGGTTAGCGCCGCATCTGAAAATGATGCAGGCTGAAAAAAACTGTATTATTTCATTCAATGAGCCTCTGAACACAACAGGACTGTTTTTTTGTTTTTTGTTTTTTTTTTTTTACCTCCACTTTTTGTGTCAATGTTCTGATGTATGTGATTGATGTCCCTGTTTTTGTGGTTTTTTTTCTCCTCACCTCACAGCACAGCCGAATCCTCCGAAAATTCACGAAGGATGGTGGGCGTACAAGGAGGTGGTGCAGGGGAGCTTTGTTCCAGGTAAGCCTCAAAACATTGTGCCGTGCTTTGATGCGTGAAGTTTCCTACAGAATACTGATTTTCTCTGCATGCGCTTTAACTACACTGTGTGCTTGATCCTGAAGTGCGAGCTTATTACATATTTAGGATAACACTGGGCCACCTTGCCATTGGCAATAGCTTTACTTTCTTATTCTGACAAGACCTCTTTGCCCTTCCCACACGGCAGACATTTTTTTATTTTTTTTTCCCCCACTGACTGATTGACGGTAACTCGTTGCTCCCTACACCTTTTCCATCTAGTTGTGTATCTGCGTGTCAGGCCAATTATTTTTTTGAGATTGTGTTTTTCTGCTGAGTTGAAGCTTTTGATGAAGCCTGCAGGTGGCTGGCTGCGTGTATGTGTGTGATGCTTTCCGTATAATGTTCACGCGTTCTGTGGGAGGTTGATGTGAAGAAAATACAATTTTATCCCGTAAAAGTTGAAGAGGCAAACATTTAGAGATGAGAGTCTGCACAGTTACTGAGCAACATTCAGTAAGAACTTGTACACCAAACACACACGCTGCAATAATTATAGCAAGATTGACATTGTTTTTAAATTGAGATAATGACTGAAAACAGCAGCAACACCACTATTACTGCCCAGGTTTTGAACTCATTAAAACATTAGAGTGTTTTTAATCACAGTCTATGATTGGACGTGCAATCTTAAGATATCCTGTAGAGTTCATAAATAGTTGATAGGCTTCTCTGTTTGCACAAATTAAACCAAAAATATTGCATTTCAGATACGACTGTTTCTACAAAGATATAACAATAAAGAGGACATTTGCACGTGATCATCAGCTGACCCCTAACTCTTTATAGTTCACTCATAGAAATACTTGAAATTCAACGTTTCAACTTTAGTGTGTTATAGGAGGACATAAGACTATCGCTTTTGTGAAATTTTTCAAAAAATGTATTGTTACATAGAAAATCAAGGTCAGTGAAGTTACCATATTTGGTTCCTTACCCATAAATGGCCAAAAAATATACGTATATCCACAAAGTACACCGCCAATCAAAAGTTTGGACTCACCTTTTTATTTAAATGACATGAGATAGACCTCAGATGACCAACCAGTGCTCGGCATCACTGGAAACTCCTGCAAGACTTTTGGAAAACAATTCAGTTGCCTACCTCGTGAAGCTCATCGAGAGAATGCCAAGAATGTGCAAAGCAATAATAAAAGCAAAACATGGTTATTTTGAAGAATCTAAAATATAAAACATGCTTTGAGTTATGTAACACTTGTTTTTTTTAAAAACTGTGTAATTCCATATGTGTTCATTCATAGTTTTGATGCCTTCAGTGAGAATCAACAATGTAAATAGGCATGAAAATAAAGAAAAAACAGGTGAGTCCAAACTTTTGACTGGTAGTGTACATATATATATTAAAAAAATACAAGAAAAACACATTTAAAGTGAAAGGGACTTGTATTTTAGAACATTAGACCAACATAAGTGCTGATCCAGACACCTGTCCACATCCACATTATCCCTTTGAACATCATTCCTTACATTAGTACCATTACTTCATGGTACCTAACAAAGCAGGTACACTCACTGTTCATGCACAGGTGGACCTTACAGACCCTGTAGACCACATTGGACCTGAGATTACTGACTCACTATAACTTTTGCTGTTACTGTCTTGTAACACTGGTCTACATTTTTTTTTAGAAATGATTTGCTTCAGACATTAAATGTGCTAAATGTTACGTATTTTAATAAGATTAATTGGGAAAAAAAATAACAAAAGTGCCGGTTTGCTGACGTTTCCAAGGTATATGATTAAGTGTTATTACACATATATATTGGTTTATGTACATTTATATAATAGCTTTATAAATTTTCCACTAAATCGAAACTGTAAAGTGAATGTATTCTAATGTGCAGACAGTGTTTTGAAGTTGATCTTGTAGCTCTGAGACAAATATTCCTTTTGAGTCAAACCCATTCTCTCGTTAATTCTTGAATTTCACATTTTGACCCAAGGCTGTATCTTGGAAAGTTCAGCCAACCAGCCTTTTTTTACTTGATTTTTCTTTATCAGTGACTCTCATGTGGTAAAATTTCATTACTTTTATTCTGGAAGCATTTTCCTTGTAGACCAGTGTAATGTATGTAAATTACCAAAAATAGTCACTTGCCTGATAAAGGGTTAAAAGCATGAAACTGGGAGGAAAACTCCATATTTATTTATTTATTTATTTGGAGTTTGGCATGGAATGGCAAACTGCACCTCAGTGTTAACCATCATGTAAGGTGAGGATCTTTCTTTGCTTTGAAAATGACCTCAAACATCATTTGGACATTGAGATAATTGGTCAAATGAACACTAATGGACTGATGTATTGTGGTTTTGTACACATTGTGAAAATCATCCTTTCTTCCCCAACACAAGCTCTAAGGCTTTCCCTGCATGTCTGGGTTCAGGCACATAAATAAGTGCCTGTTTGTCCTTCCCTCTGGCACCACCTACTCAGTGGTTTGCTGCTCCATTTACATCTTTGCTATCTCTTGTAGCAGTTCTCCGTGGTGCACTTGCTTTACTAACTACTGTACAACAGCTGGAGCAGTTAACACTATTCATGATCCTCCTGTGGCTGTTCGCAGAATTCCCATCTCTAGTTACCTCGTTCTGCAGCCGGCTGGATTTCATAGCCGCAGACATTAAAGAGAAAGGAATGTTTTTCACTGCAAATAAAGTCCAATTTAATGACACAAAGGGACATAATGCACAAGCTCATTTCAAAATAATATTGTATTAAAACTTGGAGTTTAAGACGTGTATTGGGCTGTAGGGTCTGTCCAGTAAAAGAACGGCTAATCAGAGAATACCAGATTCAGCTGTATGAATATAAATGAACATCAATAGGCTCCTCAAATATATGCAATTAGGAGCTTGTACCATCAGCATATACAAAGTTTTAAGGATATGGTCCTCCGGAAAAGAAAGTAAGAATAAGTCTTAAAAACGATAATATAATATAATAAGGTATAAGAAAATATCACATTAGAACACTATTCTGTTTCTACCATAATTTCACAACTATATTAAAAACATGTTTCTTGCGTTTTGAACTCTTATTATTATTCATCCAAATGAGGTTTTACTCCCCTGCAATGAGACTGTTAATTTTCCTGAGGCCTCTGTATGACTCCTGATATAGCGAATCAAATCATTCCATAAAGAACAAGCCTTAGATTTAAAAATAAACTCTGAGATTGAATAATTTATCAAGCTCTCAAAGCTAAATATACTGCATTTTGCCAAGATGTGACCATGATGCCATCACAGGGTTTTTTGTATGTTATTTATTGTCTGATTGTGCAATGATTTAACAGTTTTTAAGGTTTATTGTGAGACTTGTGACCAGGAAGTGATACAGTATGATGTGTTAGAATATTACAAAATGCATATGAAGCTCTGAAGATGTACATATTTAACAGATATGATTTTTACAATACATATTTTTTTTCTAAGATATTATTATATCTTTTAATAATAATGATGATAATTTAAGATTTTTTTTTTTTTTTTTATTACATTTTCTGTATCAAAATGTAGGTGCAAGAAGATGATTACTAAATATTTAACGTTACTAATAATTTCGTTTTTCTGGCTTTGCTCGCAGTTTTTCTACAGTTTTTGACTTTCAGTGTCAGGTGGGTGGACTTCTGCCATTCTGATACAAAGCATAGAAATAAAAAAAAAAACTCATCAGTGACCTCACTAGTTGTTCTTGTGGATGCATATATAACTGTATCATCGGTGTATACATTTGGCAGCAAACCCCAAGACATGTTTCAGGCAGATCATTGAAATACACGCTAAACAGCAGCGGTCCTAAACATGATTCCTGGGGTATGCCCATGCTATCGGGATGCAGGGCGGACTTTTCCGTGTTGACCCTCTTACACTGAACCATTCTGAAGATTTATTCAAGTAAAGGATTTTTGGTAGTTTTGATATTAGCACATTGTTGTTAATACCAAAGGTTAGGAAGACTAAACATACCACATGACCTTAATCCATAAATCATGTTTTTTTTTTTTTTTCAACAATTTCTTTTCTCTGTACTGTGCTACTTTGGTGTCTGTTCCCAATCAATTTTTCCTCTAGATTTAACCTTTCTTAAATGATTTATCACCATTTATTCTAATATTCTCCTCTGTATTTTGCATTTTTTCAGTGAAAATCATGTATTTTCCTCGATTTAATTCACTGATCAGGCAAATGTTCATAGAAATGCAGATTAAAATTGAAAAAAAGTGGCTTTTTAAGCAAAGATATCCATAACTGAACACAAAAATAAGCATCTCTATTCAGTCATTGATCCAACTCCATGGATTTTACAGGTAAATCAGTGTTGTAGAAGATGATGGTGTTTCCAGGGTAACTACAGAGCCTGTGAATGTCCAAATGGGTCAAATCTGATGACCATGAAAAGATAATAAACCGCATTTTACATCAATTATTGACATGTGTTGATAGGATTAGTGGACCAACAGGTATTAAACAGTTTAGAGCAGTAGGTGATTTTGGTCGCTGGTCTTTATGGGTTAAAAATGGGAGAGATAACCACTATTTTCCATGTCTGAGAGAAGGTTTTTGTCCCAATTGACAGGCACATGAGGTGTATTATTGGTTCGGGAAAGTATATGAAGTAGTGCGATTACTCCTAATTGGGTCTTTTGGTTTCCTGTAAAGGTTTTTTTCCTATTAAATGGATTTTATGCAAATTCTGGAGTGAGACGACCCAATGATACAAACAATGATAACAGATGTAGTGATCAATAATATAACACAGTAACGCCTCCAGACATATTTAAAATGGGTTTGAAATGATGGACAGTGTGCAGGGGTTCTTTCCTATAAGTGCTTATTATCTAGTACTCTGATACAGTGAGAACAGTAATCTGTTACACAGCCTGGGATAGAAGTTGATGCTCTTATTACAGATTGTTAGTGTGACAACTCAAGAGACAGCTGCAGAATGTCATTCCTGAATTATTTATCACCTTTTACAGGCAGGCCGCTTCTTAAAAATTGTGACTTATCGATTTGATTGGCAGCAGAAGTAATATTATAGAAAGCGAAATGGAAAACGATACCACTCCCTCACCGGAGAAGCAATAATATCACCGAGTCCTAGCGCAGTAATGCTATCACAGCTCCGAGCCTCACTTCCTTTTTACCTGTTAATGGCACATTTTGCTTCACTGAGTCGTTTCTCGGTGGAGGTCAAAAACCGAGCTCCGGCATCAAAGAACTTTTGCACCCTAAGGTTAGTAAAGCATTCCCGTGTCACTGTGGCTGACCTTTCCAATATTGCTTATCCTTTCCAGGCACTCTCAATTAGCTTTAAATTCGCTAAAGGTCATGTATGACTTTAAAAGCTACATTGCTTTGCTCTCCTCTGTTTCTTCCGGTGTCTGAAAATTATGTATATTCGCATAAACCTCTGAGTCAAATGGTATAAACTTATATAAACCTCTTATATTAAATGTCACAACACAGTGTATCTATATTTTATTTACTAATATATGCAGTCGTATTTTTTGACCTTGCTATCTTTCTGTAGTTCCGCCAAAGTGGAATTAATACTGAGATGCAAATACACAAAGAGATTATATATTAATTTATAACTTCAGCTTCTGCTTTTGTGTTCAAGTCTATTAAAATCTATTATTACGTCAAAGGACAAAGAATAGAATGGAGCTGAATAATGAGTTGCCACTGTGTATTCTCTGCAACAGTATCATGTGATAATATTACAAACACTGACATTGTCTTTGCCCCTTCTTTTCATTATTTTCTTTGAAAATACTTCACACACACACACACACACACACACACACACACACACACACACACACACACACACACACACACACACACACGCACATTATACAACCCTACAGTTTGGATACTGTGTGAAATGTAAATAAAAAACAGTTCATATTGCAGTGATTTGCATCATAAACCCTTATTTTATTCACAATAGACAACATGTCAAATATTTAAACTTTAAAAATTTACTATTTTCCAGAAAAATAAGGACATTTTTGACTCCTAAAGATTTCGGACAAGACCACATTTACCACCGTGTAGCATCACCTCATCTTTTTACAGCAGCGTTTTTCAACCTTGGGGTCAAAACCCCACGTGGGGTCGCCTGGTATTAAAATGGGGTCAGCTGAAATTTCCAGTAATTGATAGAAATAAAAATAAACTTACTAATAAAAAAAATATATGGTGAGCTCAGAGAGACAATCACAATCCATAAAAGACATGACAAACTGTAAAGCTGAAACTGAAGCACTGTGGTACTGTTTATCTTTCAAATGTTCATTGTGGTCGGATTCAGATGCTGCAGCTCTTTCATAAATCATATTTTTTTTAAATTATTGCTTGTTCAGTATTAATTGTCAGCCTTGTAAATCCAAGCTGGACTGACTGTACATATCCTGACCAAGGAAAAAAAATTCTCACGTTGTGTAGTAATCTACACCTGGTTTTTCTGCCTCCGTCCATAATAATATACATTATATAGACTAAACGTTGTCTAAAGTTAACGTTTATTTGCAACATAGTAGAGCAAACTATTACATGAAAAACACATCAAAAACAAATTAATTTTACCAAAAAAAAAAGTCTCTGTTTTGAATGTCTGGGGTCACCAGAAATTTGTGATGTTGAAATGGGGTCACGAGCCAAAAAAGGTTGGGAACCACTGTTTCACAGCATCTGGAAATTGAGGAGTTTTGGTAGAGGAATGTTATCTCATTCTTGTCAGATATTAGACTCTGGCTCCTCATCGGCCCACATTGAACACACCTCTCTTTTCTGTTTTATTTTCGGCACAAATTGCATCTGCAAATACACTGCCAGTTGACGTCCTATATTTAGTTTTGTTTTTTTTTTTGCTACACTAACTGGTGACACTTGACAGACAGTTATTGTGTTATTATTTGTTCGCTGACAGTAGCAGTGGATAAGTGTATTGTGTAGTGGACTTCTCGGGCATTAGGTTTGCGTTCCTCTCTGACCCTTTGTCAGAAACTAAAATCGTCTTCAGCCTGTGGAAATGGTCTGTATGTACAGTGTGTTGTATCCTAACGATTTTTTCTGCTCATTTTCAGGTGTATGCATCATTGAGATAGAAATTTTGTGTACAGACAACTTATTGGTCCTTATTTAACCCGTTCATGCATGAATTATGAGGAACCTTAAGCCTTAGGGGTCCACAGTCACGGCCCTATGACTGAATCACATGACATTTTCAACAAGTCGTAGCGTTGGAATTCAGTCCCACTTTTTAGTTGATGGTGATGGAACAAATACAACCGAGATATGTTTTAAAACCGGAGCAAACAAACATGAATAAAAGGATGAAATTGTGGGGGGGGGGGTGTTATATTTCTTACCATAGCTTCGTCATTTTTTGTCCTTTTTCAAAATGGAAAAAAACTGGCTGAATCTGCGGATTCTAATCCACAGACTGCATTAACATTGCAAGTAAGGGTGAGGATGACCCCCACCTGAAACAGACGGGGAAAAAAGGAGGACCGGGGGGTGAGAAAACTGGAGAAAGCGCTTATGTAAAGATATGCTCGTATGTTAAATATTTGGGTATAGTTTTAATTTATTACAATTTTGATTTTATATGCCTACTATTTGGAACCAATATTCACTTTCAAAGTGTTTGAAAAGGTTCATTAAGCATCTTTGTATAATTTATGCAATAACTTATATCCATTTTTACTTCTGCCAGGAGGTATTGTGTTCACTTTGCTTTTTGTGTTTGTGTGTGTTTGTTTGCATGTTTGTTTGTTTTTTTGTTTGTTAGCAAGATAATTCAAAAAGTTATGGATGGATTTTCATGAAATTTTCAGGAAATGTTGATACTGGCACAAGGAAGAAATGATTAAATTTTGGTGGTGATCGAGGGGGGGCAGATTTGTCTTGGTGGAGGTCTGCGCTCTCCGAGTGCTTTTCTTGTTCAAATTGGATTTTATATTTTTTGTGTGTTTTTGGCTTTTTCTGTTGATATAGTAGGTTAAAGTGAAAAAATAATAGGCAGATGAGATAGATTAAGTTGTGCTGAAAAAAAAGATACCAAACATGGGTATAGTAAACATTTCTTTATATAGTATAGAAAGGCAAACATCAAAAGTGCTCAAAAATGGCTGGAGTAGGCTCAGACAGCTAAGGGTTAATCAAGGTTTATTTCCTGAGTGTTATTATTCCTCTTTAGGCATGAAAAAAAACATGATTGAAAATTTTCTCATGAATGGAGTTCCAAAAATGTCCTCTCAGCAGGACACCATGCATTTAATTTTCGAAGCAAAGAAACATGTATTTACTGATATATAGAGTGAAAACTAGGAAATAAAAACATTTTTAATGCTGCTAATCTGTTGTTTTCTAAAATGCATAATAACATTTAAAAAAGAAAGAAAGGTTAAATAGAGAGAGAAATTAATTTGGGAGCTAACTCAAAAGTAGCTCTGGGTCTTTATGGGTTAATTTTGGTCAGTTATTTGGCTTTTTGTTGCTTCTATCATTATTTTATCCAGTTTCAGAAATCCACTATTGACTTGCCTTTAGTTTCTATCTAGATAGGAATAAAAAGAATGAACCACAGTGTGATTTTGGACACGTTCTAAGGGTTCTGAGTTTTCTATCATTCTTATTTGCACATCTGAATGGATTCTTCTCCATAGCAACCACATCCAGTCAGGCATTTGTAGTATTTTGACCCATCTGCTCGACTGAAATGACTTAGAAAGTAACCCAAAACCATCAAGTTGAACTAATTCAGGTTGATGCTCAGACCATAAACCTCATAAAACCATGTTATTTTAATACCCGCAACACCTCCCACTTTGCAGTTTTATTCCGAGCACTTCAAGATGTTCTCACTTCTACGTGTTGAGGGAAATTTGACGAAGCTTTGAGTTGAGATGAAAAAGAACTTTAAAAATTCAGCAGACTTGACCACTGGCTTCGATGGTAAGGTCGGTATCTACTTTCTGGTATTCGTACTCATACTTTTCCAGGCTGATCTGTCTGATGGTCCCATGTTTTGATAGAACTGAGGATGTGGGTGGAGCCATCCTACTGTGCAGTTATACCAGAGCCCTATAAATAGAGTTACGACACGTTTTGATGTCGTCGCTCCGGTTCATGTAAGCCTGAAGAGGTCCAAACAAACTAAGTGTTCCCATGTTATTTAATAACAGAAGCAGCGATGAACATGGTAAATCTGAAAATAAACCACACACAACTGTTGTGTCACTGCTGTACGGTATGTACTGTTGTGTGTGTTATACTTCTGAGTAGTGGGGATGACCACTGAAAGGACTGACTTTATTACTTTGAAAACTTAAATTTTGGGGGGAAAGGTTTGTGTTAGCTTGGGTAGGCTACTTATGTGAGTGGCGCTAACTTTGGAGGTTTGTTGGGTTTCTGTAAATTGGCTTAGAGTCTGGTTTTGACCAACTCGATATGTAAAGTGTTATGACATAACTTTTGTTATGATTTGGTGCTATATAAATAAAATTTGATTGATTGATTTACAAGTTCATTCGTTCTGCAATTTTACTGTACTCGTAAGGAGATGAACAATTTACCTTTTTTTTTTTTTTTTTTTTTTTTTTAAAGTTTTACTATTATAGGACTGAGGTACAAGCAGAAAACAGTAGTTAGCTGTGTGCACACAAGCTCTGCTCTGATAACACACACAATATTGGCATTAACCAGTGGTTAGCATAGCGGCTAACTTAGCATGTCAGTGTTAGCACAGAAGCTAAACTCATTAAAAACTCCACTTTAGCCAACTCCAAACTCAACAGAATTCTTATAAGATGAGTCGGATCTTCAAAATGCCAAGTGACAGAAGTTTTGCTTCTTTTAACTCATGAAAAATAACGTTAATGAACTTTTATTTACAGCAACTCTTCTCCTAATTAGCACATGACCTCAGCTGACAAACTTAACCAAACACCACCAGGTTCAGCAAAACAACTAAAATAAAACCCACCGATAACATATGTACTAATGTTACCTTATCTTAAAAACTCCATAATTTGTGGTTTTAGTGGTTAAACCTCAACAGCTAGCCAAGTTAAGCTAGCAAACTCAAGACGTTTTTATTTAGGAAAGCTTTCGGTTGATGGATTTATCCTTTTTATTTATTTAATTAAATTATTCTTATGTTGTTGTATTGCACCCATTTTATGTACAGACCTTTGTGATTTTTATCTGTGAAAAGCGCTTAATAAATAAACTTGCTTACTTACAAACTATAGGGCTACAGCTGAAAATCCAACATAATAGTTGTTTAAGATATAAATTTATTCAAACACTAACACATACCAAAGAAAACAGAATTTACAACATGAATGTCCGCTAATACAGGAAATACACTCGATAACTTGAAAGATGACGATATCTTATTAACTTAGTGCTGGAATTGCAAGATCAGCTGCAATAGAAATGAATGAGTTCGATGATGTTGCACTCAATGTTTGGAACTATCACCCCCTCCAAACCCCAGAAGTAGGTCCATATTTTGTCCGCCATTTTTTACAGCGGGAGTCTATGGAAGTGTCGCTACTCTGATATATATCAAAGACTCTGGGTCATACCCCCGCTGTTAGCTGGAGTTACATAATGAAGCTTCACTAAGTTTACAGCAGTAGGGCTTCCCCCGTGTTACGCTCGCCCAGGGCTGATAAGAGATGTGAAGGCACCAGTGTAGAACGTTACGAGGGCGAAGATGGACGGATGGACGGCAGGGGGGAAGGTGGATCTAAAGGGAGGGCAATGGCAGGGCATGGAACAGAGAGCTTGTGCTGTATTCTCGGAGACACATCACCGAAACAGGCCTGTATTTGATGAGATTTTATTCCATAATAAAGCCTCCGTTGTTGTTGATTTAGGATTAAAATATTTAACTGCCTACTTACACTGTATGTGAGGAAATAATCAGGATGAGTGACGCTTCTAATTCTATTAGCCACTGTTACACATCCAATAATTAAGCTAATTTTGGGCAAATTAAAGCTTTCCATAATTCAATGTAATTAGGATTTAGGCTCATTTTTGCTATGATTTGCTCACGTAGTTCAATTAAAATGTCTGTTGGAAATGTTGCCATTCCGATGCAATGGAGGTGAAAGAATGGACCTTTTTGTCCTTGTTTCAGTGAATGAAACAAAGAATATACCACCAGTTTTCAAAGTTCCACTGAAGAAATACTCATAGCAAGCTCCTGTCGACTGATCAAAGTACAAGAGGTGTAATTGCATAAGGCAGGATATTCAACTTTGTGTGTCATTATAACAAATTTAACAACATACAGAGAGAGAGAGAGAGAGAGAGAGAGAGAGAGAGAGAGAGCTATCTTTTTTTTCCAACATAACACATGAAATCCTTTTGATGAACAGCCCTTTCATCACAATGTGTCGTTTTACCTTGAAATATTTTCCTTGGCTATAATAAGGCAAACCATTTCAAGAATTCTTATAGATACCAAGACCAAAACATTTAAAGTTGAATGTTTGAATTATTTGTGTTTACTTTGTGTCTTAGAATACAGTAAAGAGCTTTTTTGAAAATTATTCTACTGCTGAGTAATACTGTGCCAGAATCAGTGTGATAATCTGACTTCTGCACATTGAATTTGTTACACTGAGGTAAACCAGTTAAAGAAAAGTGACCTTTAATTACTGTAATCATAGCACAAGTATCGCCAAAATAACACTAAGCTTGTAGCACTATGTCAGTACTTTCAGTAAACTGTTATTTTACCAGATTTAATCTCTTGAGACCCCGGAAAGTACAATTTTTGGCTTTTTTTAAAATAAATAACAGCCTATATTGGAAACATGATAATGCAACAGGTTTTTCAGATGCATTTTTTAACATTGTCATGGAATGTCCTTTGCGATGGACAGTTGTTTTTTTAGGATAATATTCTCTTTCTTTACCCATTGCCATGTTCTTTATTTTAAGAGATGATAGAAGTACATGTCATGTTAAACAATATCAGCTGAAGAGTTCAGGCGTTTTATTCTGGTTTCCACTAACCCTTTCCATTGTGATATTTATAAAAAAATAAAATAAAAAAAAAGTGGGTTCATTTTTGCTATATAAACATGGATATTGGTAACGAATCTATGCTGTAGGTATGTAGACATGTTTGATCAAACAAAAAAATCATGATTTCCAAAATGGGGATGATATGTATCTCCCACTAGTATCTCATCCACATTAACATTAATGTTTTCCTCTATATTTGGGCCATTTGTCCAAATATAAACACCATTCAAGCTCTTTATGTTAATATGCTTTCCAAAGTGAGACCATTGGATTTTTAATAGCTCCAGTTTTTGTGTTTCTGTGTCACCAGGAAAAAAAAAAAAAAAGAATTTGGAAAAGAATTTGCATTACACCCTGATTTTTGCATAACTAATTTTGTTACCCTACCCATCCGTTTGTGTTTGTTTGTTTGTTTGTTTAATGGTTTAACACTCTAGCAGCAAAACTACTGGTTTAATTCATAACAAATTGGGTTTATAGATTGCCAGTGACCAAGAATAGATTGGTTACATTTATGGAACAGTAGGTGAAAGTTAATATTTTAATGAATTTTTTAAATCTTTTTTTTCCCCATTAACTTATAATGGGTGAAATTTGTAATGTCTGCAGCAACAAAACTATCAGTTGAATTCATACCAAATTAGGTTTATAGATTGCCAGTGACCCATAATAGATGCCGTTACATTCTGGGAAACGTAGGTCAAAGTCAAAATTTTTTATGAATTTTTTTATATGTTTTTTTCCCCCATTTACTTATAATGGGAAAAATTTTAATGTCTGTGGCAGCAAAACTATTGGTTGAATTCATACCAAATTGGGTTTATAGATTGCTAGTGACCCAGAATAGATGTGGTTACATTTTGGGAAAAGTAGGTCAAAGTTAAAAAAATTTTTATGAATTAAAAAAAAAAAAATCTCCCATTTACTTATAATGGGCAAAATTTCAAATGTCTAAAAAAACATCAATTTTGTTTCGATTTACTTCAAACTTGGCACATATGTAAGGGCAATTGATATGCTGACATCAGCACATGCATAGACGTGATGACATCAGCTGGATCGATGCCATTATTAGCTACAATATGTGCGAGGAGCCAGGTTTGTTGTGCCTGGCACCACTTGTTTCCTCTATATTTGGGCCCCTTATTCACATATAAACACCATTGTAGCTCTTTATGTTAATATGCCTCCAAAGTGAGACCAATGGATTTTTAAACACTTAAGTTTTTGCATTTCTGTATCACAAGGGGAAAAAAAAAAAGAAATTGGAAAATAACTTGCTTTACACCCTGATTTTTGGATAACTATTACTGTTTTGTGTTATAAACATACACCTGAAACATCACACAGGTCACATACATGTATAAGTGAGTGTATTACCTGTAGGAGGTCATGGTTAACATGGACATATTTGGGCGAAGGACAAGACTGTTCCAAATATGTACCGCTGTTGTGGCAAAATCTACATATTATAACGAACACAATAAATAACCTGAACCAATATTTAAAGTAACTCAAAGGTATAACTCGACATGTCATGCAGCCTCTGTACCTACTATATTTAATATTATTTACAATGTCTGTATTCCAAAGTCCATCAGAAACACTGGGTTCTCTGTTTGTACTCTGGTCAATTGACTGGATGTTGATTCATAGAGATTCTATTGAAAAAAAATATTCAGCCCCTTGGATGTTTTTACTTATTATTCCGCATAAAAATTGGAATTGTGGCCAATTTAATTTGGCTTTTTCAACAAGAAATGTAATGAGTGATTGCAGTTGTCTTGCATTGTAGTGTGGACAAAGATATTTGAGAAGGCAAAGATAATATGGACAGAATATTGTTTAAAAATCAGGAAGAGGAAGAAAATATGTGTTTAGAAAAATATGAGATTCACATTCAACCTTGTTTACAATTGCACAAACTCACGTCCAATATGCAATGTGTGAAAACAAATAAATAGCAATGAAACTCATACATAAAGACTACAAGATTCCTCCACTTGCAGCACCCATTCAATTCCGGTTTTTATAATGGATCGTTCCACCCTTCTTCCGGCCTAGAACCGTAGCATCCGACTTAAGGGTGCTGATCCTCATCCCACCCACTCCACACTCCACTACAAATCTCCCCACTGCGAGTTGGCAGTCGCAGCTCGATGAAGCCAACAGGAGCGCATCATCAGCAAAAAAGCAGACATGCAATCCTGAGACCACCAAACCGAAACACCCTCCACCACTTGACTGCACCTGGAAATTCTTTCCATGAAAAAATAATGAACAGAATCATTGACAAAAGGGGAGAGCTGATGGAGTCCAACCCTCACTCTAGCTCTGGTTACAAGCTTTGGGAAGTTACTGAAATAATGAAATTGTGGGTGCAAGTGACAGACATGGGTTTTCTTCGCAGGGGGACTGGGTTCTCTCTTAGAGATAAGGTTCAGGAGCTCAGAGTAGACCCTCTGCTCCTTCACGTTGACATGAACCAGTTGAGGTGGTTTAGGGATCTGGTATGGAAGTCTCCTGGACACGTCCCAGGTGAGGTGTCTAGAGCATGTCCAACCATGAGGAGACCCCAGGGCAGACCAGGGATAGGGTGTCGGGATTTTATCACTTGACTGGCCTGGGAATGTCTCAGTATCCCCCTGGAGAAGCTGAAGGTGTTGGCCCAGATGAGGGAGGTCTGGACTCTGTTTCAGTTGCTGACCCTGGAACCCATGGATGGATGGATGGATAGTTAAATGACCATATTTACACCATATTAGTGTGGACTGGGCTTAACCCTTTATAGGGCACTCCTAGAAATACTTTGAAATTCAAAATTTCAACCTTAGTGTGTTATTGGAGGACATTGCAAGATTTTATTACTGTTGTAAAATTTTTCTAAATTTTTGACTGTTATGTAGAAAATCAAGGTCAGTGAAGGTATTGTATTTGGTTCCTTACCCATAAGTGGCAAAAAAAACAACAACCAAGAAGTATATATAAAAATTGTTGAAAGGAACATGTATTTTAGAATGTTAGAACATCACCTTCAGTAGTGGTGTGTGATACTGCATATTTTGGTATCGATTCAATACCAAGGGCCAGTATTGTTGATATTGATACCAATATGGCTCAATAATTAAGGTGGATGCATAATTGAATTGCTAAATATCAATTAATTTTCATGACCTTTAAGCGTTTTGTGATGTTTCCTTTTTTATTATTAAATAGTTAAAACCCAGGACAGAATTAGGGCAAAGTTTATAAGTAAATAGAAAATACTTTATTAGCAATTTTTTTTTTTTTTTTTTTTTTTTTTCCAGAAACAATAGAACAGTAACAAAACAATTTTTCCCTATACTTTAACATGTCTGGAATTGTTTTCTTAAATTAACAAAGTGCACAAAATGATCACCAGAAAACAAAGTAAAATAATTTTTTTCAGGTAGTGTTCAGAAACTGCAATACAAAAATTAAATGAAAATTATCTGTACCTTATAGCCTTTTTACACATTATTCAACTTGCTGTTGTCTCATTTTCGGCCTGAAAATAAAATATAACCACATGGCGCTGCTCTTCCATACCATTCTTCTGCTCCGTGTCTCAGTCTGCATGCGTTGTGTGTATGCTGGTGGGTGGGCACACCTGAGCTAGCAGCTTGCTTGTTTGCTTTGCGCTGCTGAGTCACGTGACGGCACAATATTGACCATCACCACGCTAGTATTGATCTGATACCAATATCGACATGGTATCGATACTATTGATATTAGGATCAATTCGCCCACCACTAACTTTCAGAACATTACAACAACATAAGTGCTGATCCAGACACCTATGAACATACACATTATCACTTTAAACATCATTACTCATATTAGTACCATTACTTCATGGTACCTATTGCTGCGTTTCCACTACGTGGTACCGGCTCGACTCAACTAGACTCGACTCCATTACAAAAAAGGACCTGGAATCTGGTACCTGGTACTAGTTTTTTGGTATCACCTCCGCCAAGGTTCCAAGACTGGGGATCAGATACTAAAACATGACACGACGTGTAAACACTGCAGACCACTGATTGGTCAGAGAGTTGTCTCTGTGACCCGCTGTTTTATAAAAAACAGATACAGAAGTTACAGTAAATATAGCGGTAGGTTAATCCATGATGACAGCCCATAAAACCAGACTGTGGTCGGTCGAGGAGATTCGGTCTTTGGTGACTGACGTAAAAATTCAGCATGAGCTTAACGAGACAACACACAACGAGCAGGTTTATCAGCAAGTCTCTGAGCAGATGACTCGGAAGTAACGCGCCGTATCGCTATGACATCCAGGTAGCGTCCTGTAATGGAAACGGTCTCCAGGAAGAGTACCTGGTACCCGAGTTGAGTCGAGCCGAGTCAAGTAGCATAACAAAGCAGACTCGCTGTTCATGCAGAGGTACAGGGGTTGGACAAAATAATGGAAACACCTTCACCTCAAGATGATAATGCCCCAATCCATACAGCCAGAATTTTTAAAGAATGGCATGAGGAACATTCTAATGAAGTTGAGCATCTCGTATGGCCGGCACAGTCCCCAGACCTCAACATTATTGAGCATTTATGGTCAATTTTAGAGATTCAAGTAAGACGTCGATTTCCACCGCCATCGTCTCTAAAAGAGTTGGAGGGTATTCTAACTGAAGAATGGCTTAAAATTCCTTTGGAAACAATTCACAAGTTGTATGAATCAATACCTTGGAGAATTGAGGCTGTAATTGCCACAAAAGGCGGACCTACACCATATTAAATTATATTTTGTTGATGTTTTAAGGTGTTTCCATTATTTTGTCCAACCCCTGTAGACCTTGCAGACCCTGTAGACCACATTGGACCTGAGATTTACTTGTCTTCACTGTAACTGTCTTGTAATGCATGTGGAAATGACCAAAAATAGTCACTTGCCTGATAAAAGTTAAAGCTAGCCGAATAATACCAGATCTGTACACCAAGATACCTCTCTAAAAGCAGTGGGATTTATTGTTTTTTGGTTGAACTGGCCCTTTTTTCTAAAGAGCACTTTCGAAAACAACTACCTCCCATTCCAACATCCACTCTTCTGCTTTAAATGAGATAAAAACCTGTTTGTGCAGCAGTTAAGTCATACACTGCGGTGCTCTAGTTGAGATTCCTGCTTTTTTTTTTTTGCTTTTTTTTTTTCCTCTTAACCAAGCATAGAGGACTGCTCTTGATCTCGACTGTGCAGGCATCCTGTCTAATCATCAGACCTTATCGTAGACTGCATCTCCACATCTCCATTTTTTCAGGGCCCTCAAACCCCATCAGAGCGTTTCGTCACAGCTTCTCATCACTAGAGTCAAATATAATCCTGTGTTTACCCCTCCCTCCCACTCTTGTTTGATAGCCACTTTTGTTACCAGCAATCAAACGGGCGGCTGCAGTTTTTCCAAGCAGCTTTGTGAGCAGATTAACAATTTTCTTTACACCCCACTGAGACGAGAACCTAACGCCAATTATACCCCCCCCCCCCACCACCACCACCACCCCTTCCCCTCTCTTTCTCTTCTTAACTGAAAACTCCGGTTAAGCCCCTCTCTGAATCAATGGAGGAGGCTAATTGGCAGCTACTTTGTATATGTCTGGCAGGTAGCGAGCGCTTCTTCAAGTGACAAACGCTGATCGAAAACCAATTAAAGGAACACAGACACCACCGGCTGGGCCACAGACAGTTTTCAGCCAGCAGTTTTATGGGAAGAAAATGGATATCCAATAGCACGCTGCCAGCTTTGTTTTGAGTGTACCCAAGCCAGCACTCTGATCTGAAGGTAGAAGTAAGATTCTCAGGTTTTGCAGAAGCTGCTGCTGTGGTGTGGGGGCAGGTTTTGATGAGACGAGCTTTCCCAGTGGTGGGATCAGTGCTTACAGAGAGGAGGAGATGCCTTCTGACAGCCAACACTACACACTAGAGGCTGTTTGATGGGCCTCGAGCATCTAACTAAACAGATTTGGCCCCAGTGGAAGAGACAGTTGCAGGATGAATTTCTTCCATCACCGTGAAATATTACCTTCCCCACTCCTTTTTTTTTTCCACTTTAGTACACAGTGGTACCATCCCCAGTCTTTTTTTTCCTCTTTGTAGTTTAGTGTACAGCTGCAAATGGAATGGTGAACAGTTACAATCTATCAGCTCCTATTTGACATGTTCAGAAAAAAAAGTAAAAAAAAAAAAATATTGCAGCATGTTCTGAATACAGATTTTTATTTTTATTGTTTTGTTTTTTTGTTTTTTTTTTAAATCGGGCAAGATTCCCTACACACCAGCTTCCTCTGACTTAAAAAGAAAAATTATCATTATCTCTCTGCTGTATTAACACTCACAAGAAATGTATGAAGCACTGAGAGCCTAACATGCCAATGAAATGACAAATGTGGGTGTTTTTTTTTTTGGTTTTTTTTAACAACTTTATCACTTTTCCATAACAACATTGACATCATTAAGGGGTTTCTTACAAAATTTACAAAACTGACCCCCCCCCCCCCCCCACATCCAGGTGGCATCATATGTGGGTGCTTTTTACTTCAGATTGAATAATAAATTAATTTCAATCCTACACAGGAAAAATTACTGAGCATTTTTTCCAGACTCCTTAGTATTTTCCTCAAAAACAGTAAATTTGGCTCTATATTGAGTTTGGAGAGCTCTACCCAAAGAGTAGCTTTTACTCTCTTTAGGGAGGGACCAAATGATATCTGACTAGAGTAATATTTTCTTCAATTTGTGTAAATTTTACTGCAGATTTACTGTGTAATAGTTGGTCTCTTTGGTAGTTATGTCATTAATACAGGTTGTAATGTTGTTTTATGTTTCCTGGAATTTTACTATTTTTGCATTAGTGGTGGCACTGCCAACCTCTATCACTTTATCACAGGATTAAAGAAATATTATGTATGCACCAATGCCAATACCAGTATTGAGTATCAGGCCGATACTGACCGCGTGTACTTCTACTCGTACTCGTAAAAGTGCTTTGATAAAAACACACAGATACCGCTTTACAGCAGCGTGACATACGCAGTTAAATGAAGTCAGCAATGTGGAGATTTTTCAAAATAGAAAATCTTAGATCTTGACTTAAAAGTAAGTATTAAAGACTATATTAAAAAAAAAAAGAATTAAAAATAAACTTATTTTGAGAAAGCAATTTAACAAAAAGTAAAATAAAAACTAAAATAAAAAGTCCAGATAAAATAAATGTTATAACACTGTGTCAGGTGTGGACATTAAGAAAGAGGATATTGTTGCAATATTGAATTAACTTCAAAATGAAAGCTTAGAATATTATACATGACAAACAGAACACATGGTGAAAGTCTGATAGATAAATCCAGTAGAATACATAAGCTATATTTCCTTTTTTACTGTGTTTTCATTGTTTATAAGGATACAAATATTCATCCTTCGCAGCCATTTCTTTAGTAATGATTGTTTCTGGAAAAAGGAGACTCTCTAGAGGCTCCTTTGATCTGTAGTACACGGCTCATGTGACAGATGAAACGGCTAACAGCATTATCTTAAACATGGAAGTGTCCGACACAATTTAGTCAAATTCTCCACACCAGAGGGAAATGTCTATTATAGCTCACAAGCTGGTGTGTTCACTCACACACTCACACATTTTTGTGATTATCATATCATCTAGAACTCATGCCCAAAATATTAATTATATTCTGACTAAAGATGCAAGATCCCAATTCTCAACCGAGATCATATCATGGCCTTGAGGAGAGCAGGGTCTGTTTTGTTACTGACTATATATAGTCAGACTATATATATTTATATATATGTGTGTGTGTGTGTGTGTGTGTGTGTTTGTGTGTGTGTGAAAACCGGTGGCTTTCTCTGTGCTTGTTTTTATGGTCTTATCCATTGACTAGAAGATTTCAAAACCACTTGGGAAGTTCTAATGTTAACTAAATGATTGTTTTGTGAGACAAGTGGCAATTTGATGATTTGCAACTGTTGAGGAATTTATGGCAGCTCTACAGTCTATCATTTTATTTATTTATTTTTTAACTTTTATTTAACCAGGAAATATCCCTTCGAGATTAAGAACCTCTTTGGCCAAGATCGGCAGCAGCAAATACAACACACAGTTACAGGATTACACAGATAAAACATATATAACAGACGTATTCAACAATAAAGTTAGTAACAAGTGGTGCCAGGCACAAAAAACCCCACCCCGCGCACATATTGTGGCTTATTTTGGCATCAATCCAGCTGATGTTATCATGTGTATGCCTGTGCTGATGTCAGCATTTCAGTTGCCTCTATATATGGGCCAAGTTTGAAGCAAATTGAAACCAAATTTATGTTTTATAGACATTATAAATGTTGCCCATTTTAAGGAAATGGGGGGGAGAAATGATTTTAAAAATTCATAAAAAATTTGAACTTTGACCTACTTTTCCCAAAATGTCACCACATCTATTCTGGGTCACTGGCAGTCAATAACCCCAATTTGGTATGAATTCAACCAATAGTTTTGCTGCTACAGCTACTTGAAGTTCCACCCATTATAAGTAAATGGGGAAAAAAAATATTTTAAAAATTCCTGAAAATTTTGAACTTTGACCTACTTTTCCCAAAATGTAACCATATCTATTCTGGGTCATTGGCAATCTATAAATCCAATTTGGTATGAATTCAACTAATAGTTTGCTGCGACAGACATTTGAAATTTCACCCATTCTAAATAAATGGGGGAAAAAAAGTTTAATTCATAAAAAAAAAAAAAACTTGAACTTTGACCTATTTTTCCCAAAATTTAATCAGATCTATTCTGCGCTACTGGCAATCTATAAACCTGAATTGATATGAATTCAACGATAGTTTTGCTGCTAGAGTGTTAACAAACAAACAAACTGAACCAAAAACAATACCCCTTGCCTCCCCTTCGGGGGGTGGTGGTGGTGGTGGTGGTGGGGGGGTTAAAATAACATTCACATGCAGATTACGAAAAAAAAGTGCAGGTTATGGAGTCGGCCTCAAATACTCTCAATTTGGACTCAAACTGTAACTGAACCATCAATCAAACATGCATTTTTATATCTATTTTCCTATTTATGAAGGTTCATGTTTGACTTGTTTTACTATCCCTGTAAGTAAATTAACTCTCTACATTTTACCCATCTTAATAAACACACAGAGCTTAACTTATACAATATATGGTCAAAACCAAAAGGCAAAAATAACAAAACTCACCAAACACCCTCTAGGATAGCTGTGAAATGAATGTAAACTTTAAGAAAATGTTCAGTGACATCATGAGAACTGATCAGGATTCACTCACAGAGATCGATTAGCGTCAGATTAGGACTGGAATGTGTTATCTTTACTCTAAAGTATCTTTGAACATATCCCGATGAACTGATTTCTACATAGTGGGACTTGAACGTTGAAAAAAGAAAGGAAAAAAAATGCAGATTGTAGATTATGTCATCCATATCAGCCCCGGTACAGTGTAGTCATGTCCCCCTTTGTGCATGACGGACATGAATCGAGGGTCTGTTCTCTACAGCTTGTGTGTCCTGTGTTGAACCTTTGTGTGTTGGCATTCAAAGAGAGTGTGTGACAAAAACCCCTTTTTGGTGACAGGAGCTGCTCAGCAGGCCTGCACACAGCACACACACTCTATAATCTGTCCTCCCGCAAACACAACCATTTCAACAATTTGAAGCAGAGAGGACCAAAAACATGTGGGACAGCTGTTAGGGCAGTGTTTACATTTTTAGTAACCTTCTGTCAAATTCAGATGCGATATTTGGAAAATCCTACCCCATACTACTCCTGCATTAGTTCGACAGCTCACACATCCAAATAAAAAAGCATGTGAAGGGACACACAGTGTGTACACACAGTGACAGCTGTGGGTATTAAGTGGCAGTGTGATGGATGGGGTTCAGACAGGATGGCCCTCATAACCTTCCCTTTATTTACCCTCCACTGACTGACAGCAGGAGGGGGAGGGTAGGGGAGGAAGAGAAGGAGAGGAAGAACAAAAACCCTTACTTAGATAGATAGTTCGATATCTGGGTCTGATCAAGCGAAAGTGAACATCAACATGAAAAAGTCAATTTGCACGCATCATTTATCAAGACGGCTCATTTTTTAGCTAAAGATCTGTATTTTATGGAACCGTTATCCGTTTTAACCCTTAGGAGTCCACGGTCACGGCTCCGTAACTGGATCACGTGACAATTTCAACACGTCGTAGGATCAGAAGTTGGTCACATCAACCAGTGGGGACAATTGCATTCAAAAGTGTGGACTTGAAAGACTCTACCACTTTTTATTTGATGTTGATAGAGCAAATACAACCAGAGATATGATGGTTTGAACCCAGAGTAAACAAACCAGAGGAAACGCCTATGTAAAGATATAGTTTTATGTCAAATATTTGAGTGTAGTATTCATTTATTACAATTTTAATTTTATATACCTAATATTTGGAACCAATATTCACTTTTAAAGTCTTTGTAAAGGTTTGTTAAGCATCTTTGTGTTATTTAAGCAATAAATTATATACATTTTTCAAATTGGATTTTATATTTTTTATGTTTTTTGGCCTTTTGTGTTGATATAGTAGGTTAAAGTGAAAAAATAATAGACAGATGAGATAGATGAAGTTGTGCTGAAAAAAATAGATACCAAACATGGGTGTAGCAAACTACAGCCAATGTGTTGTGACCTCTGGTTTTCATCAGGGCTTTTTTCAGTAAAAAAAAAGTCAGTGAAAAAAGCCCTGATGAAGACCAGAGGTCGCAACGCATTGGCTGTATTTTAAAGGATTGCCATGAAGTAATAAAGGCATTTTATTTTTTACACAAATCCTACAGTGTACCTTGGGACTATTTTTTTGAAATCTAGCATGCTATTGCAGATTTTTTTTTTACTCTAAATAGCCAGACACACCACAAGTTTCCAAAGAGCACCTGTGGATAATCACCAAGAAGAAGACCCAGCAGCACTTCCACTCTGCTGGATTAGAAATGGGTATAGTAAACGTTTCTTTATATAGTATATATAGGCAAAATCAAAAGTACTCAAAAACAGCCAAAATAGGCTCAAACCACAAAGGGTTAAAATACCACTTATAGAAAAAGAGTTACAACTGATTTTATTCATTGTACTTTTTACACCATAGCCATAGGTAGGGTTGGGCGTATCAATCTAAATATTGATAGTATGGATACTAAGGTGCGTTTCTCCCATTCCTTTAACCAAATGGTACGCAGAGATGAACAGCTGTGTCCCTTTAGAAAAAATAACATACAGCCTAAGAAAGTCATATAAAACTTTTGTCAGAATTTGGCAACCTTACTTAGACTATGTAGGTGCAATTGTAATTTAACTGGTCTTACTGTGTCGTGCCATGTGTCCTTTAGAACAAAAAGTAAGAGCAGGAGGGGGGCAGTATTTGTCACATTTGTTTGTTCCATTGTTTTCTTTCTTCATTTGTAAAATGAAAATTCGAAAACCAAAATAAAATATTTAAAAAAACAACTGATTTTATTCATTGTACTTTTTAAACCACAGCCATAGGTCGGGCTGGGCGTATCAATCTAAATCACAAGTGTCAAACATGCGGCCCGGGGGCCAAAACCGGCCCGCCAAAGTTTCCAATCCGGCCCGCGGGATGAATTGACAAAGTGCAAGTTAGGGCCTTAAACTCAAAACTAATATCATAATAACTTATAAATGATGACAACACCATTTTTTTTCTCTTTGATTTAGTGCAAAAAACATTAAATCATCAAAATATTTACATTAAGAAACTATTCCTTACTAAAAAAATGTTAATAACCTCAAATGTTTAAAGAAAATGAAGTGCAATTTTAACAATATTCTGCCTGTTACTAAATGTTTTGTGCCTTCGTAGCTCTGATCTGTAATGCACATGTAGCCTATAAATGATAAGTCGAGGCATAATATTGATAAAATTGTACTTACATTTCTTAACAAATTTCATTTTTCAGGTTATTCACATCCTTTTTGTTTGGATAGTTTGTAAATGTAAATATTGGCATAATTTAATGTTATTTTTTGCACTAAAACAATTTGCAGTTGTCATTATTTATTGGCTATCATGCTATTATTGTACTGGTCCGGCCCACTGCAGATTAAACTGGACTGAATGTGGCCCCCGGAAGAAAATGAGTTTGACACCCCTGATCTAAATATTGATAGTGTCGATACTAAGGTGCGTATTGGTATTGGTATTGGTATCGGTATCGATACTAGTGTGATGAGATCGATACTTTAGTTGCAGTTTCTCCTCTATACGTCCGGCAAATGACTCAAATTTCCTCACAAAGTTCACGCAAGCGCAGCTTCTGTCCAAGTCTGTCTGTGCAATCAGAACACCTCCAAAGTACGTAATTTGACAGTTAAGTAATTTGACGTTTTTCACCTAAAAATTTTTATCTCCCCAAATTTTGTTATACATAATGTTAACCCTTTTGTGCATACTGGTCTCTACAGTGGAAAGATATAATACAGCTGTTCTCTTGTATATTCATGGATTTTATTATTTTAGTTCCATATCAGCTAACACAGTGGATGCTTAAGCATCATCTCATACACTGCAATTCATACCATTCCTGTAACTTTGCTGTTCTGGGTAAACCTGAGCTACACTAACATGTTTGAGTGTAAATCAAGCGGTTGTTATTGTTGTTAGACTGTTATTAACTTTTTTTTTTTTTTTTTTTTTGCATATAATCTCCATAAAGTGAGTAATAACTAGTATTACAATTTGTTAAAATGTGACAAAACATCAGATTAATAACATCCAAAAAATGATCTCATAGTTTTCACACAGTGTATCAGTATGTTTCTTTGCTTCAAAAATTAAACACATGGTATCCAGCTGAGTAGTCATTTTTGCAACTTCATGAAAAATAGGTTCATAAAAAACATTTTCAATCGCATTATTTTTTTTTTCATGCCTGATGTAAAAACACTCAGGAAAAAAAAAAATCTCAATGAAGTTTCTCATAATTCATACATGATAGGGTTAAAGTGCTTATAAATACCTAAGATATATAATACATGCATATAAGTTACTCTGCTTACATAACAGACTGCTGAACACCAAATGTGCCCACGTGTTATCACTTGATCGGACCCATATAGCAGTATTTCTGCTGGGAATCCATGGACAGAGTTATTTGTTTCCCTTTCAGACTGAAAATTAATCATGTATTTTAGTTATGAGTTTAATGTCAATTCACTATTATTCAATAGTGAAAACATGTGTTATCCCATTTTGTTCTCAACATGGTTGCAGTCGTCGCATATGGAGGATGTGGCCCTGATGACAGAACACCTGGTAGAGAAACAGAGATCTTACTTCACTTCTGTTCATTTATTGAGAATGACAGATGAAGGCATGTCAGAACATACCGACTGATTGTCAGGGCAAGATGTTCTTAATAATCTAGAGGAAAAAATCAAAGCTGACCTGGACTCTTCAACTTGAAATGACGCTAAAACATCTGGCAATCTGTCTTTGTTTTTTTTTTTTTTTTTTTTTTTTTTTTAATTTATTAATTTATTTATTTTTTAGCTTGGCTCTTTGCAACATACTGACATTTGTAGCTGATAGTTTTTAGTCCAAAATTGCCTGTCAGGATCCTGCAATTAACCCATAAAGACCCAGTGCTACTTCTCAAATGAATTTTACCCTTTCATAAGTGATTTATCACCATTTATTCCAACATTATCCTCTGTATTTTATATTTTTTCAGTGAAAGTCATGTATTTTCCTATATTTAATTCACTGATCATGGCGATATTAATAAAGTTGAGGGTTGTTATTCATTCATTCATTCATTCAAGCTTAATTAAGGACACAAAAACTAGGTCCAAAGGATAGGTAAAAACATAGACAATAATAAAAAAAAATGCATAAATCTATATGTTACTACTAAAGTTGAGGGTTACTATATAAAAGAAATAGAGAAAACTGAAGAAAAAGTGACTTTTTCAGTAAAATCTGTCATTAACTGAACATAAACCAAGTGTCTCCATCCACTTTTATTGATCCAACTCTATGGGTTTTACTGGTGAATCAATGTTGTAGAAGATGACGGTGTTTCCGCGTTCACTACTGAGCCTCTGAACGTCCAAATGGGTCATATCTGATGACCATGAAAAGATGACAAACTGTATTTTACACCAATTATTTACATGGATTGATAGGATTAAACATTTTTAGATCAGTAGATGGTTTTGGTCGGTGGTGGCTGTTTGGGTCTTTATAGGTTGAAGTGGTCTGAGAGGATATGAGACTTCTGTATTTACTCCTTGGTGTGTTTTTAAGCTGTTTTAGATGGGTATGGAGGTGCAATAAAGGTTTAAAATAACTTTCTTCCATAACTTTCTTCAGTTAAACAGAGAAAAAACTGAGGTAGTCGTTTTTGGACCCAAGGAGGAGCGTCTTAAAATCAGCATGCAGCTCCAGTCACTTCAGTTAAAAACTTCAGACCAGGTCAGGAATTTGGGTGTTGTCATGGATTCAGACCTGAATTTTAAAAACCACATACAAACAATTACAAAGTCAGCTTACTATCACCTCAAGAACATTTCTAGGATTAAAGGACTGATGTCGCAGCAGGACCTTGAAAAACTTGTCCATGCATTTATCTTTAGTCGAGTTGACTACTGTAACAGTATCTTCTGTGGTCTGCCTAAAAAGTCTATCCGACGACTGCAGCTGATCCAGAATGCTGCTGCTCCAGTCCTCACTAAGACCAAGAGAGTGGACCACATCAGCCCAGTTCTGAGGTCTCTACACTGGCTCCCTGTCTCTCAGAGAATAGACTTCAAAATTCTCTTACTAGCATATAAAGCACTGAATGGTTTAGGCCCAAAATACATTAGAGACCTTCTAGTCCAGTATGAACCATCCAGACCACTCAGGTCATCTGGTGCAGGTCTGCTCTGTGTTCCCAAAGTCAGAACTAAACATGGAGAATCAGCGTTCAGTTTCTATGCTCCGTATATCTGGAACAAACTACCAGAAAATATCAGGTCTGCTGAGAGTCTGAGTTCTTTTAAGTCCAGGTTAAAGACTCACCTGTTCACTGCTGCCTTTGACTAAAAGGCTTTTGACTTTTTACATTTTATATTCTCTTTGAAACTCTGCACTGCAACTTTTGCTTTAATATGTGTGTTTTTATTTTTATTTTATTTTATTTTATTTTTTTTATGTGTTTTCTTACTTGCTGTTTTTAATCACCTTTTATATGTTTCTTTTATAATGTTTTAAATGTGTTTCTTTTTGTCTCTTTTATTTCAATGTCCTGTGCGAAACACCTTGAATTGCCTTGTTGCTGAAATGTGCTATACAAATAAATTTGCCTTGCCTTGCCTAAAAGCCATAATTACTGACGATACTGATCAGATTCCATCGGTGGAGAGCTAGATTTTGCTCTATCATCAGAAAAGTGGCTTCCATGAAAGTATAAAACAACATTAGATCATCCATCTTTATTTCTAGTCTTTTGATTTGGACCAAGAGGAGAGAGCTACAGATGGAAGGGGCCTGAAATTCTGATTTTTTTTTTTTTTTTTTTTTTTTTTGGCAACTGCAGCCAAATCTGAATCATCGAAGTTTACCAAATATCCAGGATGTTCTCTACAAACTCAACATTCTACCAACCATAGAGAATAAATTCTGGATCATGGAAGTTTGTATTAAGTTTTCCCACAGTGGTGTTCTAGAAATGTCTTTTATGCTGGTGCTTAAAAAAAAACAACAAAAAAAAAAAAACTTGGAGATGAACAGCAGTAATGGATTTGTGAGCCAAGCCAAAGTTGGTCGATAATGCTTGTCTTAAGGCTTTGACTTTACTGTTTGACTAAAGTTTGAGTGCATTTTAGCAAAAACTTAGACTGAGAATCTGAACCAATGTTTCACAAGTACCAAACCTGTAACCTAACCACCTGAATATCAACTAACTACTGTCATAAGCCCAATATTTCCTAAATATAATAAACAGCCCAGTGGTGTTCGGCTTCATTCTTAAATTAAAGTCTGTAATGGGCTGAACAGGACAAAACATTATTACCTGTGCCATTTGGAGGAGGTTAATTGTTTACTAAAACTTCTTTTTTCGCCACTCGGGGCCAATCATGCACAAGGACAAGAAAGGACTGAATATTTAATTGTCCACTGGGGGCTCAGACTCAGGTCACCAGCTGACCAAACTGTCCAGGAGCTAGCAACACACTTGATTAGCTGCAGGTGAATATATTTACATGGAAATTAGGTAAATACAGTTAAAAAATAGCATCACTACATGTCTGTCTTCAGTCTACACTGTGTCCTGAGACAAACATGAGCAAAACCTGCAGTTGTATTTTGTTTGTCGGATTAGAAGTACAAGTTGTGGCGGTGTTTTCAGTGGATTACCCACTCCCTCATCAGGTCCGCTTGTATGCACTCATTTGCGCTGTTCTCGGTAGAGGGTCTTTGTCGAAAAGAACTGGCTGAGTCTGTGTCTGTCTCGTAGATCAACCACAGACCTGGACGCTCCTAGAAGTGTTTTTGTTTGGATGGCAGCCTCATGCTAATTTGCCCTGCTTGGTAAATCTGGCCTTATTTGTGATGTAGAGAAGAGCAAAGAAAAGCTGATGAGGAAAGGCAAAAGGAAAATTTAATAGGAAATGGGAGACGAATGAAAAGAACTGGACAGATGACAAAAAATAAAACTGGCAAGGAGAGTAAACAGAAGGATAAGAGGGAAGTGAAGCAAAGGGTAAAGGATGAGGAAAGAGGAAAGGAGGTGAGGTGAAAATATGTAAAGACTAGGGATGGGTATTGAGAACCGGTTCTTTTTGAAAACTGGTTCCCAGTAGCTCGATTCCTTGGAGTCATTTGCCTGCCTGCTTAACGATTCCGCTCATCGATTCCGCCTTCGTTGTGCATGCGTGATGACATCACCCGCCATAGGGTCCAGTCCGGCCCCTGGGATGAATTTGTGAAATGCAAAAATTACCCTGAAAATATAAACAATCATTTTATTTCAGGTTCCACATTCAGACCAATTCAATCTCAGCTGGGTCAGACCAGTAAAACACTGTCGCAATAACCTATAAAAAATGGTAACTCCAAATTTTCTCCTTGAAAATGTAAATATTTTCATGTAATTTTACTGTATTTACTCTAAAACGATCATTTCTCAAAAACCATGAATAACCTGAAGAAATACGAACAACCAGAAATGTGTTCAGAAATGCAATTTTAAAATATTCTGTCTGTTACTAAATGTTTTGTGTATTTTTAAATGATAAACTGAAGCATAATATTGTTAAAATTGCACCTATTTTTCTTTAGAAATTTCTGTTATTCACATTGTTTCAAAGGATAGTTTGTAGATGTAAACATTTTCATGATGTAATTACCTCCGCCAAGGAGGTTATGTTTTTGCCAGGGTTTGTTTGTCTGTTTGTTTGTTTGTTTGTTTGTCTGTCTGTTAGTGTGCAACTTAACTCAAAAAGCCATGGACAGATTTGGATGAAATTTTCAGGGTTTGTTGGAAATGGGATAAGGAAGAAATGATTAAATTTTGGTGGTGCTCGGGGGTGGGGGGGCCCACGGGTGGGGGGGCCCACGGGTGGGGCCACTGATCAGCCTTGGCGGAGGTCTGCGCTCTCCGAGTGCTTCTAGTTTTTGACATTTTTCACTCTAAAACATAAAAGAAAGTTTGGAGTTGACATTATGTATGTATCATTATGTTATTATTTCACTGGTCCGGCCCACTTGGGGTCAAACTTGCCTGAATGTGGCCCCTGAACTAAATGAGTTTGACACCCCTGGTCTAAAAAGACGACACCAGGGCCACTTGGAACACTTGCAAAGCTTCCTTTCCTTTTAAAAGGGTGGAATCCCTCCAATACGCTCAAACATTTATCCACATAGCATGTGATTCATTTACAGGAATGTCACATATTCGATACACTACTTAGCGGCGCTTGTGAATCTAGCGGCAGAGCGAACACCAGGGCGTCATCTGGGTTGATTCATGGGGTTAGTAAGTTAAGCTTAAAATCAAGAGCTTTTTCTGCTTAAAAAATTAAGTTTGTTACATGTACACATTTAAATTAGTTGATAAGTTATTTTATTAAGTTGGTCAAAATGAAAAACAAGGAAAACAGTCAACTTAATAACATATCAATTTTGAACAGACATTTCTGCCTTTAACTTAACAAAGAAGTATATTAAGTTAGTACAACTTAAAAATCTTGTAAGCTTCCTTTAAAAGCTAAGTACAAATCTTATGTGCCATGGTGCAGCTCTACAAAAATACAAAAACAAACACAAAAAGGCCAATAAACATTGCCAAACACACATTAAGCCAAAATTAACACTAACACCACAACCAGGCTGAACCCCTGCACATAAAAACAACACATTTTCAACAACATGCCCAATATCCACAATGCAATGCGGAGATAATAAAAAAAAAGGTGTGGTCATGACTAAAACTTTGTTACTTAAATCTATTCAACTTAAACTTTTTCATACTTTCGACTATGTCTACAAATTAGTAGAATATACTTAACATTTTATAGTAATGTAACAAAACTTAAATCATTCACGCACATTGTAATTAAAGCATTTTAGTAAATACAAAGTGCAGGTTTACAGTGAACGGGATATGGCGTCGTCTATTATTATTAGTTGTGCATAATGCATATGTTAAATTTTTTGTCAGAGATGGAAATATAAAAGACAGTTAATGCAAACACACCCATTTGTACTCTTTTATTCCTTCACCCAATGAGAATTGATAAGGAATCGGTTCGATAAGCAAAATCAATAATGGAATCGGAATCGTTGAATTCTTATCGATTCCCATCCCTAGTAAAGACATAAAAAAAAAAAGACAATATTTGAGAATGTGGAGTTGAAGAGAAGGGAAAGGAGGAGGAGAAAGATGAAAGAAAAGAGATGAGAGGATATGGGAGATGGGTAAGGAAGGGTTGCAGAGGAGGTGTATGAGGAGAGAAGTCAAGTCAGAGTTAGAGGAGGCGAGGAGATGAAAGCAGAGGCAGCCGAGTGGAGGTTAAGAGAACGAGAGAGCCGGGATAAATAGAGTTGAAGGTTGGATGGAGGGTTCGGGTTGGGGGTGGGTGCTTAAAGAGCGATGCAAAAAAAAAAAAAAAAAAAAAAAAAAAACACCTTGGAAATTGAAAAATATTCCACACGGGTGACAGTAACCTGTGGGCTGATGGGTGCGCACACTTTCCTCACCCCTTTTAAATCCTTCAATTCCACAGGTCAGTGTGAATCGCCGGCTGGCTGTCAATCACCCAGCGAGTGTGAGCACCTCTGGCCTCCGACTTATTCTGACAAGAGGAAAACTTTCTTTTCACACTCCGTCTTTTGATCTGTACTGATCACTTAAGATCTGCTCAGTCAAAACCGGTTGTCTGGGTTACTCCGTAGCCTCCCTCCATCATTAAAATGCCAAATCCGCCTTTGCTCTCTTTCCTTTATGTTCACTTTCTTAGCATTCTGATGATGTCTTGAGTTGGTTTTCAGATAGAGGCTAAATATCTTCGAGTGACAAGCAAATAAGAGGCTGTTTAGAATAATCTTTGATCATCACCCAGGTTTGTCGGAAAAAACGTCTTTATCACAAGAACAATAGTTTAAGACACTGCTTCCCCTTAGGAATGCTGCTGGAAGAATGGTTGTGAACATCATTATGCTGTCAAATGGTATTTGAAGGTGAATGGAGAAAAAAGTCGAAGCAATATTAAAGAAAAAAAAAAAAAAAAAAAAAAAAAAGAAAGGCCCCTAAGGAGGGATCAGAAACCAGTTCAGAAGAAGAAGAAGCCGGCATCCTCTCATCCCCTCCCAACAATCGTCTTATCAGATGTAAATCTCTTCACAACAACAAGCTGGATGAGCTGATGCGTGGCGTTAAATATGAGGAGGTTCTCAGTCCCTGCAATCTGATTTAGTCCTCTGAAATGTGGCTAAATGATAATTGCACTCTGAAAATGCAAGGCTATGCATGTAAATAGTAAATATAGCATAAATCAGTCGATCAAAATCATCATCAGTCATCATCATCATTTGTCATTACAAAATTATTACAGACAGTTAAAATTGGCAATTCATTACAAGATACATTTCGTAATAGGACATTCCAGAAGCAGTCTTCAGTTTACAAATGGGGGCCATTAAATATGTGATAAGAGACCCAATTTACATTATAATCTTTAATAAATTCAAACGTTCTAAATAACTACAAACATAGTTGTTTGTAAAAAACTGAGGTACTCAGAGTAGGGCTGACATTAAAAAGCCTTTATTAAAGCATGGCCAAACAAATAAAAACTGAGCCGATGTGTTGCGGCCTATAGGCCTTCATCAGGGCTGATATAAGAAGGCCACCCATATGATCCTCCTATATACAGGGTAGAGAAGCAAAATTTACAATGTTTTGAGGCAGGGATTGAAAGACAGTGCATGACCAATTAGTTTTTTGAAAGTCATGAGAATTTATTTGCCACAAGAAAATTTACATAATTGAAAATGTTTTTATTTTATGTGTCCTCCTTCTTTCTCAATAACTGCCTTCACACGCTTCCTGAAACTTGCGCAAGTGTTCCTCAAATATTCGGGTGACAGCTTCTCCCATTCTTCTTTAACAGTATCTTTAAGAAAGTCGACATTGCTGT
The DNA here is from genome assembly GCF_902148855.1 of Sphaeramia orbicularis. NCBI lineage: Eukaryota > Metazoa > Chordata > Actinopteri > Kurtiformes > Apogonidae > Sphaeramia > Sphaeramia orbicularis. The sequence continues at coordinate 19,321,829 of NC_043975.1, forward strand.
GTGATGTTCTATTGGTAGCATGTTCTAAAACACCCCAAATAGCAGAATCCAGAGGGTTTAGATCTGGGCTAGAAGGCGGCCATAAACATGATTCCCAAAAATTGCTAAAGTTGGATTTGTTGCTGTTGTCAACAAGTGTTTTGGTGTTCTTGTGTAAGATTTTAACTTCAAATCATATTTTACTGCATTTCTAACGCTCTTGTTGTCTACCTCAAGTTCAATTGCCATTTTTCTCATGGATTTAGTTGGATCCTTTAGGATTTTGGATTTGAGAGCTTTAATAAAAGCTTTGGTACGTTTTTTGTTGCTTCCTCCACTTCCAGACTTTCTCGTAATAGTTTTGCTCATAGTCATTCTCTTCTTTCCATTATAAACAGTCTTTATGGACACTCCAACTATTTTTGAAATCTCCTTTGGTGTGACGAGTGCATTCAGCAAATCACACACTTTTTGACGTTTGCTTTCCTGATTACTCATATGGGCAAAAGTTTCTGAAAAGGTATGGATAATAGTGTTAGGTATGATTATGACATCAATATATGTTTGGTTTCAAAACAATTGATGTAGTGCCTGCTGAGAAAAAACAACTAAATGTTCATTGTAAATTTTGCTTCCCCACCCTGTATAGGGAGAGGTCACATGACTGAGCGGACCTTAAAGACAGAGATTAGAGAATTAAAAATTGAAACAGACAAAAAAACAGAGCAATACATAGAATATAAACAAACAACATAGACATTTCAAGCACTGAGTCTTCACATAAAGTGAGTTATCAGAAATAAACAGATAAACAATAAGGGTTTTAAATCAGGAAGCTGAGGGTGGGCACAAGTAAGCCTAGTGGGGAGGATCCCACTTGAGTCAGAGGAAAGGGGAGAAGTCGAGTTCACCATTCAGGCCTGGGTATTGTGTGGCGTCGGCTCAATTTTTATTTGTTTGGCCATGCTTTAATAAAGGCTTTTTTTTATTTCAGCCCAACTCTGAGTTCCTTAGTTTTTACAAACAACTAGTATTTGGATCCCAACGCTGATGAGCACCAGAAGCTAGGCAAGAAGACCAATGATACCCAAGCAGCACTCCAGGCTTGTGTTTTTTTGATCTAACTACAAACATATTTTGAAATATACATTTTTTTAATTCTATTTTTATTAAAAGAATTTAGATTTTTTTTTCCACACATTGAAAAAACAGACAAATACACAAACTGTACACATCCAGAGAATGGGTTAAAAAAAAAAAAAAAAACATTTCCAGCAGCTCAGCATTGTCTTGGCATACAAAATCTCAAAGTAAAGAATGAATGTATAGATAAAACTAAATAAAAACACAAAAACAGGAGGATTTTGGGTTCATATCCATGCAGTCATCTCAGCAAAATCAGATCTTAAAGGCTTCACATATTTCACCCATCCGTCCCAGTGTTGCATAAAAAAACACATCTTCAAATTTACAGTAAAGGTTATTCTTTCCATTCTATAAATTCCCGTATTTATGTCTATCCGGTTATTTATTGTTGGTTCTTTTTGTGTCATCCATCGTTTAGTTATTGCCTTTTTTATCTGCAGCTAGTAATGTGCTGAATAAGTATCTGTTTATGTTTTTGACCTCTGGAGAGATGTATCCCAAATGCATAGTTTTGAAATCAAATGGTAAGTAGGTATTAAGAATGATTTCTGTGGCTTATTTTTTAAATTTTTTTAATTAGACAAAAATGGGGTGGTGCAGTGGTTAGCACTCGTGCCTCACAGCAAGAAAGTCCTGGGTTTGATTCCAGCACCAGTCGATGGGGGTGGGACCTTTCTGTGTGGAGTTCGCATGTTCTCCCCGTGTCTGCGTGGAACTCCGGCTTCCTCCGACCATCCAAAGACATGAACTGATAGGTTAACTGATTAATCTAAATCACCCATAGGTGTGAATGTGAGAGTGATTGTTTGACTCTATATCACAGGTGTCAAACATGCGGCCCAGGGGCCAAAACCAGCCCGCCAAAGTTTCCAATCCGGCCCGCGGGATGAATTGACAAAGTGCAAGTTAGGGCCTTAAACTCAAAACTAATATCATAATAACCTATAAATGATGACAACACCATTTTTTTTCTCTTTGATTTAGTGCAAAAAAACATTAAATTATGAAAATATTTACATTAAGAAACTATTACTTAATAATAAAATGTGAATAACTTGAAATGTTTAAAGAAAATGAAGTGCAATTTTAACAATATTCTGCCTGTTACTAAATGTTTTGTGCCTTCGTAGCTCTGATCTGTAATGCACATGTAGCCTATAAATGATAAGTCGAGGCATAATATTGATAAAATTGTACTTACATTTCTTAACAAATTTCATTTTTCAGGTTATTCACATCCTTTTTGTTTGGATAGTTTGTAAATGTAAATATTGGCATAATTTAATGAATGATTTAATAAATTTAATGTTATTTTTTGCACTAAAACAATTCGCAGTTGTCATTATTTATTGGCTATCATGCTATTATTGTACTGCTCCGGCCCACTGCAGATTAAACTGGACTGAATGTGGCCCCCGGAAGAAAATGAGTTTGACACCCCTGCTCTATATGTTCAGCCCTGCGATGAACTGGCGACTCGTCCAGGGTGTACCCCCCTTCGCCCCTATGTAAGCTGGGATAGGCTCCAAGCGACCCCCGTGACCCTAGTGAGGATAAAGCGGGTTCAGAAAATGAATGAATAAGGTTTATGAATGAATCTTGAGGTTGAAATTTGGAGTTTCAGAGTATTTCTATGAGTGAACTGTAAAGGGTTAAGAGCTGACATGTGTATTTCCTCGAGGTTAAACATTACTGATTCAGACAGTAGGGAAAGGATTTCATTATATTTTTTTGCTAAACCTGTTAATTTATTAACATCTAAAAGGTTTGAGAAATATTTCGTATTTTGTTCAGACAATCAGATTTCCAAGTTACTGTTTGGATGGTCCTGAAATTAGATGCATCAGAAGCTTCCTCCGACCATCCGAAGACATGCACTGATAGGTTGATTCATTGTTTTTCAGCCTTGGGGTCACCTGAAATTTCCAGTAATTGATAAAAATTAAAACTTATTAATAAAAATATATGTTGAGTTGAGAGAGACAATCCCAATCCATAAAAGACATGACAAACTGTGAAGCTGAAACTGAAGCACTGTGGTACTGTTTATTTTTCAAATGTTCATTGTGGTCAGTTTCAGATGCTGCAGCTCTTTCATAATTCATAGTTTGAGTTCTTGTTTGTTCAGAATTAATTGTCAGCCTTGTAAATCCAAGCTGGACTGACTGTACATATCCTGACCAAGGAAAATAAAATTCTCACTTTGTGCAGTAATCTACACCTGACTTTTCTGCCTCCGTCCATAATAATATACATTATATAGTCTAAATGTGTCTAAAATTAACATTTGTTTGCAACATAGTATAGTAGACTATTACATGATCAAAAACAAATTAGTTTTAACAAGAAAAAAAAAAAAAAAAAGTCTCAGTTTTGTATGTTTGGGGTTGCCAGAAATTTGTGGTATTAAAAAATGGGGTCACGAGCCAAAAAAGGTTGGGAACCACTGGGTTAACTGGTTAATCTAAATTGCCCATAAGTGTGATTGTTTGTCACATTAATTTTGGCTGCCCTAGTTAAAACATTACACATTTGGAATGAAGAGAGTGAAGGAAATTTAGGAATGAGGGTTAAAAGTGCATCCTGACACACCTGACTGTTCTGTGAATGAACAGATTTACACTTAAAAAGTATGTGTTCTTGTATAATAAACTGTGACTGAAGTAAGATTTTAGCATCTAAATGAGGAAAAAATGGTGATTATTGGAAATGACACCGACGGCTTCAATAGTAAAAAGAAAAATGCAAAGGGCTACGATTGGTTTTAAAGCCAAGTGGAAAATCAGCTTTGCTCAGAGAAATGGAATGATGAGTGGAGTCGCCAAAGGTCATGTGACGGCCTGTCCTTTATAAATGACCTTAACCAGTTTTACGGTAGATTTGACACCGACTCCAAAGACTAAAGCAGAACTGACTTTCAATACGATGACATTCTTCTCCAACAGATTGAGATCATAGACGTCATGTCCGATCTGATGAAACCAGTGTTAACACGCTGACCTAACAACCGTGTGTTTTATCGCCATTATTACGACGTTCTGTTTATGCAAATGGCGCGAGGCTGCAGGACGGTAATGTTAGTGATGTTTTTCATAACAACTGTGACTGTGACTGTTATTGCTCAGTGTGGTGGAAGAATGGTGTAAATAATAATATGACTGTGTCAAATAAAAAAAATAAAAAAAATTGACTGGGATTGTAAAAGATCCTGGTAAAATTATAGGTTGACAACAAACACTGTTAGATTTGTAACATAACTCCGCTGTGTAAAGGCTTGTTTTATTGTCGTCGTTGCTGAACTCAGACTTGCATAAGGGATTGTATCTGTAAAATGTAGTCAGCAGCTGGAAAGTACCACTGTACTGCAATGTTGATGATTATATGTGTTTTAATCACTTGTTTTGCTGTGTTAATTGTTGTTTCTGGTGGCATTCTGTTGTATTTTACACTTTTATTCTAAATGTGTAATGAGCATATGCATAGAAAACAAATGAGTGGAAGGACCATGTAAAACATCACAATCTAGAGCTGAAACTTGCAGAAACTTCGCTATTTTCAGGTTGTTATTGAAAATAAGAGTCAGATCTCAACTAAGTTACCTGCTTAAATAAAGGTAAAATAAATAAATAAATAAATCTGCTTTTTTTTTTTTTTTTTTTTTTTTTTTTTAAACAGCAATCCCTGTATAGTGTAAAGGTCAAATTTTACCCAATCTGAAATGTTATAAACCCGTTCCTTTTTTTCATCTTAAAACACTCACAAAAATCAGTAGTCAATATTTAAAAAAATTAAAAAATAAAAATGCAACAATTGACCAAACACCGCCCCTTGTACATATTTCACCCACACTAAAAAAAATCTGCAATTTAACAGAATTTTCACTGTTTATTTTACAGATTTTTCCTGTATTTTTAAGATACGGGAAAATATCAATGAAATGACAAAAATAGACTGTGATTTTACATGTCAAATGTAAAATAACATGAAAAAACTGTAACTGTGAATAACCATAAAATTTCAATTTTTTTAAAAAGAGATGTTTTCTTTTTTCACAGATAAATACAGTTAAAATACATTTGCAAATGTATCATAATTTCACAAATATTTCTTTTCTATTTATGAGATTAAACTGTTAATTTAAAGTTTAATACTGTAAAAAATATAGATATATATAAAATGAGATAAAATTACTCACAATTAACCGTTAAAGAAGTATATTTTCTTAAGTTTAACAAGATTTGTTTGTTAAATTGATGAATATCTTGTGTAATTATGGGAGGTTTCACAACAAAAATGTTGAATACATGTATTTTTGAGAATGTATAACATGTATAAGCACTGATAAACTGTCCAAATACAGCTTTTATCAGTGGATTGTATGACTTAGTCTAACTGAAAATTATTTATATATATATTTATAGGTAATTTGATTGTTTTAATATGTGAAAATATTCTTTATTAAGCATTAAAAAGTAAAAAAAAAAAAACAAAACAAAACAAAATAAAACATGCAAAATGTCATGTCATGTAAAGTTAGGGCAAAAAAACTGTATTTTAATGATGGAAAATTACCGGATTTTTATGAGATTGTTATTTTCCATTATTGTACAGTATTTTTTCAACACCCCTTTTACCTTTTTTTTTTTTTTTTTTTTTTTACAGTGCATTGCAAGTAAATGGGAAGATTTTAAAAATTCATAAAACATTTGAACTTTGACATACTGTTCCCAAAATGCAATGCTATCCCTTCTGGGTCACTGGCAATCTTTAAGCCCAATTTGGTTTGAATTCACCCAATAGTTTTGCCGCTACAGACATTTGAAATTTGGCCCATTATAAGTAAATGGGGAAAAAAAAAAAAAAAATTAAATTCATGAAAAATTTTAACTTTGATCTACTTTTCCCAAAATGTATTCAGTTCTATTCTGGGTCACTGGCAATCTACAAACCAAATTTGGTTTGAATCCAACCAATACTTTTGCTGCTAGAGTGTTAACAAACCAAATCAAAAACAATACTCCTTGCCTCCCCTTCGGGGGGGGTGGGGTAATAAAAAAACACCCCTGCATCTTCTACTACTACTACTGCTACTACTACTTTATTAGAAATCTATACAGCTCACACTCTGTATTAGAAATTATATTTTAGACATGACTACTTTTGTTAAATATTCTCCATAACATTGCAAAAAAAAAAAAAAAAGACACTTTCAGAATTGCAAATAAATGTTGTACAACCATAATGGGGTTGATTTATTGACAATAACACTAGTCACCGGCACTTGAACAACATGACTGCCATTATTTCAGCCACATAATAAAATGAGCAGAGTGATACAGACGGCCTGGAATGAAAGAATCACTGAGCTCCTTCATATTCATCAGAATTGTATTAAAATAAAATGAATTAGCAATTAACATCAAGGACAATCAATGATAAATCAGAGGGAAATTATAGGCAACAATTTACAATAAAGGGTTGATGAATTTCTTTAAAATATTCCTCTGGTGTGAATATTTTCTGCTTCTCTATCATGTTAACAAATTAATACAATTATTACTTGTTTTGTGCTCATTGTCAGAAAAAACACGATTCAGGCTTTCATTCAGGTTGTAATGAGGGTCTTTTACTATTTCCTGACACTTCACAGCCCAAACAAACATTATTAATTTGTCAACAATTCATCATTAAGGTGATTAACATTCACAGGTTCCCAAAGTACATCATTTTTTGTTCACAGAAAATGTTAAATAATTTATATATATATATATATATATGTATATGTATGTGGAGTCTTCTGCTTTCAACAGAGTCTTGATGGAGATGAAACTCAAACGACTATTATTCTGTCAAGTGCCACTAACGGCTGGAAGAGGATTCGGATTATGAGGAGTGAAAACACAAACTGCCCCCTGAATTTCTGGGTCAGTTTGGATGAGTTCAGTTACTATGGTGACAGCTTTTCTTGTTAGAAGAACTGACAATGTGTCATGAATTTGCTTCAGCTCCGATTTGTGCTGCTGACTGGTTTCTTCTGCAGAGCAACGGCCGCCTGGGCTCCGTCTACGAGGTTAAAAGTAGAAACAGAAAAGGGAGATGACTGATTAAAAGTACCGCAATGGTTGTTGATGACCAGACCAATATCAATGTCAAAGGCAGGGGTGTCAAACTCATTTAGTTCAGGGGCCATATTCAGCTGAATTTGATCTGTAGTGGGCCGCACAAGAAAAATAATCAAATAATAACCTATAAATTATGACAACTCCAAATTTTTGTCTTTGTTTTAGTGTTAAAAAAAAAACAAAGAAGAACATTAAATTATGAAAATACTTACTTTTATAAACTATCGAGAAGAAAAAAAAAAAGAAAAAACTGAATATGAATATGAATTTTTTTTTTTTTTTTTGCACTGAAATTAAGTATCTGAAATTTTTTTGCACTGAAATTAAGAATCTGAATTATTTTTTGCACTGAAATTAAGTATCAGATTTTTTTTTTTTTTTTTTGCACTGAAATTAAGTATATGACTTTTTTTTTTTTGCACTGAAAGTAAGTATGACTTTTTTTTTTTGCACTAAAATTAAGTATCTGAATTTTTTTGCACTGAATTTAAGCATCTGAGATTTTTTGCACTGAAATTAAGTATCTGAATTTTTTTTGCACTGAAATTAAGTATCTGAATTTTTTTTTTGCACTGAAATTAAGTATATGATTTTTTTTTGCACTGAAATTAAGTATCTGAATTTTTTTTGCACTGAATTTAAGTATCTGATTTTTTTTTTTTTTTTGTGCTGAAACTAAGAATCTGAATTTTTTGCACTGAAATTAAGTATCTGAATTTTTTTGCACTGAAATTAAGTATCTGAATTTTTTTTTTCTCTGAATTAAACTATGTTCATAAATTTAGAATTTAAAAAAATTCAGATGCAAAAATATTCAGATGCAAAAAATTCAAAAGCAAAAAATTCAGATGCAAAACATTCAGATCACACGTCTCCGTTGACCATCGTCCTGCATCGGCATCAGATGACCAACCTTATGTAACTCGATTGGCTGCCTGTCAGTTCGACTTGAGATAGAATCATTGCTTATCCTTGGTGTCACAGATGTGAGATCTGAATTTTTTGCATCTGAATTTATTGCTTCTGAATTTTTTTGCATTTGAATTTTTTTGTTTCTGAATTTTTTTTATTCTAAATTTATGAACATAGTAAAATTGAGAGACAAAAAAATTCAGATACTTCATTTCAGTGCAAAAAAAATCAGTGCTTCAGTGGCTTTTATAATTCAAAATCTGATGAGACAGATTTACTTCCATACAATACTTTGTTTTAATAAACAACTTGCACATCCATGGGGGCCGCCATTGTAGTTTCTCGGGCTATGTGACGTCAGAGCTCGGAACTGGGAGTACATCGATCTAGTACAAGTTCATGGGTGGGAAGTCGCAGGTTTGACTGCCGTTCCAGTGCATTTTCACTGGTAGAAGGTTGGAAAAACACAGGTTACGGGTTGCCTGGAATGCAGCATCAGTGTTGCATATATTTAGGTGTGTATGAAGCACGTCTTTGTATTTGTGAGTGTACACATTATATCATATCACCATGTTTTAAGACACCTGATACTTTATTCGGAGTACTACTCTAGTATCTGGGGTATGAGTACATGTATACTTCTCCTGTTACTGACAGTTACGGGTTATGATGTAACATAAATACAAGCATGGCAACAGCAATGAAATTGTCTTTGAGTCATAAAAATAAATTAAATGCAAAAATGAAAAAGTATCTTGTGTCGAAGCGTTAGAGTCAGTGGTAAAACTTGAGGTCGATTTAACAACGTGAACAGTGCAACAAATCAGGTCAGAGCAGAAAACATTGCGTTGTGATGACCTTCAGCCATCAGTCACAGCTGCAGATCTTCTTCCTCAATAGATGAATACCATCGTGGCAAATACAAAATGTAATGCTGGTGTTTAATAGAGCAAAATCTGCTTTTTTTTTTCACCTACAATATCTTTAACCCTTTCATGCATGAATTATGAGAACCTTAATCAAGATTTTTTTTTTTTTCCTAAGTGTTTTTATTCCTCTTTAGGCATGAAAAAAAAAAAAAAAAATGTGATTGATTTTTTTTTTTTTTTTTTTTTTTTTAAATCAACCTGTTTTTCACGGAGTTACAAAAATGTCCACACAGCTACACCATGAATTTTATTCTTGAAGCAAAGAAACATGTATTTAAAACCCAATATCATACAGTGATATGAAAACAGTGAAATGAAACCATGTTTAATGCAACTAATCTGATGTTTTCTCACATTTTAACATATTCTAATACTAGTTATTACTCACTTCATGGAGATAATATGCAAAAAAATAAATATTAACAATTGATTTCCACTCAAGAACCAATCAAGAAGAGCAAAGTTACAATAATGGTATGAATTGGAGTTTATGAGATGATGCATAAGTGTCCACTGTGTTGGTTGATATGGAACTAAAACAACAAAACCCATGAATCTACAAGAGTAAAGCTGTAGAGTAACTGTCCACTGTAGTGACCACTATGCATGAAAGGGTTAAAGTTCAGCAGCAGCTACTAAATTCTCAGATTAAATTCAGATGTTATGTTGTAGCATCAGAGGTGCAAACAGCAGTCATGAGTAACCAGGATACTAGTATTTACAGACCTGATCAAAATCTTAAGACCAGTTGAAAAATAGCTAGAATTTACCTTTTGCACATTTGGATCTTAATGAGGTTTTAAGTAGAGCTACAATATACAAAAGCAAGAAGGGGGAGTGAGACAAAAAGCCCTTTGAAAAAGTCATTTATTGAAAACAACAAGTAAACTGAAATAGGCTGTTTATCAGCTGATCAAAAGTTTAAGACCGCAGGCTATAAAAGCCAAAGTCTGCTCAAAATTCTCATTTTCTGTCGGGCATTCACACGGTCATGCCCTCCTGATGGCTAAAGCTAAGAAGCTTTCTCTTCTTGAACGTGGTCGGATCGTCGAGCTGCATAAGCAAGGCCTCTCGCAGTGTGCCATTGCTGCTGAGGTTGGACGCAGTAAGACAGTCATTCTAAATTTTTTGACAGATCCTGAGCATTATGGAACAAAAAAGTCAAGTGGTAGACCCAAAAAAATTACACCTGCGCTGAGCCGGAGGATCCGATTGACTGTCCGTCAAGACACAGGGCGGTCCTCGACCCAAATGAAGGCCCTTACTGGTGCCGACTGCAGCGCAGTAACCATCAGACGGCATCTGCGGGAAAAGGGTTTCAAAAACAAAAAACGAATTCAAAGACCTCGTCTCCTACAACGCCACAAAACTGCCCGTTTAGACTTTCCCAGGGAGCATCAAACATGGGACACTGAAAGGTGGAAAAAAGTTTTATTCTCTGATGAGAAAAAATTGAACCTTGACGGTCCAGATGGCTTCCAACGTTACTGGCATGACAAGGAGATCCCACCTGAGATGTTTTCTACCCGGCACAGTGGAGGGGGGTCCATCATGATCTGGGGTGCTTTTTCAGTCAGTGGAACACTGGAGCTTCAGGTGGTGCAGGGTCGTCAAACGGCGGCTGGTTACGTGCAGATGTTGCAGCGAGCATCCCTCATGACTGAGGGCCCTCGTCTGTGTGGTAACAGCTGGGTTTAAAAACAGGACAACGCTGCAGTTCACAATGCTCGCTTGACCAAGGACTTCTTCAGGGAGAATAACATCACTCTTTTGGACCATCCCGCATGTTCCCCTGATTTAAATCCCATAGAGAACATTTGGGGATGGATGGCAAGGGAAGTTTATAAAAATGGCCATCAGTTCCAGACAGTTGATGCCCTTCGTGAAGCCATCTTCACCACTTGGAGCAATGTTCCCACCAGCCTCCTGGAAACACTCGCATCAAGCATGCCCAAACAAATTTTTGAAGTGATTAACAAGAACGGTGGAGCTACTCATTACTGAGTCCTGCTGAGAACATTTTTTGTTCTGGTTTGGAGAGTTTTTTGTAATTTTTTGAGCGATGGTCTTAAACTTTTGATCAGCTGATAAACAGCTTATTTCAGTTTACTTGTTGTTTTCAATAAATGACTTTTTCAAAGTGCTTTTTGTCTCACTCCCCCTTCTTGCTTTTGTATATTGTAGCTCTACTTAAAACCTCATTAAGATCCAAATGTGCAAAAGGTAAATTCTAGCTATTTTTCAACTGGTCTTAAGATTTTGATCAGGTCTGTATTACATATAGGGATGTAAGTGTTCCATGTAAACACCATAGTAAGAATCTGATCAAAGCCCAAAGACGAAAACAATTGCTATCATGGTATTGTTTCAAGAAATGTGCCAAAAAAAAAACAAAAAAAAAAACACTGAACAGAATAGCGTATATATGCCAGGGATGTAATTCTACCACTGAGAAGACATAATGTGAAACAAACATAAGAAGAAGACAACTATAAATGTGCATGCAGGTGAAGGGAGAGACGAGGCTTTGGAGTCATTGTTGCAGAAATGTTGTGTATGGATATGCAAAGGATGGTATTTTGAGATTTGCTCATTCTTACATCTGAAAAATGTGCATATTTTTGTTCCCAAAATGCCACTTTCATCAAGATTAAAAGCACAGACAATAAAAAAAAAAAATCTATAAAATACAAAAAATACGGTAACACTTTATAAGTACACATTGTGAAGCATTAGTTTAGCATTAACAAATACTGTATTTGTCATTTATAAAGCATATTTCTGATGTAAATACTCATTAATATATGGTTTATAAGCACAGTTATAATGTTTTACTCATCATTAATAAGAAAATTAGTTAAGCATTAACAAATACTGAATTCATCGTTTATAAAGCATATTTCTGAAATAAATACTCATTAATATATGGTTTATGAGCACAGTTATAATGTTTTACTCATCATTAATAAGAGAATTAGTTATGGTTTAACAAATACTGAATTCATCATTTATAAAGCATATTTCTGACATAAATGTTCATTAATATATGGTTTATAAGCACAGTTATAAATGTTTTACTCATCATTAATAAGAAAATTAGTTAAGCATTAACAAATACTGAATTCATCGTTTATAAAGCATATTTCTGACATAAATACTCATTAATATATGGTTTATAAGCACAGTAATAATGGTTTTACTCATCATTAATAAGAAAATTAGTTATGGATTAACAAATACTGAATTCACTGTTTACAAAGCATATTTCTGATGTAAATACTCATTAATATATGGTTTATAAACACAGTTATAAATGTTTTACTCATCATTAAAAAGAACATTAGTTAAGCATTAACAAATACTGAATTCACTGTTTACAAAGCATATTTCTGACATGAATACTCATTAATATATGGTTTATAAGCACAGTTATAATGGTTTTACTCATCATTAATAAGCTCATCTACAATGTGCTTAATGATTGTATTTTCATACTTTGTAAATTATGGATTCAGCTTTTAAAAATTTAGTATTGCATCACTGACAAACCAGTTTTGATGTGCATTTATGCTCACATGTACACTATTCAGACATGTACCAACAGTTAGTGAATATGTTAGTGTGTATTTTATTCAAACTCACACATTTATTTTCCAATAGTTGTCCTATAAACAGTTATTAACCCTTTCATGCACGAATTATGAGAACCTTTGTCAAGATTTTTTTCTTCAGTGTTTAGCCATGAAAAAAACAATGCGATCGAGTTTTTTTTTTTTTCCTATAGAGTTACAAAAATATCCATGCATTTAATTTTTGAAGTAAAGAAACGTGTTTAAAACCCAATATCAGAAAATGATATGAAAACAATGAAATAAAAAAATTTTTAATGCTGCTAATCTGATGTCTTCTCACATTTTAACATATTCTAATGCTAGTAATTACTCACTTCATAGAGATAATATGCAAAAAAAAAACCTTCTTGTCTAACAAATAACAATTGATTTACACTCAAACATGTTAGTGCAGATCAGGTTTATCAAGAACAGTAAAGTTACAGTAATGATCTGAATTACAGTGTATGGGATGGTGCATAAGTGTCCACTGTGTTGGCTGATATGGAACTAAAACAACAAAACCCATTAATATACAAGAGAACAGCTGCAGAAGAACTGTCCACCGGAGTGGACAGTGCATGAAAGGGTTAATACAATAATTCATTCTTTCAGGCAGTTATAAAGCACTTACTGCTCATTAATTAAGTCTATGGTGTGAGCTCATTTACAGCGTGCACTATCTTTGCCATTTAAAGCATTTACAAATGAGATTAAAAGGTTGGAAATGCCTAAAGACTCACAAAAGTCTGAGTTATTCTAACAAAGGAAAGATAAAGCACATGGGGTTATTAAATAGTGCTAATAGTTAATAGCTTAATAGTGTGTACTTATTATAAAGTGTTACCAAAAATACTATCTTGCAGATACTCCTAAATGCTTTTCCATGTGGGCAGCCCCCCCAAACTGGGAAAAACCTCCTAACAGAAATACTAGTGTGCATATAAACATAGTCCCAGTCTCATTAACAGACGTCAGGTACTGTTTTTTCTTGAGGCGGAGGCGTTTCCATCCGGATTCTGTTTAACATATTGACTGATGAAGGTAATAATCATGTTAAAACACTCTGGTCACCTGTTGTACCGTCCAAATAAACAACACTTCATGCTCATTCATCTTGTGTATTGACCACACAGGGTTATCTACTTTTCTCCTTGACAGTTGTTGGATGTCTAGAAGAAAACAGATCGGTGTAGTAAACCCTTCAGCATTCAGCAAGATGGCTTTAAACCAGGGGTGTCAAACTCATTTTAGTTCAGGGGCCACATTCAGCCCAATTTGATCTCCAGTGGGCCGGACCAGTAAAATAATAACAGTGAAAAAAGCAAAATTATATTATGATCAGGTTTACATCGACAAAGTTTCCTTAAAAATCTGAATAACTTGAATTGTCTTAAGAAAAACGAGTGCAATTTTAACAATATTCTGCCTCGGTTTATCAGTTTATCATTTACACATGTGCGTTACAATTAGGGGTGTAAGAAAATATCGGTTCTGCAATATATCATGATATTTCATTTCACAATACTGTATCAATATTTAAAAGTACTGGATTGATATTTTTAGGTATTTATTAAAATACAGATATTGTGGAGGTTCATTTTTGTTTTTTTTTTATTATTTAACACTCTTTTGTTAAATACTGTTAATTCCTTTGTTGGGATCGTACAAAAATAATGTTCTGATGTTCTGAACCAATAGAATATGAACATTTGAACAGGATCTTAAACTGTAATGTCTGTAACGCATCATTTCAGTTTGAACACAGGAACATTTTGTGATACAGCATCAGATCCTGTTGTCAAATAAAAATGTGTTTAGTATTTGTGCTTATTACTGGTGTAATTCAAATCTTCAAGGGAATAATCATTAAAAAAAACAAACAGACAAAAAATTGCCTTTTTAACAGTATTGTGATATATCGTGATATATCATATCATGATCCTAATATTGGGATTTGTATCATATTGCCAGATTCTTGCCAATCCACAGCCCTAATTACAATCACACAAAATATTTAGCAACGGGCAGAATATTGGTAAAATTGCATTTACTTTTTTTAAGTCATTTCCATTTGTTCAGGTTATTCACCTTAAGTATAGTTGGTAATGTAAACATTTTCATGAAATTATATTATCATCATTTATAGGTTATTATGATAAAATTTTAGTGGTTCTGACCCACTTGAAATCTAATTGGACTGTATGCGTCTGTGTGTGGAACCTGAATTAAAATGATTTTGACACCATTGATTGTTAAAATCTTCAATGTAATTTTTGCATTTCACAAATTCATCCAGCGGGCCAGAATGGACCCTTTGGCGGGCCGGATTTGGCCCCCGGGCCGCATGTTTGACACCTGTGCTTTAACCCAGTTTCAGCCACAGTCATATTTTTATTCGGCATAATGCTGCAACTGCTATTATAACCCAGCAAAATGCACTGAATGCAAGGCTTGTGTGAAAAGTGTTTTTCCTGAAGGTCTTCTTTAGTCAAGAGATGGAGGTGGCACGAAATAAAACAGACCTAATAACAAGAAAAGTGATTACTATTAGTTAAAATAGGACCGATGGCCCTGTATTTCACCAGCATGTTCTATCTAGAATCAATAACAACTTGAATTTGTGAGGTTGTCAGGTCCTGCTGCTGTGTTAGAGTTCTGTGGCCTTGATGCAAAAGAAATTGGTCGTACTTTCAATGGAGGAGGACTCATCTAATTAAGATGAAAGTCCATATATGACATCTATCAGTGCTCAAGAGTAACTATACTGACATCTGCAACCATCTATATCAGGGGTCTCAAATATGTGGCCCGCCAAAGGTTTTAATCTGGCTGGTGGGATGTTTTTGCAAAGTCCAAAATTCCACAGTCTTGAACTGAATTAAGCAAAATAAAAAAATTAGCTTGAATAAAGGAAAAAATGTTGAATTAAGCAAAAAAAAAAATCTTCAATTAAGTAAAAAAAAAATATTGAATTAAGCCAAAAAAAAAAAAAAAATTAAATCAAGCAAAAAAAAATCTTAAATTTAGCAAAAAATCTTGAATTAAGCAAAAAATCTTGAATTACGCCAAAAAATCTTCAATTAACAACTTCAATTTTTTTTCTTTGTTTTCATGCATAAAATAACATTAAATTATGACATTAAATTAGGATGAATTTGCAAAGCGCAAAAATTCCACTGTCAAGGTTGTGGAACTCATTTTAGTTTGTTCCACATGCAGACCAATATGATCTCAAGTAATATAATAACGTAATAACCTACAAAAAATAATGAATCCATATTTTTTTTCTTGGTTTGATGTGGAAAAAAAAAACAAAAAAAAAAACATTATGCCTATAAATAATGACAACTTCAAAGTGCAAAAGTAACATTAAATTATGAAAAGATTTACATTTACAAACTATCCTGTAACAATGAAATGTGAATAACCTGAACAAATATGTACAACCTGAAATGTATAAAGGAAAATTAAGCACAATTTTCACAATTTTCTGCCTGTTAGTAAGCGTTTAGTGTCTTTGTAGAGCCGATCCATAGCGCACATGTAGAAATGATAAGTTGAGGTATATATTGTTAAAATAACACTTATTTTTCTTGAGAAATTTCCGTTTTTTCAGGTTATTTACATCTTTTTTTGTTTGGATAGTTTATAAAAGTATTTCATAATTTAATGTTTTTTGTTGGTTTTTTTTTGCACTAAAACAAAGAGAAAAATTTGGAGTCGTCGTTATTTATAGGTTATTTTGCTATGATTTTACAGGTCTGGCCTACTTAAGATCAAATCAAGCTGAATGTGGCCCTGGAAAGAAAATGAGTTTGAGACCCCTGACCCCTAAAGGCAAATATTTATATAATTAAGCAAAAAAAAAAAAAAAAAAAAAAAAAGCTTGAATTAAGGAAAAAATGTTGAATTAAGCAAAAAAAAAAAAAAAAATCTTGAGTTAAGAAAAAAAAAATCTTAAATTAAGCCAAAAAAATCTTAAAATTAGCAAAAAATCTTGAATTCAGCAAAAAAAAAATCTTCACTTAACAACTTCAAATTTGTTTTCTGTTTTATTGCAAAAAATAACATTACATTATGAAAATATTTACATTTGCAAACTATCCTGTAACAATAAAATGTGAATAACCTGAACAAATATGAACAACCTGAAATGTCTAAAGAAAATTTAGCTCAATTTTAACAATTTTCTGCCTGTTACTAAGTAGTAATTATAAACTAGTAACTTTCTTACTACTTTCTTACTAATAAATAAATATTTATATATTTATAAAAAAATTGCCAAAAATTAAAATTTCTTAAAACTGAAAAACTTTGACGACATTGTCCCAAGGAAGCTACGTATAAAATCTGAAATCAATCCAACCGGTAGTTTCACCTGAGAAAAAATTGCTAACAAAGACGACAATGACGAAGACGACATCGGACACGGCGCCTTCGCAGTCGCTCAGAACTTATCGGCTGTTGAGCTGAAAAAGAGCAGTCAGAAGAGATATAGACCTTCTCTATTTAGAGGTGTTACTTTCCAACTACTCATGTGTCATGTTTCCCTGCGGTTATGGTTCACCTAAAGTGTGAATTCAATGTGCTCATCAAATCAGAACACTCTGAATCTGCTACTCATCACAGTGGGTGCTTTTCTGTTCAGTATCACGCATCCTACCCACGATGCAGTTTACGGCGGAGGCTCTCGTGTGAAGCAACGCTCTGGACACTCCACAGATATTAAAGTCTCCTAAGGACAATATCAGACAGGAGGATCCGATGATAGGCTGCTTTATATCTCACCACGGACATCTTTTGCACAGTAGCGTCTGGGTTTTTTTCTGATACTGATATTATGTACTGAGGGGATTACAAACAGTGATATAAGTCAAATAATCTGTCGTCGTCTGGGACTGGTGCAGGACAAAAGGAGATTACAGAGAAAAAAAATACAAGATTACATCTCCTCGTCGTGTTTATTTGAGGTTATATGCTGCTCAGTAAGCAGCTGCGTTGTGTATTTAGCATCTAAGAATGGCATTTAGGAGAATTAGTGTACAATCTGTGTGCAGTGCAGTGGTATAAGCCGCTGATGGTTGCACACCAGTAATATTTGATTTACATCACCTTCAGTGGTGTAGGGGTCCCTGGAGAAGTGGGTATACTCTCAATTTTTGGCTTTTTTTTTTTTAGTGATGGGACTTTTGGCTCTTTGAAGGGAGCCGTTCACTGAAAAGAGCCGTTCAAAAGACTGGCTCTTTTATGTTTTTTGCATTATTTTGAAACACAAATGTTTTAATGACTAAATAGGCTACATGTGATGATTGACATTACATTTTAAAGGTGTTTAATTGGCGCGGCAGTAAATATTATCTTACCGTAAAAAAGAATAGTTAGTTAAAATCTATGGGCTAAATCACAGGTGTCAAACATGCGGCTCGGGGGCCAAATCTGGCCCGCCAAAGGGTCCAATCCGGCCCGCGGGATGAATTTGTGAAAAATTGCAAAAATTACACTGAAGATATTAACAATCAATGGGGTCAAAATCATTTTAATTCAGGTTACACATACAGACACATACAGTCCAATTAGATTTCAATTGGGTCAGATCAGTAAAATGTTATCATAATACCCTATAAATAATGACAACCCCAAATTTTCTTTGTTTTTTGGTGTAAAAAAAAAAAAAAAAAAAAAAAATAAAGTAAAATTACATGAAAATGTTTATATTACCAAACTATACATTTCCAAAAATGTGAATAACCTGAATAAATATGAACAAACAGAAATGTCTTAAGAAAAGTAAATGCAATTTTACCAATATTCTACCTTTTACTAAATGTTTTGTGCGATTGTAATGCACATGTGTAAATGATAAACTGATAAACCGAGGTATAGTATTGTTAAAGACAATTCAAGTTGTTCATGTTATTCAGATTTTTAAGTAAACTTTGTAGACTTAAACCTGATCATAATAGAATTCTACTTTTTTTACTGTTATTATTTTACTGGTCCGGCCCACTGGAGATCAAATCGGGCTGAATGTGGCCCCCGAACTAAAATGAGTTTGACACCCCTGGGCTAAATACATAACATGAGAGGTGACATCAGGCAAATGCTGGAATTTGACCAAAAACATCACGGTACATTAAGTGGGCGAGTCTGTAGCCTAAAAATGAAGAAGAAAATAAAACATTTTCTTATGAACATAACATTTTATTCTCCTCAAAACAAGAACAATAAATGTGTGTAAACATACGGAAAAAATTGCACAGAACACAACAGTGATTAATCACTGCAATCATCTGCCTTTCTCGTTCACATTTCTAATAATCGCGCATCTTTCAACGAGACATGCAGTGACCTGTCAATCAACTGGGGCAGCACTGGCACCTGAGGTGTCCAGTCAGGTTCAAGAGGTGGCTGGCCTTAGTTAGCAATATTTTCCTCAACATGACCCACCCTACTCTGCCTCTGATTGGCTCATCAGTCCTCATGCCTAACCAATCTAATCAGTGAAGGCAGCGAGTACTAGCCAATTAGAGGCAGAGTAGGGCGGGTCATGGCTTCACCATCCTAAGGGAAAAAATGAGCAATTTGGCTGCAGATACTACTGAATGGTGTGAATCAGGGGGATTTACAAGTGGAGATATGTAATGATGAGTGAAAAATAAGTAGGTACACTCTGAAAACCATGTTTTGCTAAACAACTCTAGAAGAAAACCTACAGTGAAGATAGATACCTTAACATCTGCTCTTCCATTTCAGATGTATAATGGTGACAAATGTGTAAAATACAGGGTGACACAAAAAAACGGGAACTTTTTAACAATCCAATAAAACCAAGAGTGATGGAAGAAAAATATTTTATTCATAGTAATTGAAACCTTAAAACATGCCATTTAAGAAATGATGGAATTTTCATTTTTTAAAAATTGCAGGGTGACCCAAAAAAACAGGAATTTTTGAAGTGCGTATTGGCAGACATGACCAAGTGGCAGCACTGCGAGACAGTGACCTTGAGCAAGTAAACACACCCCCATTTTAGTAACCATTGGCGGCTGTGCGAGAATTGTTCGATAACCGTGTGATCTCAAGATTCGGTAACGTTCCCTGGCCCCCTAGATCGCCAGATTTGTCCGTTTGTGATTTTTTCTTGTGGGGCTATCTCAAGAGTAAAGCGTACACGACTCGGCCAAGAACTCTGGATGAGTTAAAAGAGAGAATTCAGGATGAAATTCACAGTATCCCAGCTGAGATGTTGCAGCGGTCAATGAGGAATCTCAACAGCAGATTTCAAGAATGCATTCGTAGAGCAGGACGCCATCTACAGGAAGTAATTTTAAAAATTAAAATTCCATCATTGTTTCTTAAATGGCATGTTTTAAAGTTTCAATTACTATGAATAAAATATTTTTCTTCCATCACTCTTGGTTTTATTGGATTGTTAAAAAGTTCCCGTTTTTTGTGTCACCCTGTATATATGAGATTTGTAGATTTATCTTGTTTCTTAGGGTGTCATGTTTAGTTTCTTTTGTGTTTTTTTTTTTTTTTACAATAAGTAAACCAGCAGCCAGAGGCAGGTAAACAAAACAATCACAGTGAAGTGACTCAACGTTGATAAAACTTCTTTTTGTCTTCAAGGATCTTCAGAGGAATGTCAGCGGAATGCAAAAGCTGAGTATTATATCATTGACTCCCGTTGTGGTATCTGTCGCGCTCACAGAGATAGAAAGATTAAGCTGCATCCTCCGGCTTTCCGCATTCTCCATTTTGCTTATGGAGGCAAAACAGTGGCATGAATAGTAAGTGTGAGGCGGCTGGCGGAGGCGGAGGGTGTCTGAAGACATTATGCGGAGTGCACCGGCAGACACTGATGGCTTCAAATGCAGACAAATCAATGGCGGTCAGACACGCCTGTACTGCACGAGTTAGCGGAGACGGGATGAGGAGCGCATCAGGCAGAAGGACGGACGGACGGAGCCTTTTTACTTAACCCACTCACAAGCACATTGATGATTTTTTAGGTTAACAGTGGCTGACAATGAGATATTTAGAAGGTCAGTAAACATGCAATGAATAAAACATAGTCTCCCTCTAGGATTTGCTCCCAAAAATGGAATCATGGTTGATATAATTCAGCTTTTTTTTTTAATATTTTTTTTACAAGAATTTGCATAATAAACTTAACCCTTTATAGGCCACTCACAGAAATACTCTGAAATTCCAAATTTCAATCTTAGTGTGTTATTTGAGGATATAACAAGACTTATTTTTTCTGGTCATCTGTTATTTTTTTCACTTTAACCTACTATATTACACTGGGTTACAAAAAAATGTTTTTTGCAAGTTGTCTAGGTTTTCTCAACTGAATTAGGACCATTTTGCACCACTAAATCCAAAAATGACATCTGTTTTTCTCAATCAGGTCAGGTTTTTTTGCTAATTTGATTTTGAAAATTTTGATCTTCTCACAAAATTGATTATATTTTTGTGACTTTATCAGTTGATTTTTTTTATATAGGTCTCACCCAAAATAGGTTTTAAGAGAAAAAAAAATCATTTTCACAAGCACACTTTATGAAACTTGTGACTTGATTCCTGTTAGGTACAATGGTGTATTCACCGCAGATGTAGCAGAATACGTCAGGCTTATTTTTGCAAGATCTTCTAGTCGAAGCCATTTCATTCACCTGTAATTAAAAAAAAAACATTAATCATAAATTGGCAAAAGTAAAATCTTCAGAACTTGTTTATTGCAAGAAATATGAAAGAATTTTGTATCATATGATGTGAAAATGCCCATAAATGTAAGCAAAAATGTTAAAAAGCCAACATGTAGCATAGTTCAGAAAGTTGACCTGATTGAGCAAAATGAATGTGATTTTTAGATTCAGTACACCAAAATTATCCTAAATCAGCTCAAAAAACTTACACAATAAATTTGTTGTTGACCAGTGTTATCAAAAAAGGCCAAAAAATGCACAAAAATATTAAATCCGATTTGAAAAAATGTATATAATTTATTGCATAAATGACATAAAGATGCTTAACAAACCTTTTCAAAGAATTTAAAAGTGAATATTGGTTCCAAATATTAGGTTTATAAAATTAAAGATTGCAATAAATTAGACCCATAAGGGTTAATGCACATTTGTATGTTTGACGTTTACATGTTAGCCCTTAGGGGTCTGAGCCTATTTTGGCTGTTTTTGAGTACTTCTGATTTTGTCTTTATATACTACATAAAAAAATGTTTATTATACCCATGTTTGGTATCTTTTTTTCAGTACAACTTCATCTATCTCATCTGCGTATTATTTTTTCACTTTAACCTACTATATCAACACAAAAGGCCAAAAAACACACAAAAAATATAAAAATGTATATAATTTATTGCATAAATAAAATAAAGATGCTTAACAAACCTTTTGGTTTGTTTGGGTTTTTTTTCAAAATATAACTTGGTTAAATTATTTCAGCATGTATATAAGTACTTTTTGAACATTTTGAGCACAATTCAACAATACCACAATAATAATGATATCTATGGTAATTTTGATCATAATAACCGTGATATGAAATTGTCATATCGTTACATCTCTAATGTATTTTATATAATAAATTTCCTTGCTTAAATTATATCGCAACCCCTGTTTGATAACACATATTTCCATATCCAGAACATTTTGAGCACATTTCAGTAATACCGTGATAATAATGTTAACCATGGTAATTTTGCTCACAATAACCGTGATATGAAATTTTCATATCATAACACCTCTAATTTACACTAGATAAGAAATTTCCTTGCTTAAATTATATCGCAACAACTATATGATAACACATATTCCTAAATCCAGAACATTTTGAGCACATTTCAACAATACTACAATAATAACGATAACCGTGATAATTTGCTCACAAGAACCATGATATGAAATTTTCATATCGTTACATCTCTAATTTATTTTATACAATAAATGTCTTTGCTTAAATTATATCGCAACTCCTATATGATAACACATATTTCCATATCCAGAAAATTTTGAGCACATTTCAACAATACCGCGATAATAACAATAACCATGATAATTTTGGTCACAATAACTTTGATATGAAATTTTCATATTGTAACATCTCTAATTTAATTTACATAATAAATTTCCTTGCTTAAATTATATCGCAGCCCCTATATGATGACACTTTACCATATCCAGAACATTTTGAGCTCATTTCAACAATACTGCAATAATAATGATAACCGTGATAATTTGCTCACAAGAATCGTGATATGAAATTTTCATATCGTTACATCTCTAATTTATTTTAGATAATAATTTTCCTTCCTTAATTTATATCGTAGCCACTATATGATAACACATATTTCCATAACCAGAAAATTTTGAGCACATTTCAACAATACCGCGATAATTACGATAACTGTGATAATTTTGCTCACAATAACCGTGATATGAAGTTTTCATATTGTACCATCTCTAATGTATTTCACACAATAAATTTCTTTGCTTAAATTATATCGCAACTCCTATATGATGACACGTTACCATATCCAGAACATTTTGAGCACATTTCAACAATACCGTACTAATAATGATAACCGTGATAATTTTGCTCACAATAACCGCAATATGAAATTTTCATATTTTAACATCTCTATTTTTTTTTTTTACACAATAGATTTCCTTGCTTAAATTATATCGCACCCCTTATATGATAATATTACCATATCCAGAACATATTGAGCATATTTCAACAATATCGTAATAATAAAGATAACCATGATAATTTTGCTCACAATAACAGTGATATGAAATTTTCCTATCGTAACATCTCTAATTTATTTTACACAATAAATTTCCTTGCTAAAATTATATCGCACCTCATATATGATAACACATATTTCCATAACCAGAAAATTTTGAGCACATTTCAACAATACCGCGATAATTACGATAACTGTGATAATTTTGCTTACAATAACCATGATATGAAGTTTTCATATCGTACTATCTCTAATTTATTTTTGATAATAAGTTTCCTTGCTTAAAATATATCACAACCCCTATATTATGACACATATTTCCATATCTAGAAATGACAAATTATTATAAAACTGATCAAATGTAACATTGTAACATTAAAAAGTGGTGATGTATCTAGATGGATTTGTTTTTTATACGTGTGGAATCTCCTTTTACACTAAAACTCAAACGACGCCAGACTTTTACTTAAGTTGTCGAAGAGACCCTTATCTTGCAGAATCATGAATGTTGATCAGAAAAATAAATCTCTAGCTCCTCCAGGTTGGTACTGAAAAACAGAGCGTGCACCATTTTAAGTGGATTACTGAAGGTTTGTCACAGCAGTAAGGGTGGTTTGAACATCTGGGCTGGTGGGAGTTTTCATGGGAAAGCAGGTGAGACTGTGGGCAGGGAGCGAACACACTGATGCCACCATGAAAACACAAGCTGAAATAGTGCCGGCCAAATCCCCTACTCAGATATGCAGAATTTGTCATCGTGAGTCCAGCTTGTACCGGTGCCAACTTCACTTCTTTCCATCTTCACTACACTGAGCAAAATGGTCGTATTATCCATAAATAATTCATTTTGATGTATTTTACCTTGACCTGCCACTTTAATATGGTTAATCCATTACAGTATCTTCAAATACTTGGCTCTTTCAGTTGATCTTCTTACAAGTTGGCAACAAAAACGTCCAGATATGAGGACTCTGACGTTTGCTTTGAATAACATGAATTCAGTCTCAGTTCCCAAATAAATGTTTCTCTCTATTTAACTTTTCTGAAGTGATTTATCATCATTTATTATAATATTATTCTCTATATTTTGCGTTTTTCACTGTAAATCATGTATTTTTTTTTATCTATTTAATTTCATATATTTAATTTAGATGTTCATGAAAACTCAGTTAATTCAAAAGTTATTATATAAAACAGAAAAAGTGAAAAAGTTTATGGGTTAATGTCAAGGTTAATGTTATTGGTTGCCTTTGTAGATGAACATATGAAAAGAAAAGAGATGAAGAACTTTGGAGTAATTATAAATATTTTTGCACAAAAACTAAAAAGAACTTTATATACAAACATTTGCACATGTTACCATATCATGTATTTATTTATTTATTTATTTAGTTAGTTAGTTAGTTTGTTAGTTAGTTATTTTTTACAAGAATTTGCATGATAAACTTAACCCATTATAGGGCACTCACAGAAATACTTTGAAATTCAAAATGTCAACCTTAGTAAGTTATTGGAGGACATAACAAGACTTTACTTTTTTTTTTTTTTACTTTATTTTTCTGTTCATCTGTTATTTTTTCACTTTAACCTACTGTATCAACAAAAAAGGCCAAAAAACAAACAAAAAATATCACATCTGATTTGAAAAATGTATATCATTTATTGCATAAATGACATAAAGATTCTTAACAAACCTTTTCAAAGAGTTTAAAAGTGAATATTGGTTCCAAATATTAGGTATATAAAATTAAAATTGTAATAAATTGTAATAATATTATCCTTTATATTTTGCATTTTTAACTGTAAATCATGTATTTTTTATCTATTTAATTTCATATATTTAATTTAGATGTTCATGAAAACTCAGTTAATTCAATAGTTATTATATAAAACAGAAAAAAATGAAAAAAGTTTATGGGTTAATGTCAAGGTTTACTCTATTGGTTGCCTTTGTAGATGAACATGTGAAAAGAGATGAAGAACTTTGAAGTAATTATAAATATTTTTGCACACAAACTAAAAAGACCTTTATATACAAACATATGCACGTTACCATATTATATATATATATATATATGGTTTTCAGGTTTTTGTTTTTTTTTTTTTAATTCTTTTTCCTGTTTTCATTGTGGGTTTGGTTCTTGTACACTTTGTTCAAAAAAAAGAAAGAAAAGAAAAATGCTAAGTGAATTCAGGGTTTTTTTGTTGTTGTTTTTTTGACAGGACAGTGACTATTATATCTTTCTGTCAGATTTGTACTGCCTGAATTGTTGAGTTTGTCTTTGTTGTGCCATACTTTTCAATAAAAATTAAAAAAAATAAAATAAAATCTCAACTAAGGTTCTCATAATTCACGCATGAAAGGGTAAAAAATATTTTTTAGTAGTAATTATTATTATATATATATTTTTTTAATTTTATCAATTACTAGAAATTTCAGGTGACCCCACATGGGGTCCCGACCCCAAGGTTGAAAAACACTGAACTAGTCCAAGGCAAAACAACACACACACATCAAACCCCATCTACCCACCCACCCATAGGCTCAGAAAGAAGGATGGATAGATAAATAAATAAATAAATAAATACATACATACATACACACATACATACAAAAGGGGGCTCACAGTTAGTCTTTCATCATGAAAAAAGAAAAAAAAAAAGTTCAATAAAGATTACAGTCTTATAAAACCTATTTTAATTCTATTTACTCTTTCCTTTCACCTACTCCTGGCTTTTTTCCGTTTTAAAACACCAGTTAAGTGAACCAACAGCCAAGTAAATGAGATTTGCTCTCCACCCACATCTAATTTTCCCGTTGTTCGTCCCATTTTCATCCCCGCCCTAGTTCCACTCAGCCCAGTGTGCCGCCCAATTCCTGACATTGAGATAGCGATAACCTCCTGTAAATACACGAGCTGCCGAGGGGCTGGGCCGCCGACGGAGTCTCTATTAAGTTGGGTAATACAGCGCAACGCCGTTAAAACAAAGCCTCTCAGCTGGGCTCGGCTGCAGTTCAACCCCATTGCCTGTAGGATTCCTCACCGGGCCGGACCGTAATGAGGAAGGAGTGGCTCAGAGGCGGGTGACCCCCCGCTAATAACTGAATCTGCTCCACAGATCTGAGCAAGGACACCAAGATAAATTAGCAACATGGAATTCACAGCGGGGACTGAAAGGAATAGGCAGACAATGACATAACTATTCATTTGGCCTAATCTCCGCCTGTCTCTTCATCACTTGTGCCCAGCAGTGATTTCTTTATGTTTTAGCATATGTGGAATGACATTGGGCTCCATCTCCTGGGGATTGCAGTGAAACGGTGATGAAATAGATCTGAAAACTGAGTGAAAGGAAGGAGGAGTAAGGGAAGTGCAGCATGTTCTAACCTCCTGACAACCTTTTCCAACTCTGGATGATTGATTGACTTTAGGTATACAATATATATTAACCATTAACCCTCCGGTATCTGGGTGCACCTTTTAAGCACACTTTGCACTTTGTGTTAAAAAACTTCATATTATTTTTCACAATTTAAATAAGGTTAGAATTCAAAAGTTGTTCATTTCTGCATGATCTTTAAAATTCTGGCCACCTGAGTAAAATTTGCACATTGTAAACAAAAGAAAATTACAAGACTAGCATCTGTTTCTCAAGTGTGCCTAAAACGCACTATTTCTTCCATTTGATATGTATGATTAGGGCCGACCTAGATTTACAAAAATAAAATCAAATTAGAGCAGAAAAATAAATTAATTGTATGAGGTTTTAATAAGTTAAAATAGCTTCATTTATTGCTTCACGCAAAAATAGAAAAAGTTACAAAAAAAAATCTAGCATCAAACACACATTTCGTCACAGAGAGAAAAAGAAAAAGCTCCCCCAAAAAAGAGTTTCCTTTATTACTTTTTATCATCTTTAGTGACTCTTGGAGACTCCCATTATTCAATAACATCATTCGTCTTACGCTTATTATTGGTTAAAGATAGTGACTAGGCAAAACATGTCAGTCACTCCATAAGCTAATTCTAAGAAAAGCACATGCTTTTGCATGTGTGTGCACAGCTCTTGCTTAACACCTGCACTATTAGCCTAGCATTTCTTGACCACAAAAATCCCCTTAGTTCATAATCTGGTTTTTCTGCTCGACTCTCTTTACCACAACTACTTTCTAAAGCTATAAAATTAGATCTTTCTCATTGCAATTGACCTTTTCTCCAAGTTCAACACAGGCAGGTGTGAGTTCATCAAAACCACACACACACACACACAACCAAACCTTTCACTGACTGTTCAGTACAAATAAAAATAAAAATATAAGATACAGTTGGGAAATATAACTCAGAAAATGACTTAGACTTTGCAAAAATAAAAGATTCTTCAAGCAAAAGAACTTGTAACATTACATTTTTTTCTTCTCCATTTTGGTTCATGATGTATGACTTATGATGTTCATCCAAAGTCACACATTCAACTTCCATTTAACGTAAGATACATCTTACATATTTATTTATTTTACCTTTACTTAACCAGGTAAGTTAGTATTCATCACATTGTACAGATCAAAGTGGATCTACGAAGACACCATTTCATTTTCAGATCAATACAAACCCTGTGGGGGGGAGGGGGGGGGGGCATTTTTGGCCCGCGAACCATATGTTTGACACCCCCTGGCATAGAATCTGTCCAGGATATTATTATAAAATTAAGTGTCGTGAGGTTTCTCCACAGTATTCCCCCCCATTCATCAACCAAGGTTCTCCCTGACGAATATTTCATGGAGTTGATTTTAGTGTTTTCTCTCAGAGGTCATAAAACAGCCACCCTCTGCGATTTGTGACTGAAACCTTGTTGACTCGCCATTTTTTGCAAAGTAACACATTTATAAGATTTCGACTTGAGCAGAATTAATGGTGTTTTTCATGCATGGCAAGACAGATTACTCCTTTTAGCTTCACTGCAGCCTTCACCGCAAAGTTTTCGCACCATCTTTCATACACTTTCCTCACTGTGGAAACTTCTAAACTCAGCAAGCCGTCTGCATGGCAATGAGAGTGTGAATCGATGGCAATGCGAGGCAGCCCAGATTATGATATTATCTACACGCGGGCGATTGTAGCGATCCTAATCAATCAATCATAGAGCGGCTTCCAAAAGGAAATGACTCAATTACTGCGCCTGTCAAACTCACCGTGGTCAGGAAGGAAAAAAAAAACAGCCGCTCTTGAAGGTATCAAGCACGGTCTTGAATTATAGCAACTCCTGATCAGATTGTGGCTTGTAGCTTTAATCTTTAAAAGGTAAGCAGTCGCAGATGAAATCACTCCGCTTAAAGGAACAAATATTGATTTAATACAACACTTTGAATAGAGTTTAAAGGACAGAATCGCATGAGCAACAAAACAGGTAAAACTGGACGATTTCTAAGGCTACGTTCAGACAAATGGGGCCCAAATTCGATTTTTTTTTTTTTTTGTCACTTTTCCATTGACCCTCAAATTGCGCGAATATAATTTGTGCGTAAAAATTAGCCTAATAGAAAAACAACAATTTTGCCCAAACTCTCTTTTTTTGATGGAATGTTTGCACTGGCAAGAGGTGGTTTTTCGGGCCTAGTGAAATTGGTACATCACAAAAAACTGCGATAGAAAGACTTTTTTCCGCAATTAGTCATGCGAATTAAAAAAAAAAAGGATGTTGACGGACGTTACAACAAGTGAAGAAGAAGAGTTTTAAAGGAACTATGATATGTGTGTACACACCAGGAAACCAAATCATTTTTTAATTTAGTACGGGATAGAGGGGTAATATATAATAATAATAAATATATCTGTAAATCAACTTTATATTTTCGTTTGTTGCCATGTTTATGGAATGTCTTCTCATGTCATCTCACAATAGTATCATTGCCGTGGCTTTCAAAACCGAAAAAGTACCGAACCAAATTTTTTTTTTGTACCGTTACAGGCCTAATAAATATATATAAAAACCTGAAATTTATTAAGAAAAAAATTGTAATTTTGATAATATTATGCCTCAACAGCTTAGAGATCACAGTGTAGCTACAAATACACAAAACATTTAATAACAGGCAGAATATTATTACATGTTCGGAGTTTAAAATAATTTTAACATCCTTGATCGTTAATACCTTCAGTGTGATTTTTGTTTTTCACAAATTCATCCTGTGGGTCAGATTGGAACGTTTGGCGGGTCGGGTAGCTTGTTTATAAGAGCTTCACAGGAGAAAAATACTAAATGTGAACATAAATGTGTCTATTTATAGGAGAACTCGATGCTGCACTTCCCAAAAATTGCAATGGTTTCTACCCTTCGAATAGTTCAATAGTTAAGAGTACTGTGAAAGTTTGTTTTCACAAAGTTATATACTTATAATACTAAGCTATAGTTATATAAGTTATAAAGTTATAATGACCATATGTACTGTTCTCAGTTAGTGTATTGAGATATAACCAGGGTGAACAGGAATACAGTATGTACACCATTAAAAGCCAGAATTTCAAGGAGAAAAAAAAAACAGTGAATTTGCATCATTGTTGCTTGTATTATCAGAGGAGGTACACGCTGCTTTCACTGTTACTTTCATTTTAATGGGATTAGGTTCAAGGCAAGAAACTAAGTGAAAACAAAATGTTCTTCTCTGGCACTTAATTCCACACAGTTTTATTTTTCATCTTCTGTAGTGGTTTTCACTCCATGCTGCTGTAAAAGAAATAATAATAAAAAAAAAAGAGTTACAGAACTGCACAGCAATACTTGTGAGAGACTCTTGGCTCGGTCTAGTTTAGGTAAAAGGGTTATCAGGGTTCCCACTCTTTCCCTGAAATTATTTTCCAGGACTTTTCCAGGACATTTTCAGCTACTACAGACACCAGTTCTCTGTAGTAGTGTGTCAGCTGGCAGTGCACTTAAGATTTTAGTTTTGGCTCTACTTATTTCTTCATAATCTTATTTTTTTTTTTTTTAGAACTGGATTGAAACCGACCCTAACAACACAAAGGTCATAATTTCAACTAGAATATTTCATAATTTAGTGAAAAAAATTAAAATATTAATTGTATTTTTTTTTTTTTTTTTTTGAAATAAAGGTTCCTGACAAAGAAAAAAGTCTTGATGCAATACACAAATTTTATGTGGTTCATTTATGTATTTAAAATTCTACATACAAATACAAACTCCACTTTTACAGCCAAATTAAAAGCATTGTTTGTAGACAACTACACATGTACACACTAACCTATGGCTGTGTGTTATTTGTGTCATCATCACGGATGCTACCTGTCCATATGTGATGTCTGTTTACGTCCCTTTCTGTGCTGATATATTGTGCGTGATTATGTTGTATGTGATGCTTTTGTATATTTGGATTACATGTGCTGTTTCTGTATGATTGTACACTGTAAAAAAAATTTGTAATTTAACAGAATTTTCACTGTTTATTTTACAGATTTTTCCTATATTTTTAAGATACAGGAAAATATCAATGAAATGACAAAAACAGACTGTGATTTTACATGTCAAATGTAAAATAACGTGAAAAACTGTATCTGTGAATAACCATAAAATTTCCATTTTTAAAAAAAATTTTTTTATTTTTTCACAGAAAAATACAGTTAAAATACATTTGGATTGTACAACTTAGTCTCATTGAAAATTATTTATATATATATTTTATTGGTAATTTGATTGTTTTAATACATGTACATATTCTTTATTAAATATTAAAAAGAAACAAAAAAAAAGCAAAATCTCATGTAAGGTTAGGACAAAAAACTGTATTTTAATTATGGAAAATGACTGTATTTTTATGAGATAGTTATTTTCCGTTATTTTACAGTATTTTTTGGCACCCATGCTGCTGGAACATTACCGTTTTTTTTGTTTTTTTTTTACAGTGTGCTGCTGCTTCACTAGTGTCTTTTCCATTGGACGTCTGCGCAAAACTTTACCAATATTTACTAAATGTCGAAAAAAACAGAAGTGCGTAATGTCGTTTTTTCCATTAAATCACAAATGTGATGATTTGTTTATTTATTATTGCGAGATGACATGAGAAATGATTCCATAAACATGGTGACGAACGTAAATATGGTGATGATTTACAGATATATTCATTATTATTATATATTAACTCTATCTCGTACTAAATCTAAAAAATGATCGGGTTTCCTGGTGTGTCCACACATACCGCGACATGTTTCTTCTTCTTCTTCAGTTGTTGTAATATATGTCAACATCCGTTTTATTTAATTCACCTGACTCTAGTAGCAAAAAAGATCTTTCCATTGCAGTTTTGCATGAATCACCATTTGCGCTACACCTGAAAAACCACCTCTTGCCAGCGCAAAAACTTTTAATTGAAAACTGAGACTTTTGGTGAAATTGTCGTTTTTCCATTAGGTACATTTTTATGCGCAAGTTAAATTTGCGCAATTTGAGGGTCAATGGAAAAGCGACTACTGTTCTCTTTTTATCTCTTTCATCTTTATTGATTTATCTTGTCTCTTAGCTGTCTTAACTCTCTCTTATTAATGGATGTGCTGTAATATATTGTTTTTTTGCGGGTGCCTATTGTCATCAGGCCGGGGACTACAGCAGGATACTATAGCCATGTTGGCTAAAGCTGGCTTTTTTACTGTTATTGATAGTTAATTAATTGGGATTGTCTACGATACAATAAATTAAACTAAAATGGGTCAGTGCAGACCCTAACACAAGAGAAAGATTAAGCAACAAGCGTTCTGACTATGTAAATTATAAGATTTATGATCTTCCTACAGTGTGTCTTTGTCCTTTTGCTGCAAAGTTCAAGACAGGGTTTCGGTCAAAAATAAAAAAAAATAAAAAAAAAAAACAAAGAAACTCAGATAAACGTCTTTTTAATCTTAGCCTAAATCTGGAACTGTTGTGTTTCTGGAGGCAAATGGGCCTGATTATGCTTTGATTTATGATACTGTCACCAGTGAAAACTAGGAACAGAGGGAACAACAGGGGACATGTTGTCTTGCTTTGTTCGAAACTTTTTTGTTTCATTTTGGGTTTTTTGGCAACTAAAATTAGATTACAGAACTGGGAGAATGTGATGGAGCAAAATGATGGAGTGAGATAAAGGACTCTGTCATCTGTTGTTGGATCACAACATCAAATCTGGATGTTTTTTGCATTTCTGATAGTGAGTGGTTCACAGACTTTACACTAGGGATGGGAATCGATAAGAATTAAAAGATTCCAATTCCATTATCGATTTTGCTTATCGATCCGATTCCTTATCAATTCTCTTATCGATTCTCATTGGGTGAAGACATAAAAGAGTACAAATGGGTGTGTTTGCATTAACTGCCTTTTATAACTCCATCTCTGCACAGAAAATATAACATACACAGGGTGGGGAAGCAAAATTTACAATATTTTGAGGCAGGGATTGAAAGACAGTGTATGACCAGTTAGTTTATTGAAAGTCATGAGAATTTATTTGCCACAAGAAAATTGACATAATAGAAAATGTTTTTATTCTATGTGTCCTCCTTCTTTCTCAATAACTGCCTTCACACGCTTCCTGAAACTTGCGCAAGTGTTCCTCAAATATTCGGGTGACAACTTCTCCCATTCTTCTTTAATAGTATCTTCCAGACTTTCTCGTAATAGTTTTGCTCATAGTCATTCTCTTCTTTCCATTATAAACAGTCTTTATGGACACTCCAACTATTTTTGAAATCTCCTTTGGTGTGACGAGTGCATTCAGCAAATCACACACTCTTTGACCTTTGCTTTCCTTATTACTCATATGGGCAAAAGTTTCTGAAAAGGTATGGATAATAGTGTTAGGTATGATTATGACATCAATATATGTTTGGTTTCAAAACAATTGATGTAGTGCCTGCTGAGAAAAAACAACTAAATGTTCATTGTAAATTTTGCTTCCCCACCCTGTACAGTATGTACAAATAATAAGAACAGATGATTCTGGGCCTGGTTTGGGGGGCGCATACAGTGAAAGTGAAACTAAAGACTCTTTACTAATTCCTCTATTTATGCATTTCCACTACGTGGAACCAGTTCGACTCTGCCCGTCTCCCGTTGTTGTGCACCTCATTTCCTTTCCCCTACCTTCAGAAACTTGTATTTGAGCGGATACAATGTTTGTTGCCCGCACTGGAACTGGAACTGGAACTGGAACTGGGCCCAGATGATGGCCTGGTGTTCACTCTGACACTAGATTCACAAGCACCGCTAAGTAGCGTATCAAATGAATCACATGCTGTGGACAAATGTTTGAACATACTGGAGGGATTCCACCCTTTTGAAGAAATGGAAGCTATGCAAGTGTTCCAAGTGGACCTGGTGTCATCTTTTTAGACCATTTCTGCCTCAACACCATATTGGCTACGGTCTGACCAAAATAATGCAGCGTACGCGTGACGTCATCGCGCATGTGCAACGAAGGCAGAATCAATTAGCAGAATCGTTAAGCAGGCAGGCAAATGATTCCAAGGAATCGAGCTACTGGGATCCGGTTCTCAAAAAGAACTGGTTTTCGATCCCCATCCCTACTTTTCACCCGGTTTGGTGTTTGTGGTGGCTGTCGTATTATCCCGTTTTGATGCTCAGAGTCCACCAACCGCTGATGCCCCACAGCCATGGGGTGCAGCTCTAGCAGCTAAAGGTTAACCGAGGTAATATCAGTTTCATTATCACTCCCGCTTCATTTGACTTCATCCATTCTCCCCTCTGAGCATCAGGAGGCCGTGTGTCAGCCTGTCAGGGCAGAGATCTGGGGAGGAATTTACACTCCGGTTGGCCCAATGTAAATTCAGGCGGCATTTTTATGAGCTATGGGAACAGCATACGGAGCTGTCCTGCCTCTGGGGGAGCAGACAAATGGAAGTAGTTCACCAGCATCTGCAAACAAATCAGTGCCACAGAGCGCCGATGTGAGTTGTTTGTGTGTATGTGTGTGGTCAAGGTACAGAAAGACACATGAATATTTCATCCAGACAAAAGCAGACATTTAAGGAGCTGGCAAACATTAGAATGTGAAATCAAAGTCTGCCACAAAGTAAAATGACTTTATCAAAAGAAGAAAGGTTCTGAGGAATGAATTGCTTAAAAAACTGCAAGGAATACATTTTCTTTTTAATTCTTTTAAGCTAAAATGTACAATTTCTATGTACTCTTTTGTCAAGTTGACCACAACCCCCCCCCCACAAAGTATAGAAAAGCACTCAGTGGTGACAACTCTAGTGACATATTTATTTACTTATTTTGGTCTGGTATCGTAATTGTTTTGCATCATTTCATCAGGTATATGTTTAGCTATGTTTCGTTTGTTTTGTACTTCCTAGATGTGTAGTTTGGCACTTGGTTTTGTACAGTATACAGCTTTATACAGAATGACTTTATAGCTAGTTGTGTATGGCTAACCATTAAGGCTATTATTATTTAGAAGGGGTTAGGAAATAGAAGATTTTCTTCATCCTGCTCCTTTTCAAACATGGCTGTGTAAATGTTTGTTCACCAAATGATTATTGAATGTCTGCTGATGAAATGCACAACCATGGATGAAATAAATGAAATGAATGAATGAACTAACATAATCATATATAACTTGAAAAAAAGGACAAACAAAGCTTCGATGATATAAGAAAAGTGACATTTCTATCTACATTTAATTGGAGCTAAATGCAGGGGAGCAAAACTTCCAACAGCTTTGCGTAGAATTGTATTATACAATGACTGCAGTCCATTTGTTAAGGTAAGTTTTAAGGTAGTAGTGAATTGGAACTAAGACACATTTAATACTTATTCTGTCATGAGTATTTAACCCTTTCATGCATGAATTATGAGAACCTTAATGGGTCAAAATGCAGTAATGTCCCATTAGAGAATGAAATTTAATTGATTGCCATTCCAACATTTATTTCAATATAAAGTAGCTCCTTGTTTTAGATAATCCCTTATGGTCCAACTAAAGCAAAACTGAATTTAAAAGAAAAAATGTGTGTAAAAATTGTCTCTAAAATGTCCCTTCAGAGAGATTTTGAATACCGTTTTTTGCCCCTAATCAAGATATTTTTCCTGAGTGTTTTTATTCCTCTTTAGGCATGAAAAAAGACAACTGAAATTTTTTTTATGAACCTATTTTTCATGGAGTTGCAAAAATATCCACTCAGCTGGACATCATGCATTTAATGTTTGAAGCAAAGAAACATGTATTTACTGATACACTGCATGAAAACTATGAAATAATTTTTTAAAAATGCTGCTAATTTGATGTTTTGTCAAATTTTAACATACTCTAATATTAGTTATTATTCATTTTATGGAGATAATATGCAAAAAAAACCAACAACTTTTTGTTCAAGAAAAATGGTTAATTACAGTCTATTAACAATAACAAGCATTGATTTACACTCAAACGTGTTACTGTAGATCAGATTTATCAAGAACAGCAAAGTTACAGTAATGGTATGAATTGCAGTGTTTGGGATGATGCATAGGTGTCCTATCCACTGTGTTGGCTGAAATGAAACTAAAACAATAAAATCCATGAATATATAAGAGAACAGCTGTAGAATAACTGTCCACTGTAGTGACCAGTATGCATGAAAGGGTTCATTTGTGTCTTGTTTTATCTTATTGTAATTCTGCAATGTTTAATAGTGGAAAAAACAAAAACAAATCATAAACTTTTTAACACTCAGGCAGTTTCCTTGTTTTTGAGAACTTTTATTGTCATTTCCATCGATGAAACATTATTTTAGAAGTTTTTACATTTGGTTTAGTTTCTTAACCCTATAACGCCAAATGTATCATATTTGATATATGAGTTTTGAAGCCCTCTACATGATCAGTGTGATATGTTTTTCCCTTAAAAACCTGATGTATACAATTAGACACATGCAATACAAAGATAATCCACCAGGGGGGAGGAATTCATTTACCAGGGGCCTTTCCAGTGACACTACAAGATAGTCGTTAATGAGGAAGGAGGTAGAACTTTGGCAATTTTGAAAAGGAATTACCAATTTGTTAGACATGTTTGTGTTATATTGTGTTTTTGTTTGTTCAAAAATGATAATATTTGAGCATTGAGACCTGATGTAACAAATATGATACAAAATTGAAACTCATACATGGAAATTGATATTTGGAAAAAGGTTTTTTTGGTTGTTCAGAAGGACCAATAAAGGGTCCAGTTTCAAAGAACTGGAATTTTCTGTCAAGGATTTAACGGTTTAGGCTTTACCGAGTTAATTTCCATTCAACTGATGTAATTATTTCTAGGAATGTGGTTCATGGTTGCAGTTTTCTACTACTAAATCGTTCCCATTATCAAATACTAACTGACTAAACCATAATATCTTCTAGAAATCCAAACTGCACTGTGATTTTGAGGTAGTTCCATTCAAAGGAAAAATATGATTCACTCAAAACTGACTATTATTCCATCTGTCTTGATGAAAAACATCCCTGTCTCAAGTGTAAAAGCAGTGTCACTAAAATTAAGTCCAGACTTTACCTGCATTTGACCCTGGATTTAATTTCCATATTCGTAAATTGTTCGTTACCTTCAACCCTGCTTGTCAAATCTTCACCTTAATGCTAATCCCCATTGGGAAATAGTGTGAGGGAGTCTTAAAAAAATGATGAGGCGCTGAATGACAAGATGAAAGTGTTGGCAGTGGAACCACAAGAAAAAGTATTTCACTCTTAAGTACCAGTACCAGTAGGCCTTATTAGTTCTTTTGGCATTTATTGCAAAGGTCTGGATGTTTGTTTTCTCCAGGTAACACTCTGTGGGCAGGATTTTCTACAGTTTTTGGTTAATTTAGTGAAAGTCTATTTTTAAAGCAAGAAAACAGAAGTGAGGTATATATTATTGATCCATCATCATCATGACATATATGCAACTTATGGTTCATTTATATTCTTATTAATGATCTAAAGCTCTATTATCAGTAGCAACAGAAGGAAACCTAAAATTAAAGCATAACATAACTGATTCCCTGTGAGAGGCATGACAGGATTAAGGCTGTACAGTATTAAATACACATGTGGGTGTTGTCCATCACATCCTGTCAGAAATACATATGACTGCCATAATCTCCTTAACTGCTACTATTTACGAACATCTATTGTGTGAAGTGTCATCTCTGGATAGTGAAATACTTGATATAGTGAATAAGTAGTGGAACATTTCGGTTCAATACATTTTCGGTACCGTAAAGGAGACCAGTGAAGGTGGTGGTGGTGGTGGTGGTGGTGGGGGGGGTGCGCACTACATAACTACCGAAAACCGAAAGTGAAACTTAACCCTTAAAGACCCAGTGCTACTTTTACGGCAGTTCCCAAATGAATTTTTCTCAATTTCTACCTTTCTTAACTGATTTATCACCAATGTTTTGGGGTTTTTTTTGTTTTTGTTTTTTTTATAACATTATCCTCTATATTTTGCATTTTCTGGTGTAAATCATGTATTTTTTTTGGTTTTGTTTTGTAATTCAAGTTTTTAGCTTAGGTTGTAAGCTATTGTTGTCGTACGGTGTCCGGCGGCGTCTGTCGTCCGTTACAAAAATTTCAATTGTCTTCTTCTCTGAAACTACACTTCTGATTGACTTCAAACTTGGTATACAGCTTCTTTATGATGATGTGAACAAAAGTTAAGGAAATTATTTGGATCCGGATCTGATTCTGGATTTGGTGTGACTTTCAAAAATTTCCCCATTATAACAGATAGGAAGTGGATTGATGCAATAACTCAGTAAATATAAATGATATCAAGTGTAAATTTCTACAGTCCAGCCCTGATGGGGAGATGACCAAAACATAATGGCCACATGCTGATCAGAATCTTCTTCTGGATCCGGGAACTTATGGAAAATATAACATGGGCTCTTATGGGGGAAAAAATTTCAATCGTCTTCTTCTCCCAAACTCCAGTTCTGATTGACTTCAAACTTGGAATACAGCTTCTGTATGATGATGTCAACACAAGCTATTGAAATGATTTGGATCTGGATCTGATTCTGGATTTAGTGCGACTTTGAAAAATTTTCTCATTATAAGAGATAGGAAGTGGATTGATCCAATAAATCAGTATCAATGATATCAAGTTGGAATTTGAATTTTTTACAGATCTGATTGGAATATGACCAAAACATGGGCTATTTCTGTAATATAATAAATACACAGAACTGGGTGATAATAAATGGCATCTGGATACATTTCCCAAAGCTTTTCATTTGGCCGGTAAGCTACAGGGCCATTGGTCCTATTTTTATTGGAGTTTTCACTTGGTACATGACAATTATACAATGTTGCTTAATGTTAACAAACAGGGCTTCTATACATGCATGAAATGTATCAAAAATGCTACAAAGCGTGGAAGTGCTTAAGAAGAAAAAATAAAATAAAATAGATAAATAAATACTAAAGCAGTGTTTCCCAACCTTTTTGAGCCACGGCACATATTTTACATTAGAAAAATCACAAGGCACACCACCAAACAAAAATGTCACAAAAAGTATATTTATTGAAATATTACGCAAATCTAGTTTCATTTTACTTCCTCGGTGTGAAACCTGGGCCTGTTTAGTTGAACACAAAGCTGATGTTCTTGCAGTAAGTGAAGAAAGACGCACACAAATCTTCCTCAACAGCACTGAGTCTCTCTCTTTTTTCGAGGGGGGGTGCATGGGCGACATTGTCACGGGGCATTTGGATCAAGAAAGCTGAGAGGGGTGCATCAGCAACCCCTCGGATGGACCCTCAGATTGCGGTCTGTTGTTTAATAGTATGGGAGGCATATCTCACCCCACACCCCAACCCCATACCTGGGGTTCGCGGGTAACTCATTAATCCGTACATCACTAGTAAGGGGGGCTTTATCAACAGAACGCACCACACTGGGGCCGGTTCACTTTCACTTTTATTTTGCTTATGTTAACAGGAGACTGTTGTTGAGTGGAACATTGGTGTATACAGTCGTATGTATCTATATCATGCTGCTCACTTACAGTACCAATCAGGTGAAATTGGCAAATTTTCCCGGCACACCTGATGATTTCTCATGGCACACTTGTTGGGAAATACTGTACTAGAGGGAAATAGGTCAGCTATCATCCTGCTGACTGGCAGTCATAGTTATGTAAGACCGGAATTTCTCCCAAACTGGTGCTGTGGTCCCATCCCTATTGTTAAACCTAGAAAGCATACACTCATATGAAGCAGTCTTTATCATCATGACGGTAAATCATGTATTTTCCTATATTTTATTCACAGATCATGTAGATGTTTATGAAAACTCAGCGTAAATTCAAAGTTAATTATATCAAAACAGAGAAAAATGAAGAAAATTTACTTTTTCGGCTAAAAATATTGCTAAGCGACTGTTAAAACAAGTGTGTCCATCCACTGTCATTGATCCAACTCCATGGGTTTTACTGGTGAATCAATGTTGTAGAAGATGATGGTGTTTCCATGGTAACTACAGAGCCTCTTAACGTCCAAATGGGTCATATCTGATGACTATGACAAGATGATAAACAGCATTTTACAACAATTATTTACATGAATTGATAGGATTAGTGGATCAACAGGTATTAAACAGTTTAGATCTGTAGATGGTTTGTGCCCCCCCCCACAGATTGTATATACCCTGCACATGGGTTCTGCTTGCGGCCACCCTGCTTATACTGTGTGCGTTCCGCTTCAAGGTTCGTGTGAAAACTCAAGGCGAGTGTTTGCGTTCTTCACATTGGCTACATGTATTCTTTCGGTACAACTCCATATTGTATCGAAGACCCTGAGCTGTAACGGTTCCATACAAACAAATGCACCGTTACACCCCTAGTGAACACCAAGGTTGTTACCGTTAACGAAAACTAACGAAATGATGAAAACTAGAATTGTAAAAACATTTCGTTAACTGAAATAAATAAAAACTATAACTGAAAGAAAAAAACGATAACGAACTCAAACTGTATTGTGTGTTTACAAAACTAACTAAAATGCATAAAAATCATGGATAAAATTCCCTTCGTTTTCGTCTTTGTCAATGTCGGACTGATATGAAATCGATTTATTTCCCTCAAGCAATTTTATCTGCTGGCACCATATGATATTTAAGGGTCCATCACTTCTCGTCACTTGTGGTTTAGAGTCATCTTCTGGTCCCCACTCTACCTGGAAACATGGAGACTAAAGTTGGGAGAAAGCAGCAGAGTCCTGTCTGGGATTTATTTGAATACGACGGAGTGGAAAAGATATAAAAAACTAAAACTAAGTATTTAGAAAATAACAAAAACTAATAAAAACTAGCAAACCTGCTCTAAAAACAAATTAAAACGAACTGAATTAGAGAAAAAAAAAAGTCAAAACTAAATAAAACTAAACTATAATGAAAAATCCAAAACTATTAGAATCTTGGTGAACACCACTTGTAGAGGCATTTAGAGTTGCATTTAGCTAAAGTTTTCTTCTTCATACTCCTTTTTGAAGATAAATGAATGTAGTTGAAATATTGTACCTGCATGTATTCTGCTGAATGTATTAGTTGTGTTGTAAATGCTTAACTCGCTTAACTTAAATGCTTAATAAATAAATGAATGAATGAATGAATGAATGAAACTTGCATTTCTTTTTTTTTTGGTTGAGCAGATAACACTGGTCAACAACAAATTTATTGTTTAAGTTTTTTGAGCTGATTTAGGATCATTTTGGTGTGCTGAATCCAAAAATCACATTAATTTTGCTCAATCAGGTCAACTTTCTGAACTATGCTACATATTGGCTTTTTAACATTTTTGCTTACATTTATGGGCATTTTCACATCATATGATACAAAATTCTTTCATATTTCTTGCAATAAACGAGTTCTGAAGATTTTACGTTTGCCAATTTATGATTAATGTTTTTTTTTAAATATTACAGGTGAATGAAATGGCTTCGACTAGAAGATCTTGCAAAAATAAGCCTGATGTATTCTGCTACATCTGCGGTGAATCCACCATTGTACCTAACATGAATCAAGTGATCAAATGATTTTTTTTCTCTTAAAACCTATTTTGGGTGAGAACTATATAAAAAATCCACTGATAAAGTCACAAAAATATAATCAATTTTGTGAGAAGATCAAATTTTTCAAAATCAAATTAACAAAATAATCTGACCTGATTGAGAAAAACAGATGTCATTTTTGGATTTAGCGGTGCATAATGGTCCTAATTCAGTTGAAAAAACCTAGACAACTTGCAAAAAACATTTTTTTGTAGCCCAGTGTAATGAATTAAAACAGCCACAACCCCCTCCCAAAACATAATGATAGTGTTATACATCCAATATACGCTAAAGCAAAAGCTCATTTTGCTATATTTTCTGCCTTTATCTCTATTTTTTTTTTTTTTTTTTTTTTCATGCTCGTTATGTTTGTCATCAGCATTATTGATGATTGACTGAAAGGTCTGTGTTAATTATTTCCTTTTCCCTGGGCTTTGTCTCTCAGGCAGAATGGTACACTTAGTGACAAGAGCAGAAAGTGGAAAGAGCTGCATAACTCTCACACAACTGCTTGATTTTTTAAAAATATTATTTCACTCACGCACACTGCCCTGGAGGCCGATGCCCAGACACATCCTGAACACCGATACATAAGAGGAAATTTGAAAATGCAGGCAGAGGAAAGGGTCTCTGAAGGTAAATACAGAATACAATGACAATGAAAGATTATTCTATTATGGCCACAGTTTTTTTTGTTTTTTTTTTGTAAGGAGAGTGTTATTGAATGCTTACTTCTGAAACTGAGACCTTTTACATGCTAAACACTCACACAAAAGCATCCCTTTTCCTTGCTTAGATATAAAATTGCTTTCAAAAGCTGTGCACTAACAAGAAAAAAAATCATATTTTTTTCATTAAAACGTAGGCTCAAAATAGCTGCTTAACATCACAGCTGACAATACGAACTAAAACAACACCACTACTCATTAACTTTGTATAAAATCATGTAAACAATTTGCACTAAAATATAAAACATCATTCTGCTCAGATTTGTATACACTACAGGGTGGGGAAGCAAAATTTATAATATTTTGAGGCAGGGATTGAAAGACAGTGTATGACCAATTAGTTTATTGAAAGTCATGAGAATTTAAATCTTCAAATCATATTTTACTGCATTTCTAACGCTCTTGTTGTCTACCTCAAGTTCAATTGCCATTTTTCTCATGGATTTGGTTGGATCCTTTAGGATTTTGGATTTGAGAGCTTTAATAAAAGCTTTGGTACGCTTTTTGTTGCTTCCTCCACTTCCAGACTTTCTCGTAATAGTTTTGCTCATAGTCATTCTCTTCTTTCCATTATAAACAGTCTTTATGGACACTCCAACTATTTTTGAAAGTCTCCTTTGGTGTGACGAGTGCATTCAGCAAATCACACACTCTTTGACCTTTGCTTTCCTGATTACTCATATGGGCAAAAGTTTCTGAAAAGGTATGGATAATAGTGTTAGGTATGATTATGACATCAATATATGTTTGGTTTCAAAACAATTGACGTTGTGCCTGCTGAGAAAAAACAACTAAATGTTCATTGTAAATTTTGCTTCCCCACCCTGTATATTCATCACAAAAGTCTGGCCAGGTATAATTTAGAACTTGGAGATGTGAAACATGTTAAAAATAAATCATTTTACATGTCTCTTATGGAAATGAAGTAATGTCAGGTACATGTTGGAAAAACACCTTCATAACACATCCCATCCTGCTCATTATCAGGAAAAATAACAGTAAATTAAAACTCTGCACATATCCTGTCAAACTTCTGGAATCATTGTAGACCTGGAATGTTGGACTAATATCTGCACGCATGTCCTCCTGCTCATTAGCGGAGAAAACGTCATTAAATTAACACTCTAGGCTTAGATGGATTCACTGGTCCATATGCATCTACGTTGTCAAGGAGTAGAAGTATGAGATGGATGCGCCGAAATTAATGTATGAGCTCATCCTATGTATACTTGTAAAGTTTAACATATGCATTGCTAATGAGAACATATGGCCGATGAGAGCAAACATGCAATAATTGTTTACTTTGCATGGACGCCATGAGGCAGCCTCCCTGTATTTGCATCCTCTACATCTGCCGGAGCTCAGCATGTACCGGTTTCTCCTACAACACCCTGAATCGTAAGCCTCTATATTAGTAGCTCCTCTGCTGCTGTTCCCACAATGCATTGTTTATATATCCATTATACCCTTGTTTGACTTTATTTTTCCTTTGTGGACCTACTTCTCCACCGTGGTTGATTTAGGTCCAAGCACGTCACAGTCTTGTTTGTCTTCTTGCCATCCATTTCTCCCAAGTGCAATTACATCCTCAGTCGTTCACTCTGTCTTCCCTGTCTTCTCTTGCTGTGTTTTTCATTAGCTCTAACCAGAAGATAGTGAGAATCACTCAGTTCGTCCTAAAAATGTCAAGGTGTTCTATGCTAGTTGCAAGATATCTACAGACGCCTCCCTTTTACCTGGCAAATATGTGGGGGGGGTTTGAGG
Organism: Sphaeramia orbicularis; assembly: GCF_902148855.1. NCBI lineage: Eukaryota > Metazoa > Chordata > Actinopteri > Kurtiformes > Apogonidae > Sphaeramia > Sphaeramia orbicularis. Next base: position 19,365,872 of record NC_043975.1, read on the forward strand.
AATTTTACCTTTCGACTGGTATTACTTATTTGTGGAGTTGTGAAGTATTTTGAGGTTTTGGACTCAATAAACTTTTGGAATGTGACCATCTCATGTAGTTCCAGAAAAAAAAAAGCACCAAGAAGAAGAGTAAAAGTTTGTATAATGTGCAGTTTTTTTTTGTTTTTTTTTGTAATTATCTTATTATTTTTTTTCAGTCAGCATTGTCTTAGCATTTTACATCGTGTACATGACTAATATGTATGTAAAGAAAAAAACAACAACAACACAAAAACATACTCAAACAGGATACCATTGAATAATGTGCATTTTTAAGGGAGTATTCAGACTAGGGATGTAACGATTACCGGTACAACGATAAACCGCGGTAAAATTGCAGGCGGTTAATGTTACCATTTAAATTCTAATTATCATGATAACCGTGTTTGATTACCGCACTTTTAGGGGAAAAAACACCTATGTAAAGATCTGCTTTTACGTCAAATATTTGAGTATAGTTTTAATTTATTACAATTTAGATTTTTTATACCTAATATTTGGAACCAATATTCACTTTTAAAGTCTTTGAAAAGGTTCATTAAGCATCTTTGTGTTATTTATGCAGTAAATTATATACATTTTTCAAATTGGATTTTATATATGGTTATTTAGAGTCAAAAAAATCCACATTAGCATGCTAGATTTCAAAAAAATATATCCAAGGCACACTGTAGGATTTGTGTAAAAATAAAATGCCTTTATTAATTCATGGCAGTCTTTAAAATACAGCGACCTCTGGTCTTCATCGGGGCTTTTTTCACTAATCACTAGTTGGATTTCATATACTATATATTTTTTTGTGTGTGTGTTTTTTGTCCTTTTGTGTTGATGTAGTAGGTTAAAGGGAAAAAAAATAATAGACAGATGATATAGATGAAGTTGTGCTGGAAAAAAAGATACCAAACATGGGTATAGTAAACATTTCCTTGTATAGTATAGAAAGGCAAAATCTAAAGGACTGAAAAACGGACAAAATAGGTTCAGACCCCTAAGGGTTAATATTTGAATGTTTCTGCAACAGAAAGTGCATTGAGCCTATTATTTTGTTTTATTTCATTATTTTTTAAATACAACTTGGTTAAATTATTTCAGTGTGTGTATTAGTACTTTTTGAACATTTTGAGCACAATTTCAATAATACCGTGATAATAATAATAACCATGATAATTTTGGTCACAATAACCGTGATATGAAATTTTCATATTGTTGCATCCTTAATTCAGACCTACTTTGTTTGGGAGAGTTAGTTTACCCGGAAAGTCCAGACTTTTTTTTCAGGTGTGAATACAAATATGCAAACTCTGATTTGAATCAAATAAGCAGGCCGGGACCTCATCTTCTAGGTGGTCTCAGTCCGCTTCCAAATGGACTCTGGGTCGGTTCACTTCTGGTGTGAATATAACTGGCCTCGAGCCGGAATTAACCAAGGAACCATGCGCCTTTTTGTGCTTGACGAGCCACCGTAGCCGCTGGAAGTAGCCGAGCCGCATGGGTAGTCAGAGCTAATAGCAGCAGCCATGAACCGTGGACAGATGCCCATATTACGAAACTGGTTCCGAATGAGCCGTTCTTGACATTATTTTTGTAAATTTGTGTCTGTAAAAACAGAATACAAATTCCGAAAATGATAACCATATGTAGGACCTCCATATTCGGTTTCATCAACGTCGGCTGTCTCTGATTCACCCCGCCCCCAATTTTTCTGTCCAGTGCTAGCGCAGTTTGTCACATGCGAGCTTCTGTTTACAAAGTTTAGTCCACTCGCAAAAAGTCCAATGAGAATGCGATCCGACCCAAACGAAAAAAAAAAAAAAGTCCACATTCGATCAGAATCAAATAAGTAGACAAAAGGACTTCTAAGGTGTGAACCAAATTTGTATGAAGGGCTGAATTCCTCTGCTGACATATAAACTTTAATAATGTAAAAATGTCACAAGAAAGTTTCCATAAATCAACTGTGACATGTTATGTACGACTGAGATCATTGTGTTCTTGACAACGATGGACTTGCCACTTTGGGTAGAGAATGAAGATGTTAAAATGTGCAGGAAAAAGGAACATACATATACTCACCGAAATGATTTATCCATCAACATCCATCTACATTATAATTAACTTCTTTCCATGGTTTACCCTGAGAGACATGGACGCTCCGAAGCCTACGCGAAGCTAAAGATAGATTACCATTTCCCGTTAATTCAAATCGCTAATTAATTAATAGCCATACTAAGCTAAGCTCATGGGATGTGATTCCAGTGCCACGTATATCTACACATTTCCACGGTCATTACACCTATGAGTGGAAAACCTCGAGGCAAACCAGAACACGCTGGAGGGCTTGTATCCATCTGGTCTGGGAGTGCCTCAAGATCTCCCAAAAGAGGGTGAATGAAGTCACAAGGGAACCGTACACCAAGGTTGAACCATTCAGCACTTAAAGATTGACTTCCACTGCCAACATTCTGTAAAAACCAAGGAGGGAAGTAAATATTCAGGGGTGAGGAGTAAAATCATCACTACTGGACATGTAATTGATGTTTTCCGTATATTCAGTCACAAGTTTTTCCAAACCTCTGTCATTAACATTTCCAGTGGCTAGACTCTACAGTTAACCTTAAAAGATATGTACTCATTGGACTTGTTGCTAATAATGATTATTCTATTACTATTCTGAGAATGTAAGGAGTATAAAGCACAGATATTTATGCAAAAATGTAGGGACTAGGGATGTAACAATTACTGGTATAATGATAAAGTTGCCAACGGTTAGTATTACCGTTTAAATTCTAATTATCATGATAACCGTATTTGATTACCGCACTTTTAGGGCAAAAACCAGATGTAAAGATCTGCTTTTATGTCAAATATTTGAGTATAGTTTTAATTTATTACAATTTTAATTTTATATACCTAATATTTGGAACCAATATTCACTTTTAAAGTCTTTGAAAAGGTTCGTTAAGCATCTGTTTGTTATTTATGCAATAAATTATATACATTTTTCAAATCTGATTTTATGTATTTTTTCGTGTTTTTTGTCCTTTTATGTTTTTATAGTAGGTTAAAGGGAAAAAAATACTAGGCAGTTGATGTAAATGAAGTTGTGCTGAGAAAAAAAAGATACCAAACAAGGGTATAGTAAACATTTCTTTATATAGTATATAAAGGCAAAATCAAAAGGACTGAAAAACAGACAAAATAGGCTCAGACCACTAAGGGTTAATACTTGAATGTTTCTGCAACAGAAAGTACATTGTGAGAATTATTTTATTTATTTATTTATTTTCAAAATTCAACTGGTTGAATTATTTCAGTGTGTGTATAAGTACTTTTTGAACATTTTGAGCACAATTTCAATAATACTGCGATAATAATGATAACCATGATAATTTTGGTCACAATAACCGTGATATGGAATTTTCATATCGTTACATCCCTAGTAGGGACTAAAAGTAATAAGTTGCCAGAAAAATAAATACTCAAGTAAAGTACAGGTACCTAAAAAAATCTACTTAAAGGTAGGGTAGGAGATGTTTTCCTGGAGCATTTTTTTTACTATATTGCTTAAAATCCCCTTCACACCCCGATTGCAACCAATTAATTAAATGCTCTAACACAAAAATAAAAATTTTAGTCACCTGTGGAACGGACAGGACTGAAAAAACACCATCCAATCATTTTCACCGGCCCGTCAAAAATGATTGAATGGTGATATGTCTATCAAACACAACTGTCGTTTTGTCCCTCCCATCTCTGTGAGTACAATCCAATCTGATACTCTGGAGGCGTGGCTCTGGGGGGGGAAGTCTGAAGAAACGGGATTGGACTTTTGAATAGTGTATTTTCAAAATGTAGCTTGCTCGAACTGTTTTTCCAGGATCTCCTACCCTACCTTTAATGCACTCTACAGTTTTTAAAAGGTCATACCTGGATTATAATGAAGTTAGGGTGGACACAACTGGCTACTAAAATACAAATGAAGTGGATTTTCACAACTAGCATCACTAGCTTTTTTAAATTTATGTCGGCTTCTTTTCAGACACTGTAGCAAGTCCAAGTTTACCAAAATGTATCACTACACACCACATTAAAAGTGGAAACTCTGCACACTAGTCAGAAGTCAGGTGTTGTTTTCCTGTTAGCCTCTAGCAATAGTACTTAACACTGAAGCTCAACAGTAACAGGGTTAGCAGGCAATAATGTAGTTACGCAATGTTATTATCAAAGTAATAACCATTGATGTAGTAAGTGATGAACATTTTTGGTAATGTGACAATTCAACTCCCCTTCCAAATATTTAGTTTGAAGGTGATACTGTAAAAAAAAATATATGTTCGACTCTGTGATGTGTTCTGTGTAATAACTATGACAGCGCTGCATTATGAAAAAAAAACTATTTAACTTTTGGTAATATTGGGCTATACCAGACATTGAATGGCATAACAACTTAGAAACTCCTCTTTGTGGTAGGTTTTGTCTAATAATCATGACTCAAACAAGCTTAGTTTCCTAGTGAACCACTCCAGAGTTCATTTTTGACACACTGAATGCATAGAGTGCAGTTGTATTGCTCCACAAACTATCAGAAGGCTGATGAAGTGAGTTGTGTTGTTTTGGAAATGAAACTCCCAGTAGTAGAATGAATAATGATTTCAAGGTGTGCCATCTATTTGATTTTGGGACCTTTGTTGAATGCCATTCTTCACCCATTGACTTTTTTGTCATTGTTTTACTGTCCTGATAAAATAAAGGCACAAAAATACCCCAAAAGAATAATCTCTTCACTGATGCATAAAACTCCAACTACTGCAGGAGAAAAACAATCTGCACAATGTGAATGATTCTTATGATTCTTGATCTTAAAGGTGCCCTGCCACATAGATTTCATTACTTTCGTGGTATTGTCTGAAATTCTACCTTGGACTCTAACATTTTTTGTGGAAAAAATGCCTTGGTGACTAAGTTTGAAGCCATTCTAACGTGGTATAGAAAGCCTGCTGGGAGACTCAGCTCGATTTGCTCTAGTTCTCATGAATATTCATTCATTCATTCATTCATTCATTCATTCATTCATTCATTCATTCATTCATTCATTCATTCATTCATTTATTTATTTATTTATTTATTTATTTATATTTATTTATTTATTTATATTTGCACATAATAAAACAGCAAAAAAAAAAAACATTCAAACAAGTAGCAATATTGTGCAGGAGAGGTTAGAAGCCAAAAAAGGCTTATATGAATACCTCCCCAGAAATGAACAACATGCAAGAAAAAAAGAAAAAAGAATTAAAAATTCAATATAACTGAATTAATAAGCTAAAGTAAAAACAATAAAAATCTAAATCACATTACAAATCATCAAATGCAAATCAAATGATATATAGCCTTACATTTTTCATGAATTGAAGTCCTTTTCAGATGCTTTTTAAACAATGATAAAGTAGATGTTGATTGAAGTTCCGGTCGTAGATTATTCCACAGATTTGGTCCATGATATTTCAGGGAATACTGACTGCCAGAAGTTGGGCAGTACGGAAGATAAAATTTACTTGAATATCATGTAGAATAGTTGTGAATAACAGAAGACAACATAAAGAAATTCTGAAAAACTTTGGGAAGAATATGAGTTAAGTGAACATATTTGTACGTGAAGACACAGGTCTGGTAAACATTCACATCAAAAAATGTTTGAAAATATTCAACATGCTAATCTGATTGGCTAACGGCTAGCCAATGAAAGACTGGCTTTTCAGTATCCTTTACCCTGCGTAACAAGTAGAGGACCTGGCAGAAACCGAAAGTGAAACTAAACATGCTTTGAGCGTCCGACTCCTGGCTTTTATGCCTCTCTTGTACGACGGACCTTACGCAGAATTTTCACAACTTCTACCCTGTATCCACTGGACCCCCTCCAGTGCTCTATGGACCCCCCAGGAATGCTGGGCCCCATGAATTTGTCATGGTTACCCCCCCTTAAAGGTGCCCCAGCATGCTGTGTACGAAAACTGTCACTGAGCAAGATGAATTCCATGGGCGTGGTCTGACCTGGGCGAGCTCATGAATACACTGTAACAAAAAAAAAAAAAAAAAAAAAATATTATTCCAGGGGAATAATACCAGGGGTGCCGAAAAAATACTGGTAAATAATGGAAAATAACCATCTCATAAAAATACGGTAATTTTCCATAATTGAAACACAGTTTTTTGCCCTAACTTTACATGAAATTTTGCTTTTTTTTTTTTTTTTTTGACTTTTTATGTTTAATAAAGAATATTTATATGTATTAAAACAATCAAATTACCTGTATATAATTTTCAATGATTGTTAAATGATGTTATACATTCACAAAAACACATTTATTCAACATTTTTGTTGTGAAACCTCCCGTAATTACACAAGATATTTGTCAATTAACAAACGAGTCTTGTTAAACTTACAGAACAAATACTTATTTTATGGTTAATTGTCAGTAATTTTATCTTGTTTTATTATTTGTTTTTTACAGTATTAAACTTTAAATTAACAGTTTAATCTCATAAATAGAAAAGAAATATTTGTGAAATTATGATACATTTGCAAATGTATTTTAACTATTTTTCTGTGGGAAAAAAAAATTCTTTTAAAAAAATGGAAATTTTATGGTTATTCACAGTTGTAGTCTTTTCATGTTATTTTACATTCGACATGTAAAATCACAGTCTGTTTTTGTAATTTCATTGATATTTTCCTGTATCTTAAAAGTACAGGAAAAATCTGTAAAATAAACAGTGAAAATTCTGTTAAATTATAGATTTTTTTTTACAGTGTAGTAATGTAAAGTCACACTGACCAGCTTTTCTAATTGGCCTGATTTCTCCTCTTATTTCTTTTCAGTGGCAATAGCAGACAGAGGAGATAGTGGTTCATTTTCAAATTCACTACAAAACCCAAACACCTATAGACCTAACATATTAAAAAAAGAAAAAAAAATACAAGTTAAATGGTTTTGTGTGGCAGGGCACCTTTAAGGGTGTCCAAAAGGCAACCGATTGAGTACTGATCGGAGAGGCCGTAAATATATTCTTAAACAACCTGCATCACATCAATACTGTCAGCTGGGGGTGTAGCTGACTGGCCTAGGTGCCACATTTAATAAGAGTTCAAACACTGGCCGATAAGTCGATATAACCCCGGTGGCCCAGGTTACAGATCCTCACCGCGGGTCAAGAAAAATGACCCAGACAGAACAGGATCTATTGGCATTCCGAAGTGATCATGTCTGGGCCATGCTGGAAATCAGAGGAGTCTTATTTAATCAATTTAATCTGGGCCAGCAGCATGTCTGAGGGAGAAACAGAGGGAGACGGCAGGAGGGAGAGGCCAAATAATCAGCAGAGAGGAAGCTCCACACTCTCCTTAGCCCTGGTGATCTTTCATTGAAGTGGTGCCCCAAAACATTGATCCCTTGTTTCTGCCTCTGGCAAAACATCAAAAATTATGATAAATAAGCCCATTAACCAACCAGCTGGACTGAGATCTAACAGATCCGTGGACCTCTTGCTTGACCAGTCTCAGCAGAACAACAGACAGACATCAGCCGCTGTTGTGATTGCTGTTGATTTGCATTCAAATCAACCTCCCAAGGCATTACGAGATTCATTGTACATTGTGTTGTTTCATTTTCCGGACAAAAACCTCCACAGCCTGCTTTTGCCGGTCCTCTCCAGCCCACTGCCACATTACTGCAGCTCAAAGGCTTTTAGTCAAGTCCATTTGCTCAATCCCACCCAGTCAAACAGATAAAAAGCCAGAAATTTGATTCAGAAGGAAAGCAACGTAGGTATCTCAAAAGGAAATTCAAGAAAAACAAGGTTCCTGGTGTGTGTCCATCTGCTTTTCTTGAGGGGGTGAATTTTGGTACGCAATAGGCTGTGAGTGTGTTTGGGAGCTGGCATGTGTAAACATATATCTATAACAGAGTTCATTTCTGCATTTTTATGTGCATACGCCAGGCGGTTTGGGGTTGTGGATGTGCAGGAAGTGATGAATCACCCCTCAGGCTATAGCATTCAGTACCTGGGAGTAAGAGAAAACACTCCGTTTTTTTATGTTGGTGTGCATATATGTGCCAAATCCTCACAAGGTTTCAGTGCTTTAATAAGATGACCTGTGAGGTGCAGAGGCTGCCAGGGTGGAGCTGCCCTCCCCTGAGATGCCTTGTCACAGATGGAAAGACAGAAACACAGGAGGAATGCCAAAACCTTTGAGTAAGTGCTTCTGTCAGCGAGCATGTGTGTGTGTGCACGTGTTTGTGTATATGTGTCTTATGTGGGGTTTTTTTTGTTCAGATTTTTTTCTCCCATTACCAGTTATCTCCTTTGCCCTTTCTCCTGTTCAAGTGGCTCTTTTTAATCAGCCCTGTAGAGAGCACACCTTCAATTCTATACCCATCACATTTCATCACAGAGGGTAACATTTTTAGCCATTTCTCAGTTTTTGTGGAACACCTTTGACTCAGTGGCGATTTCATAAAAGACTGCAAGGGAAGCTCGACTTCCCCTAAAATTACTCAAATTAAATGGTTAAATATGTACGGTTGTGTTGACATTTCATTGACTACAAACGTATTAGAACACATTCATCTCACAGACGAGTTCGTTCAGAATCAGCTTTATCACAAATCATCGGACTCGATGTTGTTCACTTCTCATACATTCCCGTTGCGCTGTTTTCTCATACGATCTCTGCTCAGTGCATTTGCCCATAGACGCCCGGCGTCCATGCACTTCTATGGCACTAAGTGGAACAGTTTTTTTCATTGCCTCAAAACTGGACGGTAATTGGATAAATGCCATGATGTTGTCCCGCCACCGGACACTCAGCGTCTCTGGGGGTGAATGGAGCTGTGGGTGGACGCCGGGATTCCACGTGCTGATTGGGGGATCAGTCGAAAGGCTGAATCCCATTTGACTGACAGCTATTTTGAGATCTACTCCTTCACTTGACAGAGTTCAGTTTAATACCGTCGCGCATTCTGCTTGTGAAATCGAGAGAGAAACCACTATGAAATTACTTGTTCATTTCAAGCGTCTTTGAGTACTCAGAAAAGCGCTATATAAAACCGATGTATTATTATTATTATTATTATTATTATTATTATTATTATTATTATTATTACTATTATTATTATTATTATTATTTCTTGCACTGTAAATAAAACACAGTCATTGTATTTCCTTGTTTCAATTTAACATAATTTCCACGTTTTTTCCACGTCCAAGGTCACTGACCATTTTCTTAAAAAGGAACGGCTGAATTTATGTTTAAATAACTTGACAATTTTTTTTTTTTTTTTTTATGTAAACCAACAATGAGCTTCCCCTCTCTGAAGGCGAGCAGCTGCCACTGCTTTGACTGTAAAGAAGAGTGAAAGCAATGAAAGAAAATCTGCAGCTGAGTATTTAAACTACAGATTTGGAGCTAAATAAGTCAAAACCTGAAAATGTTAGAAAGTCTTACAATGGTGAATATTATTGCATTAGTATTGTTTCAGTCTCGTGATTTGCACGTGATCGAAAACACAAGTGAAGCTATGCATTTAGGTCAGATTAGCGGCATTGTATCCATGGTGCCATTGTACGATAGTGCCCTCCTGTGGTGCAACAGCGGCATTGTACCTGTACGCCCTCCTGTGCTGCAACATTGGGACATCGATTGGACGGACGCCGGACACGAAAACATGCATTATAGTAGGAAACCAAAAATAAAACAAAACGATTAGCAAAATAGGATTTAATGTGTCATCGATTCGCTGTGTATTCATGTTCATGTTATACAAGGACCAGGCATTTGTTGATGACAAGTTTATCTGAAATCCTGACATGTTCTGGAGCACTGATGATGACAAGATGAAATGGTTGTTTAGTTCAAATGTATATAAATTAGCATTATTTGTTTGTAAAGCCTGGAAAAGTGGCACATGTGTTTGTTTAAATAGGTCAGTACTTTGTTTTGTTTTTATCTATTGTCCCTATTGTCTGATATTTGATTTTTGGTTTGTATTTTTGGTGTCTTATAAGCCCATGTAAGGGCTGGGCATGTTCTTTATGCAAGACACAATAATAAAAACATTCATTCATTCATTCATTCATTCATTGTTGTTACTGGACTACACTTCTAAGCTAAGACTTTCTAATGCTACCTGTTGTTACCACTGTAGAGGAGCAGAAGAGACTTGACCAACTGAAGCACAGAACCTACACAGACGACCTTCAACCTAACATCCAAGATTTTTTTCTCCAACCACGTTTCTTGCTCAAAGATGATGGTTTACTATAGGGATGTAACGATTACCGGTATAACGATAAACCGCGATAAAATTGCAGATGGTTAGTATTACCGTTTAAATTCTAATTATCATCACAACCGTGTTTGATTACCGCACTTTTCCGGAGAAAATGTCTATGTAAAGATATGCTTTCATGTCAAATATTAGAGTATAGTTTTAATTGATTACAATTTTAATTTTATATACCTAATATTTGGAACCAATATTCACTTTTAAAGTCTTTAAAAAGGTTTGTTAAGCATCTTTGTGTTATTTATGCAGTAAATTATAAACATTTTTCAAATTAGATTTCATATATTTTTTTGTGTTTTTTGTTCTTTTATGTATATATAGTAGGTTCAAGTGAAAAAAAAAAAAAATAGACAGATGAGATAGATGAAGTTGTGCTGAAAAAAAAAGGTACCAAACATGGCTAAACATTTGTTTATATAGTATATAAAGGCAAAATCATAAGTACTGAAAAATGACCAAAACAGGCTCAGACCCCTAAGGGTTAATATTTGAAGGTTTCTGCCAAGAGAAAGTGCATTTTACGAAATATTTTATTTGGTTTTGTTGTTTTATTTCCAAAATACAACTTGGTTAAATTATTTCAGTGTGTGTATACGTTCTTTTTGAACATTTTGAACACAATTTCAACAATACCGTGATAATAATGATAACCGTGATAATTTTGGTTACAGTAACCGTGATATGAAATTTTCATATTGTTACATCCCTAATTTACTACAATCCTCTCAGGTTTTAGTAACGTGTGGAACGGTTCTCAACCTAATTTTAGTATCGTTGTTGCTTGACGATCGCTAAAAGAACTGGACCAGAAACACATTAACATCTTTTCCGCATCCTGGGAATATGTTTAAGAAATGAAAATCTACTCATTGTTAGTTAAGGTTAGATAACTTATTGTAGATGAGAAATATTAATCACTGCAGTGCATTGTTTTTGGACTGAGAGACTGAGCAGTATTTAACACCTGGAGACACAGCCACATAGTTTGCATCACACTTTTTTTTTTTTTTTTGTATTACGTGTATTTTTGTTTTAGAATAGGCCTTTGTTGACATTTCAGTTACTTTTAGAGCTGTGAGCTGTGGTTATTCAGTATTGACTCATTGATTGGCGTAGGATCTGCCTTTTTGCGTGCGTCTCTGATGTTTGCCTGCTTCATTTGGCCGTTTGTAACTGATTGGTTTATTTTTTCTGTACAAACCTCCACTCATTAAAACACACAGCTTCTTTCAACCTCATTGCCATCTCAATTTCACTTCCTCCTCTTCGTTGTTGCGCTATGGGGACATTGTAATTTGCAAAGTAGGTTTGTGCAATGGATGAAAAAGAAAGAACTGCTTGGCTCCACTTGACTTTTGTTATGTGGGAAATGCACTACTGTTGTGAAATATCTGATCTATTATCATCAGCGTATGTTCATAAAATGCGAATTTATGATAACAGCAAGAAATATTGTTTTTTTTTTAATTTGTTTGTGTGTGTGGGGGTTGTTTTTTTGTCTGTTAGCAAAATAACTCAAAAAGTTCTGGAAGGATTTTGATGATATTTTCAGGAAATATTGATACTGGCACAAGGAACAAATGATAACATTTTGGTGGTGATTAGGGGGCGGGGGTTGTTTGTCTATCTGTTAGCAAGAGAACTCCAAAAGTTAAGAAAGGATCTTGATGAAATGCCTTGACCCGCCATGGTGGAGGTCTGCGCTCTCCAAGTGCTTTTTCTAGTTCAAAAATAATAATATTTGAGTATTGAGACCCGATGTATCAAATATGATACGGAATTAAAACTTACATGGAAATTGATATTTAAAAAATGGGCTTTTTTGGTTGTTTAGAAGGACCAGTTAGGGACAGATTTTGATGAAATTTTCAGGGAATGTTGATACTGGCACAAGGAACAAATGATTACATTTTGGTGGTGATGGGGAGGGGGGGGTTGTCTTTCTGTTAGCAAGTTGACTCAAAAAGTTATGGAAGGATTTTTATGAAATTTTCAGGAAGTGTCAATACTGGCACAAGGAACTAAATATTAAATTTTGGTGGTGATTGGGGGGGGGGGGGGGGGGGGGGGGGGGTCTGACCTGCCTTGGCAGAGGTCTGCGCTCTCCAAGCACTTTTTCTAGCTCAAAAATAATAGTATTTGAGTATTGAGACCTGCTGTATCAAATATGATACAAAATTAAAACTTACATGGAAACTGATATAAAAAAATGTTTGTTTTTTTTGGTTGTTCAGAAGGACCAATTATGTATTATGGACCAGTTATGGATGGATTTTGATTAAATTTTCAGGAAATGTTGATACTGGCACAAGGAACACATGATTACATTTTGGTGATGATTTGGGGGGGCGGGGTTGTCTGTCTGTTGGCAAGATAACTCAAAAAGTTACAGAAGGATTTTATGAAATTTTCAGCAAGTGTTGATACTGGCACAATGAACTAAATATTAAATTTTGGCGGTGATTGGAAGGGGGGGAGGGTTTGATGAAATTTTCAGGAAATGTTAATACTGGCACAAGGAACAAATGCTAAAATTTTGGTGGTGACTGGGGGGAGGGGGGGTCTGATCTGCCTTGGTGGAGGTCTGCGCTCTCCAAGTGCTTTTTCTAGTTCAAAAATAATAATATTTGAGTATTGAGACCCAATGTATCAAATGTGATACAAAATTAAAACTTACATGGAAATTGATATTTTAAAAAATTGGGGTTTTTTGGTTGTTCAGAAGGACCAGTTATGTATTATGGACCAGTTATGGATGGATTTTGATTAAATTTTCAGGAAATGTTGATACTGGCACAAGGAACACATGATTACATTTTGGTGGTGATTTGGGGCGGGGGGGGGGGGGGGGGGGTGGTTGTCTGTCTGTTAGCAAGATAACTCAAAAAGTTATGGAAGGATTTTTATGAAATTTTCAGGAAGTGTTGATACTGGCACAATGAACTAAATATTAAATTTTGGTGGTGATTGGAGGGGGGGTGTGATGAAATTTTGAGGAAATGTTCATACTGGCACAAGAAACAAATGATACAATTTTGGTGGTGATCGGGGGGGAGGGATCTGATCTGCCTTGGCGGAGGTCTGCGCTCTCCGAGTGCTTTTCTAGTTACATTTGCAGCTCTTACAAGTTAACTGCGCTGTTTCACTGTAGGCACATAGCTGATATCCATCTATACCAATACACACTCAAGAGTTCTGTACAGTATATCCATATTTGGTCATTCTCCAGAGTGAACATGCTCAAAACACAGGACAAAAACCGAAGCTGGAAGCAATATGTCCTTTAAGATTCACGGTTGCTCTGTTGATAAGGTGCATATATATGTACAGTAACAGTATGGTGCATGCAGGGTAAGACTAATGTGCTGTGATAAACCCTGACAGAAACACAAATGTACCTATCGCCACGTTAACCCTTTATGTCCGACTGTGTAGAGCAAATGCTGATGCAAGATGTTCAGTCAGATATTGCGGTGTTTCATCTTATATAGACGGGATTATAGCTTCCAGGTGACTTGCTTTTCTTAAGCCTGTCTCTGTTTGAGAAAGAACAAGTCGAACAGCAGCATAAAAATGCATTGATGTAATAAGGTAACCATGTGCACCGTCCCACCTGCTGCTTCATGGCACTGAAAATATGTTATCTTTTCATGTACTCTGGGTAAGCTTCTCTGTTTGAATTGCTTTCTATGTTCTCTGTATTTGTTCTGCTCTTATCTACAAGCCTTCTCTTTGCCACCTCGACAGCCCACATATGGCTCATAAGTTTACCTAATGTTATTTAATACAATCTTTTGACTTATGATATATTTGCAGATTCTGTGTACGAACTGAAATATACTGAGGCACATTTTGTTTTTTTTTTCAAATTCCAGCTGCTGAGCTGCATGAGGTAGGGACATTTCTGTAGACTTTCTGAGGTGCCAGATGGCAGTAACTCAGTCTCATCATCCAGTAATTGGTTTGAAAGCACAGGGAAAAGCAATGCAGCCTATGTTAGTAAGACCTCGACAAGAATTTCAACAGGAAGAATGTGCACATTATTCTAATTTTGTGAATATATACTGGCTTAAATCATTTCAAAGAGGTTGAATTGTTGGGTTATCTTGTATGTGTTAGTAACATTATTCAAAGTCTTAATTCTGATAATTATTTTTGTACCTAATCCTTGCTCTGAGACTACTTTGGAGTACATTTGACTTTCTAGGATCTACTTTGTGACAGTTGCCACTGCAATGACTTTCTCGGACTGACAGCAACTCCCACACCTCCAAACAAACGGGACGCGCACTGACCTGTCACAGAAGCTGAAGCACCTACAACTGGTGCAGCGACAGTTGATGAGCTGAAAATACATAGCATCCATGTGGAAACCCATACTATGCACTACATATATGGAAGTAAATCTGTTTCATCAGATTTTGAATTGTAAAAACTATTGAATTTCTGGCTCTGAATTTTTTTTTGGCACCGAAATTAAGTATCTGAATTTTTTTTTTTTTTTTGCACTGAAATTAAATATCTGATTTTTTTGCACTGAAATTAAGTATTTGAATGTTTTTTTGCACTGAAATTAAGTATCTGGATATTGTTTTTGCACTGAAATTAAGTATCTGAATATTGTTTTTGCAGTGAAATTAAGTATCAGATTTTTTTTTTCACTGAAATTCAATATCTGAATATTGTTTTTGCACTGAAATGAAGTATCTGATTTTTTTTTTTTCACTGAAATTAAATATCTGAATACTGTTTTTGCACTGAAATTAAGTATCTGAATTTTTTTTTGCACTGAAATTAAGTATCTTAGTATTTTTTTGCACTGAAATTAAGTATGATTTTTTTTTTTTTTTTGCACTGAAATTAAGTATCTGAATTTTTTTGTCTCTGAATTCAACTATGTTCATACATTTAGAACAAAAAAAAATCAGATCCAAAAATTCAAAAGCAAAAAATTCTGATGCAAAAAAATCAGACGCAAAAAATTCAAATGCAAAAAAATTCAGATCACACATCCGCGCTGACTGTCTTCCTGCATCGGTGTCACTTGACCAACCTAATGTAACTCGATTGGCTGGCTGTCAGTTCGACTTGAGACAGAATCGATTATTTATCCTTGGTGTCCTGGATGTGTGATCTGAATTTTTTGCATCTGAATTTTTTTTTTTTTATATTTTAAATTTATGAACATAGTTGAATTCAGAGACAAAAAATTCAGATATTTAATTTCAGTGCAAAAAAAAAATTAAGATACTTGATTTCAGTGCAAAAAAATTCAGTGCTAGAAATTCAATTGCATTTACATTTCAAAATCTGATAAGACAGATATACTTCCCTATACATACAACACCTAAACTAACGTTCACCATACATTGATGTAAATAAACAGAATGTATCATATGCATAAATCAGGTACTGATTCATGTTACTTCCTGAAAACTTCCTTCTTAGCTTGGGATGTGTAACCTTGGCAGCCACAAAATCCTACTACTATCAGCATCTGCTTAATACAAAGGTGTGTAACAGTATCTACAGTACTTTTTGTAGCACCACAAACAGTACTGGCTTCTGTGTAATACCCCTGAAACAAACTACTGGGCTCTGCTCTGTTCTGGCATTGTCTGTTTTAACCCTATAAAGCCTGAACCATTCGATTATTGACAGAAAACTCACGTTCTTTGAAACTGAAGCCTTTATTGGTCCTCATGAACAACCAAAAAAATAGTTTTTTCGTATATCAATTTCCATGTATGAGCTTTAATTTTGTATCATATTTGATATATCGGGTTGCAATACTCAAATATTATTATTTTTGAACAAACAAAAACATATTATAACACAAGCATGACTAACAAATTGGTAATTCCTTTTCAAAATTGGCAAAATCCTGCCTCCTTCCTCATTAATGACAATCTTGTAGTGTCACTGAAAAGGCTTCTGGTAAATGAATTTCTCCCCCCTGGTGGATTATCCATGTATTGCATGTATCTAATTGTATACATCAGGTTTTTCAAGAAAAAAAATATCACACTGATCCTTTAGAGGGCTTCAAAACTCATGTATCAAATATGATACGTTTGGCATCATAGGGTCAATGACAACTGCATTGCATTGTGGGATATTGATGTTTACAAAGTACTAAGAACTTGCGTATTGCAATATTTATCCAGAATTAGTATGCAAGTCACAAACAATTGTTTTTGTGTGATTTCAGTAATACAAAAAATAAATAAATAAACTTTTAGTGTGGATTTTCAGACATTGCCAGACTCCTGAAACCTCTACTGATCATCATCTTTCATAAAAAGATATTAAATTACTGTGTGAAATGTGAAAATGGTGTGATAGATACAGATACAGATCTGTATCTGATTAAAGGTCTCTAATGGAAGTGGCCCACATCAGAATTGAAATGATCAGATTCCATGTGACTTGTTTTTTTTTTTTTTTCCCACACTGACTCTGTTTACACACCCACACAAGTATCTGGTGATGAGGCGTATCCTGGTTTGGATCATATTTGGGATATGGCATATACATTGAGCAAATCTCTATACTTACATCTGTTTGATACACTGTCCGGCAAAAAAAAAAAAAAAAAAAAAAGTTGCACATGCTATATTTCACTGCACCACCTTTGGTTTTGATTACAGCAGACATTCACTGTCACATCTTTTTTTCCACATAATGCTTATGTAGTGTCACAATAGGGTTCATAATATTTTTTCCATCCATAGTTGCATGCATTTATTTTATTTTTTTATTTTTGATGATGATGAATCGAACCACTGCATCAAGTCTTTTTCACATCTCAAATTAGAGTCTGAACTTTATGGAGGCTAATCCATGTGTGAAAATAATGTCGGATTCTCTGTCTCTTCTGTCACAAGTCTGATGTTCCTGATCAATCCTGGCATTGTCCAATCTTTTGGACATTACAGACATGAGAGGACACTTGCTGCATCAGTTAGAGTTAAATAACCTGTTACAGCTGAAACATTACTAACCTTATAATGTCAAATGTATCATATTTGATACATGAGTTTTGAAGCCCTCTACATGATCAGTATGATATTTTTTTCTTGAAAAACCTGATGTATACAATTAGATACATGAAATACACCGGGGTGGGGGGTGGGATTCGTTAACCAGAGGCCTTTCCAGTGACACTACAAGATTGTCATTAATGAGGAAGGAGGCAGAACTTTGCCAATTTTGAAAAGGAATTACCAATTTCTTAGACATGTTTGTGTTATGTTAAGTTTTTGTTTAAAAATAGTAATATTTGAGCATTCAGACCCAATGTATCAAATATGATACAAAATTGAAACTCATTTTTTTAGTTTCTCAGAAGGGCCAATAAAGGCTCCAGTTTCAAAGAACTGGAATTTTTTTGTCAATGATTTAATGGTTCAGGCTTTACAGGGTTAATTTCCGGTCAATTGATGTGCTTATTTCTAGGAATGTGGTTCATGGTAGCAGTTTTCTTCTACTAAATCATTCCTATTATCAAATACTGACTAAACCATAATATCCTTTAGAAATCCAAACTCCATTTTGATTTTGAGGTAATTTCATTCAAAGGAAAAATATGATTCACTCAAAATTGACTATTACTCTTTCTGTAAATGGAAACTGATATAAAAAATATATATATATTGTTGTTCAGAAGGACAAATAAAGGCTCCAGTTTCAAAGAAGTGGAATTTTCTGTCAGTGATTTAATGGTTCAGGGTTTTTACGATTAATTTCTAGTCAATTGATGTGCTTATTTCTAGGAATGTGGTTCATGGTAGCAGTTTTCTACAACTAAATCCTTCCCATTATCAAATACTAACTGACTAAACCATAATATCCTCTAGAAATCCAAACTGCACTGTGATTTTGAGGTAGTTTCATTCAAAGGAAAAATATGATTCACTCCAAATTGACTATTACTCTCTCTGTAAAAGGAAATTAATATTTAAAAAAAAAACTTTTTGTTGTTGTTCAGAAGGACCAATAAAGGCTCCAGTTTCAAAGAACTGGAATTTTCTGTCAATGATTTAATGGGTCAGGGTTTTAACGGTTAATTTCCGGTCAATTGATGTGCTTATTTCTAGGAATGTGGTTCATGGTAGCAGTTTTCTACCACTAAATCATTCACATTATCAAATACTAGCTGACTAAACCATAATATCCTCTAGAAATCCAAACTGCACTGTGATTTTGAGGTAGTTTCATTCAAAGGAAAAATATGATTCACTCAAAATCGACTATTACTCTCTCTGTAAATGGAAATTGATTTAAAAAAAAAAACAAAAACATTTTTTGTTGTTGTTCAGAAGGACCAATAAAGGCTCCAGTTTCAAAGAACTGGAATTTTTTGTCAATGATTTAATGGTTCAGGCTTTACAGGGTTAATTTCCAGTCAGTTGATGTGCTTATTTCTAGGAATGTGGTTCATGGTAGCAGTTTTCTACTACTAAAACCTTCCCATTATCAAATACTAACCGACTAAACCATAATATCTTCTAGAAATCCAAACTCCACTGTGATTTTGAGGTAGTTTCATTCAAAGGAAAAATATGATTAACTCAAAATTGACTATTACTCTCTCTGTAAATGGAAATTGATATAAAAAAAAAAAAAAAGTCCAGACTCTAATTTTCTGATTCTCCATCATCAAAAATCAAAAATTAAAGCAGCTATGGATGAAAAAATATTATGACCCTTATTGTGACACTACATAAGCATTATGTGTCAAAAAATATATCACAGTGAATGTCTTCTGTGATGAAAACCAAAGGTGGTGCAGTGAAATTTTGCATTATGAGACTTTATTATTATTATTTTTTTTTGCCAGGCAGTGCAGGTACATGATAAATATTAGTATTGTAGTTACTTCCTACAAATACTCTTTGCACAGATGTCTGTGATATTCCAACATGATTTGACATTTCAGTTGCTGATGTCTAACTTTAATGTTAATGCCTCTATAGGAACATAGAGGCTGCTTTGATTTATTACAAACGTAACTGTATTAAATGTCAACATCGTGCTGTGGATTTGTCGTACCGGTGTTCATCTAGTGCCAGCAGCTAGAGATTCCATCAACAGGTAAACATGTCCTCCAGCTGTTGTTCTGCCACTGTCACCACCCAGGATGAGGAGAAGGATGAAGATCTGTAGCTACGACTGATGGCGGAGGGTTGTCATGATGGCGTTCAGTGACTGGTCTTACTGTTATTAAGTATCAAGTATCCATAGTGATTAGAGCCCGGCTGATATGGGATTTTTGGGGCTGATACTGATATTGGGGGCCAAAAAAAAAAGCTGATATCCAATATATCAACCGATATCCGATATTGGCTGATAGCCGATATATTGGCCGATATATGAAATAAGAACATTGATCTACACGGAATAATCTTATATGAGATGATTGTGGACAGGTGGATTAACAGCTGCATAATAGCGGTCCATGATTCCGTGATTGTGTGTGTGTGCGTTTGTGTGTGTGTGTGTTGGGGGGTGATAGTGTCATTGTCGAAGTGGAAGTGAAAGTGAAACTGACACGCTTTACTGTTCCTCTAACTCTCCAGGCAGCACACACACACACAGGAGCAGCAAGCGACAGAATCTCTGCAGCAAAAAAGTTAATAAATCGTTTTACATATTGGCTGGTGTTGATTAATCGGTGATACGCTATAATCGGCCCGATTAATTGGTCGGGTTCTAATAGTGATATCCACTGTGATGTTCATGTTTAGCGAATCAACATGGGGGTTGTACAATACGAACTTTAAATGTTACTAATAGTGTTGAACTCATAAAGACCCAGTGTTACTTTTCTGGCAGTTCCCAAATGAATTTTCTCTCTTGATTTAACCTTTCTTAAGTGATTTATCAGCATTTATTATGTATAATTCTCTGTATTTTACTTTTTTTTTTGCTCTAAATCATGTATTTAATTTCCTGTATTTGATTTAGATGTTCATGAAAACTCACAGTAAATTCAAAGTTTGTTATATAAACACAGAGAAAGCTGAAGAAAAAGTGACTTCTTCAGCAAATATATCATTAACTGAACATAAACCGTGTGTCCATCCACACATCATCAAACTCCATGCACTGTAAAAAACAAACAAAAAAAAAAAAACGTCCATTTGTTTTTACAGAAAAAACTGGCAGCTGTGGTTACCAGAAAAACACTATAAAGAACACATCAAACTGTAAACATATTTACGGACGACCCGCTCTACCAACTGAGCAATAGCCGCCCATTTAGTTACGTGTTTAAAATGTTAAATTGCTAAATGTTTACTTTTTTAAATAACTTATTTATTCAAAAAAAAAAAAAAAAAAGCAATTACGCTGTTATTTCAACATTGGGGTCTTGCAATTTAAACGGCACCACATTGTTTTTTGTTTTTTTTTATTTATAGTTTTATTTTCTCAAAACAATAGAAATACATCATTTCTACATACAAATCTGGTTTTGTTAACATACTCTTCCTGTAGAAATTACAGCTATATTTGATTTAATTGCTAACACAAAAATCTTTTCAAATAAACAACTTTGCATTGTATTTTCACTTATAGTTTGTTTTGTTTTTTTTTTTTTAATGTAGCAATTTTACAACTTTATGATGTTATTTCTACAGTCATGTTTTACAGTGTGGGTTTTACTGGTGAATCAATGTTGTAGAAGATGACTGTGTTTCCACGGTAACTATGGAGCTTCTGAATGTCCAAATGAGTCATATCTGATGACCATGAAAAGACAAACTGCATTTTACACCAATTATTTACATGTATTGATAGGATTAGTGAATCAGCAGGTATTAAATATTTTAGATCAGTAGATGCTTTTAATATCCAGTGGATGTTTGGGTCTTTATGGGTTAAGTTTGTCGTTGCTGAAAAACAAAACTCTATGTCATCATCGATCCAGAGGTGAGATGCTTTGATTGCATCTGCCACGTTTGTGTTACTGTGCAGTAATCCTCAAATGATACTATCAGAGTACTCCGACTAGATTTTCAGGTTTCTCAAAGCCAGGATCAGGTCTTACCCAGATACAGTGTTTACATGCACAAACACAGACTTAAAAACCCACACATTATCCAGGATACTGATATACACACATTTACATGAGTAAAGCTTTGGGCTACTTGTACCTGCAGAATTAACATCACCTTTTTGACTTATATAAAAAAAAAAAAAAAAAAATCCTTGGTCTTGCCACAAACGGGTATTTTCACACATCTATTGCAGTGTGAAAAAAGTCTGACAAAATAAATAAAACCAGGCCTGGATCATACCTTTAACTAGTCCTCCTTTCCTCTGCTGTGTCCTGTTCTAACACCTCAGCCTCCATAACAGACTAAAGCTTTGTTTACACTTCCAGACTTGGCATAAATCGGCCCCTGACAGCAATAGAGAAGAGATACATGCTTGAGGAAACAACAGAGACAGGAGGAATCATTCTACCAATAAATATAAAATCACTGATCATATTTCTAAATAATAAAGGCGTGAGGCTTTGACTGTTTGTTATATAAAACAAATCTGATCTTACCAGAATGACAGTTTTGTTTTGTTTGTTTTTTTTATGATGGTGTGTTGATGCAAATCTGTGCAGAACCAAACAACAGAAAGAAGAAGAAGAAGAAAAAAAAAAAAAAAAGCTGGTAAAGACATAATCTATCAAAAAGGCAGATTTATTTACCAGCAGACATTACAACTTTTGCCCAACCCCAATTCACCCCTTGGCCTCTCCCCCTTACCCCTCCCCTTCTGTTTTGCGTGTTCATGTGAAGGCGTATTTTGTCCCGATTCTCGCTTAGATGAAGGGGAAGAGCTACAGTATATAGCCCTCAAAACGGAGATTTTTCAGGGGTAGGGGTAGGAGAAATTTCTCATAATTCTGTTCAAATCATTGGCAAGATGGAGGTAAACACAGCCGTAAAGTGCATTAGTGTGATGAAAGAAACACACAAATGTATGTATTTTCTTTGTAAACAACTTAATCATTTAATCGACCGTTTAATGCCGTTTCATGTGTTAAAGATCGCATTTCTGCGGTTTATAGTTGGGTACCTTTGTGAAACTGGTCCCTAAAAACAGGATATGGGGGCTAAAAATTCAAACCAGATATAGACTAATGTTATGAAGCAAGTTTGGAAGCACTTTGGGTTTATTTTAAAAATAAATACTTACTGAGATCAAAAAGAAACTATTTTTAAGATTAAACACATTTTTTATATTATTTTACATTATATTCAATACAAAAATCTGCATGTAACACGGTCAAAAGGACTCGAAAATTACGTGCTATTATTTTTTCTATCTTTTTATTCTCTCATAAGTACATTTTGGGAATTGAAGAAATTATGCAAGTCAGAGCGTTTCACAAAAATGATTGCTGTTGAGATTTTTATGCGTTTAAATGGGCAGGTTCCGTATGTAATGCAAGTGGACACGATGGGTTACTCACAAAACCTGGAAATTAGACTGAGATTCATGAAAAACCCGTATGTCTTAGAAAAACCACTAGGATTATCACATTTAACACAGTGTCTTTATTTATAGCAGTATATAAGACCATTTACAGCCATGTTTTCAAAATAAAATACACTGACACCTAGGTAGCTTTCATGTCCCAATTTTGGTCCTATTTTGGCCCCAAAATTTTATGAAAAATTAATGAATTTTGGGATGGCTCAGAGCAAGAGTATAATTTTTTTTTCGCGTTTATCTGAGGTCATCATTAGGTACATCCTGGGGGGAAATATGTCTAAATTTCTCTTTTATCATTGGGTCTAAAAAGCTGTTAAAGTACCAGGTACCAAAATGAACCCAGTTTCATAGAAGCATCCAGCTGATAGCTGCAAAAAGATGACCAAAGCCCATGCAACAGAGACGGTTACAGCTGTTGACGGCGTGGTGAATACTTTCGGAAACAAAGCTGTCACATCTATTTATAGCAGCATCGATGACTGCTGATGACGTAACAGGTCGCGAAGGGTTGTCTCATTTCATAGGGGAGTGTTTCAACCACTAACCCTTGCAGCTCCGTTTCAAAGGGGTAGTGCCAAGTGCAAGGGCCAAGGAGTAGGGGTAAGGGGGAGGGCTAAGGGGTGAATTGGGATTGGGCCTTTATATTTCTGTTTGCTTTGGGACATTTGTTCTTTTTATTATTATTATTATTATTATTATTATTATTATTATTATTATTATTATTATTATTGTTGTTATTATTAGGCCCGAGCCCAGACATACATGTCGGCGAGGGCCTATTAAAATCGCATGGTTCTGTTATTTTTTTTTTCTCTTGCCACTTTGAACGCAAATTTGACCCCCTGAACGTTAATGAAAAGTCAATTTTATTTGACCGAAAATTCAAGTCGCCAAGAAAAAATATCGCAAAATGACTCGGTAGCGCCCCCTCAAAAATCAAAATACATAACGCGGATGGGAGCCCTCTCCAAATTTTTTTCATCGTACAAATATGAAACTTGGTACAGACATAGCACATGGTACGACAAGTAAAAAAATTACATTATGGCCCCGCCCTAAACCCAACAGGAAGTCGGCCATATTGGATGGAAGTGTGGACCTCTAAAATCCCACCCCTCATACTTTCATCATCTCCTCCTAGGGTTTACATCCAATTTAGACCAAACTGGGTGAAAATCACCTACACACGTGTGATCAAAAGTTATCACCTACATTTTTGATCAAATGTTGGGCGTGGCTGTGACGAGCCTGTAATGAAGCGTTAATTTTCAGAAGTATAAAACTGTGTGTATCGCGCAGAATGTCGGATTAAGTCCACAATACAGTGTCCTCTCACTGTCGATGTTCTCTGCGGTCGCGCAAGAGGGCGAGGGCCTTAACACCGCTCACGGTTTTAATTGTTATTATTATTATTATTATTATTATTATTATTATTATTATTATTATTATTATTATTATTATTATTATTCATTCATTATCTGAACCCACTCTATCCTCACTAGGGTCACAGGGGTCACTTGGAGCCTATCCCAGCTACTTACTTACTTATTATTATTAGTATTAGTAGTAGTAGTAATTTTTTTTCTTAATTATTTATTTATGTATTTATTTATTGGGACATTTGTTCTTGACTGTTTGAGATGCACCACAGATACACCAGCAAAAGAAAAAAATAAAAATAAAAACAATCTAATAATCTTCTAATCCTAGAGGCCTTTCTCATCTTGCATTCCCCGGTAGCACTAATTAAACTGAATCTTTCTTTGGACACTTTTTTTTTTTTCTCTTCATGCAACATCATGCTATTCCTTAATTCAGTGCAAACAATCTTCTTTTGGTGCTGCTATGACAAACAGAACTTTCTGTGCGGTTGGAGATTGCTTTTTTATTTGAGGAAAAACCAACAGCGGGAGCTTAGAAGAACAAATGAAAAAAAAGTCTGACACTTCTTGCATAATTACGACAGCGGTTTTCTTATCTTGAGTGTACTGCATGTGGTCGGAGCCATGAAAACACTAGGTGGCCCGCTAATGCATATTTGGCAACAGAAAATCTAGGCTAAAGTGAAGAAACAGTGCTGGTAAAATGCAGTGGAAATCGGTTATGTTTTTTTGGTTTATCGCAAGTTGAAGTGAACCGCCATCAATGAGCAATGGGGCAAAAATGAAATGGTCTTCATAAACCCCCAGTGTGGTGGAAGTGAGACAGCAGCTCTAGTGTTAAATCACAATCCTTTTCGGTTACTGTGATCTTTGAAGTAACAAAATGAGTTAAGACTTGAAAGAGGATTCTGAAAACAGCCAGAAAACATGAATAAAAATCAGCACTCGGAGGATGTAGCAAATGAGTTCTCGCAAGAAGCAAAAAACATCTCAGCCTTGATGGAAAGTTAAGATTGCATCAGCCTTTTAATTACAGCGCTTCAGTATGTTAGAGAGTAAATAATGCAGACGAGATTAGGAGAAGAAAACATCGCATTCACAAGTGCGTTTAGCCTTTGAAAACATTTCAAATAGGAGGTTGTGTTGTACGTTTACAGTTATTAGAACATCTGAGGCATGAACACGCACATAGAACACAGCACCTGCGTTGGATTACAGAAAGAACGTCCTTGACTTCGCTGGGAAATAACAGAAAAGTAATAATTTATCAGGATGGAGATGTTGTTGCAGTTATCTGCTGCTGAAACAGGAACAAATAACAGGACAAAACTGTTCAAGTTAGTCCAGCAGTTGCCATGACATATCTCCAAAATCCAGAAAACTAAACTTCATGTTGAACAAAAATGCATAATATCCTTTTGACACTGGAGAATTCCATGTAGTGTAAACACAATGTGTGTTGTTTTTAAGGGATTATACGTAGTATTGATATTCTAAAGCAGGGGTGTCAAACTCATGTTAGTTCAGGGGCCACATTCAGCCTAATATGATCTAAAGTGGGCCGGACCAGTACAATAATATCAATAACAGGATAAGAAATGATAAATAATATCAACTCCAAAGTTTTCTCTGTTTTTGAGTAAAAAAAAAAAAAAGTCCAATTCTGTAATGAAAATGTTTATATCTACGAACTGTACTTGAACATAACATGAACAAATACAAACAACCTCAAGATTGTAAAGAAACATAAGTGCAATGTTAACAATATCATGCCGTAGTTTATCATTTACACATGTATGTTATAACTTGCAGATCACAGTGGATCTACAAATGCACAAAACATTTAATAACAGACAGAATATTATTTAAATGCTACATCCTTCTCTAAAGACATTTCAGATTTTTCATATTTGCTCTGGTTCACATTTTTTGTAAAAGGGCTAATCTAAATGTAAACATTTTTGTGCAATTTCACTTTTTTTTTTTTTTTTTACGTTAAATCAAAGACGAAAATTAGCATTTTTCGTTATTTATAGGTTCTTATAATAGTATTTTATTGGTGTGACCCACTTTAGATTGAACTGACTTAAATTGACTTTAACATCATTGATTGTTAATATCTTTAATATAATTTTTGCTTTTCACACATTCATCCCACGGGCCGGATTGGACCCTTTGGCGGGCCAGTTTTGGCCCCCGGGCCGCATGTTTGACACCTGTGTTCTAAAGTCTAGTGTTGTAGGACTCGAGACCATTTTCCACGTTCTCGATCTCATCTCAGACTTGACCCTTCAAGGACTCTGTCTTGACTCGGTCTTGGACCACAGTGGGAGGAGGACTCATAATTTCAGAGCGAGGCCTCGAGACTAATAGTTATTTTTTTTTAGGTTCATGTTAACCCTTAGGGGTCCACTGCGTCAGCCCTGTGACTGAATCACATGACATTTTCAACACATTGTAGCATCAGAAGTCGGTCACGTAGACCACTGGGGATAATTGCATTCGAAAGTGCGGACTTGAAACACTCTCCCGCTTTTTATTTGATGTGTATAGAGTAAATACAACCAGAGATATGATGTTTTGAAACAGGAGCAAACTAACGTGAATAAAAGTATGACAATGAGGTGGGGGGTGTTATATTTCTGACCATATTTTCATAATTTTTTTGTCCTTTTCCAAAACGGAAAAAACTGGCTGAATCTGCGGATTCTAATCCACAGAGTACATTAGCATTACAGGTAAGGGTGAGATCCCGGGAAGGGGGATTGGAGAAAATGCCTATGTAAAAATATGCTTTTATGTCAAATATTTTAGTATAGTCTTACTTTATTACAATTTTAATTTGATATAACTAATATTTGGAACCAATATTCACTTTTAAAGTCTTTGTGTGGTCTCGACTCGGTCTTGCTTCCTCAAAGACTCGGTCTTGACATAGGTGGTCTCGTCCCCGTCACTGCTAAAGTCATCATGGTGTGATCGCATAGCAGATCACACTCAGGACTACCAAAGCCACCAATGAATCAATGCTATGTATGCTATCAATGACCGGATCATTCAATTAGCCCTTTATAGGTCACCCATAGAAATACTCTAAAATTCACCACTTCAGTGTTTTATTCAATCTGTTTGAACATTTTGCATTGTGGTGTGGTATGGTGGTCTTTCAATGACCCGCAAGAGGAAGCTAACTAGGCTGGTAAATGTAGTGTCGAAGGTGGTTGGGGTACCGCTAACCCAGTTGCAGGACATGCATGTTAAACGGGTTAGCGGTAAGGCCAAACAAATTTTAAACTGCCCTGATCACCCACGTTTTGGGGAGTTTAATTTGCTCCCCTCTGGTTGCCGTTTTAGGCTTCCTCAATTGAGAACCAGACAGGCTAGGGATTCCTTTATTCCTGTGGCTATTAGGAATCTGAATTCACTTAGCTGATATCTAAAATTTTTTTTTTTTGTGTCAATTTTTTAAATTTTTTTTACGTGATTATTTATTTTTAATGCTCATGGCTGTCATGACAGTTAACTTGTGTACTGCCTTATTGGACCTTTTTTACTTGTGTTGGGAAGGGAGTGGTCCCATTGTGTGTTGTCCTGTATTGTGTAATTTTATTGGGGTGGCATCTGGTGGTGCTGTTTCTGTGTATGTGTTTACGATCCCTGCTGCACACCGAATTTCCTTTCCTGAGGATAAATAAAGTCGAAAGGTGTAAGTTATGCCGCATTTCCACTACGTGGTACCAGCTCGATTCGACTCGACCTTTTTGCGTTTCCATTATGAAAAAAGACCTGGAATCTGGTACCTGGTACTAGTTTTTTGGTATCTCCTCCGTCGAGGTTCCAAGATTGAGGAACAGATAAAAAACAGATGCGGAAGTTGACATTAAATATAGCAGTAGGTTAGTCCACATGATGACAGCCTGCAAAACTACACCATGGTCGGTTGAGGAGGTTCAGTCTTTGGTGGCTGATGTAAAAATTCAGCATGAGCTTGACAAGACAACACGCAACGAGCAAGTTTATCAGCAACTCTGAGCAGACGACATAGAAGTAGCATGCCGCATCGCTATGACGTACAGGTACTCTAAACTTGGTAGTATCCTGTAATGCAGGGGTGTCAAACTCATTTTAGTTCAGGGGTCACATTCAGCCCAAAGTGAACTCAAGTGGGCCGGACCAGTAAAATAACAGTGAAAAAAGTAAAGTTATAGTAAAATTATTAAAATTATGATCAGGTTTACATCTACAAAGTTTCCCTAAAAACCTAAATAACATGAACAAGTTGAATTATCTTGAGAAAAACAAGTGCAATTTTAACAATATTCTGTCTCGGTTTATCAGTTTATCATTTACACATGTGCATTACAATCGCACAAAACATTTAGTAACAGGCAGAATATTGGTAAAATTGTATTTACTTTTCTTAAGAAATTTCCATTTGTTCATATTTGTTCAGGTTATTCAATTTTTTTTATAAAAGTATAGTTTGGTAATGTAAACATTTTCATGTCATTTTACTTTTTTTTCACCAAAAAAACAAAGAGTAAATTTTGGGTTGTCATTATTTCTAGGTTATTATGATAATATTTTACTGGTCTGACCAACTTGAAATCTCATTGGTATGTATGTGTTTGTAGGTGGACTGATTGTTAATTTCTTCAGTGTAATTTTTGCATTTCACAAATTCATCCCAAGGGCCGGATTGGACCCTTTGGTGGGCCGGATTTGGCCCCCGGGCCGCATGTTTGACACTTGTGCTGTAATGGAAAAGGTCTCCAGGAATAGCACCTGGTACCCGAATCGAGTTGAGCCGAGTTGAGCCGGTTCGATGTAGTGGAATCGTGGCATTAGTGTGTCATTGGAGGACGTAACAAGACTTTATTAGTTTTGTTAATTTTTTTTTCAATATTTTTTATTGTCATGTAGAGAATCAAGGTCAGTGAAGTTACTGTATTTGGTTCCTTACCTGTAAGTGGCAAAAAAAAAAAATAGAAAAAAACTCCAAGAAGTGTATATAAAATACAATAAAAACACATATAAGGTTAAAGGAACATGCCTTTTAGAACATTAGAACATTACATTTAGAACATTAGACCAACATAAGTGCTGATCCAGACACATGTCAACATCCGCATCATCCAATGTCGTATCATTATGCGAAACATCACTGCACAAAAACCAACACTTATAAACTGGAGGCAGATTACAACCCTTTCACACACAGGTGAGCATACATGTCATAGACTCCTGTATTTCACTCCTGTTCCGTCCACTTTCTTTTTATTTCAGTGAACTTTCAGAATCCCCTTTCAAGTCCTCTTTCATTTCCTCTGAGCTCACAGTGTGAACTTGTTGCTGAAGTGATTGTGAAACTCGTCTAAAAGTTGCGGCTCAGGCTGCGGTGGACGAATCCACTCCTGCTTCCCTTTAATAGCCGCGATACATGGAATAAAGAATGACAGGATGAAAGGGAGAGCAGTTGTGCTTAGTTTGACAGGTTATTTATTAGACTGGGTTTCTCAGTTAACCCATAAAAACCCACTATTACTTTTTGTGGCATATATTTTTTTCTCTATATCTACTCTTTCTTAAATGATTGATCACCATTTACTATAATATTATCCTCTGTATTTTGCGTCTTTTCAGTGAAAATCATGTATTTTTCCCTATATTTAATTTACTGATCATGTAGATGTTCATTCCATTCAGAGGAAATTCAAAGCCTATTATATCAACGCACAAAAAATGAGGAAAAAGTGGCGTTTCAACAAAATATATCATTAATCAAGCATAAAAACAAGTATGTCCATCCACTGTCATTGATCCAACTCCATGGGTTTTACTGGTGAATCAGTGTTGAAGAAGATGACGGTGTTTCCACAGTAACTACAGAGCCTCTGAACGTCCAAATGGGTCATATCTGATGACCATGAAAAGATGACAAACTGTTTTTTTACACCAATTATTTACATGTATTGATAGGATTTGTTCTACTGAGAGAGTCTATATGTAACTCAAAAGTAATACAGGAATCATGTAACACATTACAATTCTGAGACAGGAATATTGTAAGGTAAGAAACAGCAGTAACAAGTAATTTGTAATGGATGACAGGTTGGAAGTAATTTGCACAACACACACTGTAAAAAAAAAAAAAAAAAAAGCCAAAAAATGGTAATATTCCGGCAGCTGGGGTGCTGAAAAAATACTGTTAAATAATGGAAAATAACCATCTCATAAAAATACAGTAATTTTTCATAATTAAAATATAGTTTTTTGCCCTAACTTTACTTGAGATTTTGCATTTTTTTGGCTTTTTAATGTTTAATAAAGAATATTTACATGTATTAAAACAATCAAATTACTTATAAAAATATATATAAATAATTTTCAATGAGACTAAGTTGTACAATCCACAGACAAAAACTGTATTTGAACAGTTTATCAGTGCTTATACATTCACAAAAATACATTTATTCAACAATTTAGTTGTGAAACCTCCCGCAATTTACACAACATATTTGTCAATTAGCAAACAAGTCTTGTTAAACTTACAGAACTAATACTTCTTTTACGGTTAATTGTCAGCAATTTTATCTGTTTTTTTTTTTTTTTTGCAGTATTAAACTTTAAATTAACAGTTTGATCTCATAAATAGAAATAAATATTTGTGAAATTACAATACATTTGCAAATGTATTTTAACTGTATTTTTCTGTGAAAAAAGAAAAAAATTTCTTTTAAAAAATGGAAATTTTATGGTTATTCAGTTACAGTTTTTTCATGTTATTTTACATTTGACATGTAAAATCACAGTCTATTTTGTCATTTCATTGATATTTTCCTGTATCTTAAAAATAAAGGAAAAATCTGTAAAATAAACAGTTTAAAATTCTGTTAAATTACAAATTCTTTTTTTTTTTTTTTTTACAGTGCAAGATCCTTGAACCTAAATAACAACTAAAGCTCTATTAGGGCACTAGTATCACCTGTGAACTTCTGGTGATTTCATAAGTGAAGTAATTTTTTTGCTTGTATTAAAGATATTACTGTTAGATTCTGATGTTAACAAGAAGTTCACCACTTGGATAACTGTTGAAAAACAGAAAAAATATTCTTTACTGTATCTGTGATGCGTGTCATCTGTCTGTCATCGTTTTAGATGTTGCTTTGCTGAAAAATTTAAGATCAGTGTGAACATCCTTGTTGTTACGACATGTGCTTCCTGGACTTCCACCTACATCACTTGTAAAACTTATCATCAGCACCAGCCACTCTCATCCTCAACCAGGAAATAAACCGGCTGAATTTATCTGTATAGGAAACAAAATTTTTTTTCACAAAATTACAGAGATGTTGTCACAGAAAGACTAACGGATTCATGATACTTAGGCTATGACTCGGGTTTTACAGATTTGATGAAAAATTGGTGATGAACCTCATACGTGGCTGTGACTGTTGCTGTCACTGTCTTGTAATGTGTGTGGAAATTATTAGAAATTGCTCAGTGAAGGGTTAATCCCATGTAAATCCGCCATGTCTGTCTGTAATTCGTAAGTCACCTGAGGTTCACAGGTATTACTAGTCCCACGCAAAAAGGGCTTGAGATGTATTTTTTCACTTTTATAGTAGTCGCTTTTCCATTGACCCTCAAATTGCGCAAATATAACTTGTGCATAAAAATGTATCTAATGAAAAAACAACAATTTCGCCAAAAGTCTCATTTTTGGATTAAAAGTTTTTGCGCTGGCAAGAGGTGGTTTTTTGGGCGTAGCGCAAATGGTATATCACGCAAAATTGCAGTGGAAGGACCTTTTTTCACAACTGGAGTCAGGTGAATTAAGAAAACGGATGTTGATGGACGTTACAATAGAGTCATTCCATCCCAAATCAACCAGATTTCAGAAAGTGCCCCACATGACCCCCTCAGAAAATTCTGAAAAAAAATCACACTTGTTCACCTACCAGATAAACAAACACATCCAGAATTTTAATGTCATATCTGTAATAGTTTAGGAGATACAGCCCTTTGAAAATTAATGTTTTGTTTTTGTTTTTTTTTTTAATTTTGCAAATTTGCTTTTTCGGCCAACTTTTAGGAGCTATATCTCCTTAGGTATTCAAGCCACACTGCTGAAACTTACTGTCTGGGGTGAAATCCCCCTGAAAAGATCATATTTTGCATCAAAATAATTGTAGGCACCTTCATGTTTGGTCCATGAGGCCTTGAAATCAGGCCAAAAGGCTAATTCTTCCAAATGTCCTCTCTCTTCAGGCTTGCACTGTGCCAGAATGGATGAATGTAGAGACCTCATTTTTTTTGCATGGACTCTTATGGTCAAGATGCAACAATATACTGCAAAAAGATTACAGTTCAATGAAAAGTGTTGCTGTGAGGCAATGAATAAAATGGGTCGATTTCAATTTTTCACAAAAATACTCTTTATTTGAGCACCTAAATTACCATGTGGCCAGTTAATGAAAATTTTGAAATTTTTACCATGTCTTCATATATGTTTCAAGATGTTGTGTACAAAATTTAGCTTTGGGATAGAACTGGTTCTATTTTTAATAATTTTTTTTTTTTACCGCATGACTATATTGTCTTCAAATTGTATACAAACGTAAGTGTAAATGGCATTTTTAACGGTATAATGACATTGATTATTGCACAAGTTATGATAATACTTGTGATATTTGAACTAGGGTGTGGAACTGCATGATGGTTCAGATAGAATAATTATAGATTTCCCAGAACTGGCTCAGGTTGATGCCTTTAGTAGAGACTTCTCGGAAATTGGATGGAGCTGGTCAGTTGACCCAATTTCACCAGGGTCAGTGACATAAATGTAGCTAAGATTTCCCAGAATCACCAATTTTCAGAAAGCTTGTTTGTCTTGATAATGTCTTTCTGTGAAATCAATCCTTTAAAATCAATCCAACGACACATTTTTCCTCCATGATGAATAAGTTAGTTCAGGATTCTGAATAGAATTCCCAAAATTAGGTTGGCCAGCATCATAAAAATTCTGGGAAATCTTAGCTACATTTATGTCATTGACCCTTGGTGAAAGGGGGTCATGTGGGGACCATTGGTTGAATTGCCATGGAATGACCCAATAAGTGAAGAAGAAGAAACATGTTGTGGTATGTGTGGACACACCAGGAAACCCAACCATTTTTTAAAATTTAGTACGAGATAGAGGGGTAATATATAATAATAATGAATATATCTGTAAATCAACACCATATTTACATTCGTCGCCATGGTTATGGAATGACTTTTCGTGTCATTTCGCGATAACACTGGTCAACAACAAATTTATTGTTTAAGTTTTTTGAGCTGATTTAGGATCATTTTGGTGTGCTGAATCCAAAAATCACATTAATTTTGCTCAATCAGGTCAACTTTCTGAACTATGCCACATATTGGCTTTTTAACATTTTTGCTTACATTTACGGGTATTTTCACATTATATGATACAAAATTCTTTCATATTTCTTGCAATAAATGAGTTCTGAAGATTTTACTTTTGCCAATTTATGATTGTTTTTTTTTTATATTACAGGTGAATGAAATGGTTTCGACTAGAAGGTCTTGCAAAAATAAGCCTGACGTATTCTGCTACATCTGTGGTGAATACACCATTGTACCTAACAGGAATCAAGTCACAAGTTTCATAAAGTGTGCTTACCAATCTTATTTTGGTATTAATTATTATATTTTGTGAGAAGATCAAATTTTTCAAAATCAAATTAGCAAAAAAACCTGACCTGATTGAGAAAAACAGATGTCATTTTTGGATTTAGCGGTGCAAAATGGTCCTAATTCAGTTGAAAAAACCTAGACAACTTGCAAAAAACATTTTTTTGTAACCCAGTGTAATAAATAAACAAATCATCGCATTTGTGATTTAATGGAAAAACCAACATTATGCACTTAAGTTTTTTCGACATTTAGTAAATATCGATAAAGTTTTACGCAGATGTCCAATGCCAAAGCGACTACTGTTACATATATTAGAAGAGCATGAGTATATCGCAGCTTCACTCATCCCTCTGTTTGTATTCTGAGCGGGTTAATTCAGATGTCCATTCTACTTGGCTTCATTTCTCCCTCGTATTTTTCTTTTTCTTTTTTTTTTTTTTTTTTTTTTTTTCTACTAGGGTTTGTTCACAAAACAAGACTGATGGAAAATAAAACCGAGTATTTTTAGAAAAGAGTCTGGGAACGAATTAAATCTACAGCAGGAAAAGGATTACTGTGCAGCTTTCTAGTCAGCAGTCACTCCTTCTGAGCCCCTCCCCCTCTGTTCAATCTCTCACTCGCCTGCCTCAGTTCTCGGACTCGTAGCGCAATCTCCCCGGCAATAAGGTAAATAAGTAGTGACTGATGGGAGAAAGCGTAGGGCTAAGTATAGTCCTAGCCCTTTTGTACTCGCACCTTTTCCAGGTCACAGAGGCCTGGGGGGATTACAAAAGCAATTGTACACCTATAGCCCCTACATTAAACCATACAGCCGCATGTGCTCGGGTTCTCCTTTAGGCTATTAGACCCCAGCGTGTTTAGGGCATTAGATACGGCAAAGACGCTCAAAACACGCAACTAGTTCGACCTCAACCTGAGCACAACGTCAGCATTTAGATTTGTAGGTGTTTGGGTTGTGCTTGAATCGTGATTTCATGGTTCAAATAGGAAGAAGAGGAAGAAAAAAAATAACCTCTTGAAATATATTCTGCTTCACTCCCTTTGAAAACCTGTCAGTCTTCCAATATCGCACCATCCGGACTGTAAATCCACACCATACCTCACTGTAATGTGCAATAACCAGAGGTGGCAAAAGTACTCCCATTCTGTACTTAAGTAGAAGTACAGCTACTTGTGTGGGATAAAATACTCTCGTAAATGTAGAAGTACTGATTCAGCTCCTTTACATAACCCTTAGGAGTCTGAGCCTATTTTGGCCGTTTTTGAGTACTTTTGATTTTGCCTTTATAGACTATGTAAAGAAATGTTTATTATACCCATGTTTGGTATGTTTTTTTGTTTTTTTTTTCTGCACAACTTCTTCTATTTCATCTGCCTATTATTTTTTCACTTTAACCTACTATATCAACACAAAAGAACAAAAAACACAAAAAAATATATAATTCGATTTGAAAAACGCTAATAATATATTGCATAAATAACACAAAAATGCTTAACAAACCATTTTTAGGACTGAAAGTGAATATTGGTTCCAAATATTAGGTAATGAAAATTAAAATTGTAATAAAGTAAGACTATACTCAAATATTTGACATAAAAACATATTTTTACATAGGCGTCCTCTCCAGTTTTTTAGTGATGGGACTTTTGGCTCTTTGAAGGGAGTCGTTCACTGAAAAAGACTGGCTCTTTTATGTTTTTTGCATTATTTTGAAACACCAATTTTTTAATGACTAAATAGGCTACATGTGATAATTGACATTACTTTTTAACGGTGTTTAATTGGCGTGGCAGTAAATATTATCTTACCGTAAAAAAGAATAGTTAGTTCAAATGTGTGGGCTAAATCCATGACATGAGAGGTGACATTAGGCAAATGCTGGAATTTGACCAAAAACATCACAGTACATTATGTGGACTAGTCTGTAGGCTAAAAAGGAAGAGGAAAATAAAACATTTTCTTATGAAATAACATTTTATTCTCCTCAAAACAAGAACAATAAATGAGTGTAAAGATACAGAAAAAAATGCACAAAACACAACAGTGATTAATTATTGTTATTAATCAAAAAAAAAAAAAAAAACAACGGCTCTTTACAAAGACTCAGTTTCCATCGTTCATTTCAAAGAGCCGTTCAAAAGATTTGATTCATTCGTGAACATCGCATCACTACAGTTTTCTCACCCCACCCTCAGTTCTCACCCTTACCTGCAATGCTAATGCAGTCTGGGGATTAGAATCCGCAGATTCAGACAGTTTTTATGTGTTTTGAAAAAGGACAAAAAATGACGAAGGTATGGTCAGGAATAGAACACCTGCCCCACCTCATTTTTATACTTTTATTCATGTTTGTTTGCTCCGGTTTCAAACCATTGTATTTCCGGTTGTATTTGCTCTATCGACATCAAAAAGTGGGAGCCATGACTGTGGACCCCTAAGGGTTAATGCCTGGTACAACTAAAGGTACATTGTTTGGACAAATATAATGATAACAACAAAAATAGCTCATAAGAGTTTAATTTCAGAGCTGGTATCCAGACATTTTAAATGATTTTCTTGATAATAACCAAAATCACTTCAGTTCTTACATCAATATCTATGGCGTTGTACTGACAAAAACAGTGCTTTTAGGCATTCCATGTTTTCTTTTCTGTGTTTTAGTCACATGACAAAAAATGACAAAAATATGTTAAGAAATATAACACCCGCCCACCTCATTTTCATACTTTTATCCACATTTGTTTGCTCCGGTTTCAAAACGTCATATCTCAGGTTGTATTTGCTCTATTAACCTCAAATAAAAGTGGGAAAGTGTTTCATGTCCGCACTTTCGATTGCAGATATCCCCAGTGGTCTATGTGTCTGACTTCCGACGCTATGATGTGTTGAAAATGTCATGTGATTCAGTCATGGGGCCGTGACCGTGGACCCCTAAGGGTTAAGTAAAACGGCTAAAATTTACTTTGGGGGTCAAATGAGTGGCCATTTTTGTTAAAAAAAAAAAAAAAAAAAAGTTGTAAGAAATGCATAGAACTGTGTTGAAATAATGCTAATACATCTGTGCACAGACTACTGATATTATTTGACAGTGGAAGCTATATTTTCTGAAATATTGGATTTTGAATAGCACGTGTATGTGAAAACTTTTGCTGGTGGACAGACGTGACATTACCCATGATGATCTGGTCAGTACCAGTACTTTATTAGTAATAAACTTATATACTTACTATTGCTAATTCTCCTCTTATTCATAAATGTTAGTATTGTGGATCTAAAACAATAACAACTGACACAAAAACACAAAATGTGGCAGTGGACGGATGTGACATGGTTGTTACAGATCCCATCATACTGATGCTCGGCAGCCATGTCACCGTTTCCACAAATGATCCCTGTGCAAAAACTAGGATCATAATTATTTATTGTATAGTTTATCATCATACTAAAGAGTAAATAATAATATAGAATTGTTATTTCTTTATAAAAATGCTTATTATTAGAAAACTGTTGATTTAAAAAGTGACATGTGACATTCTTAATGTATGTATTGGCGTAACATAAGCAGGATGGATCAGCACCATACTCCATATTGCAACCTGTAAAAATAAAACATGTGATATGTAGTATATAATCTTGTAAGAAAAAAATGGGGAATCTAAAAGAATAGAATATTTGTTTAATAGGTAAATTCAGTTAAAATATAACTTGGCCATTTGTGACATGAAAATATAGCATTAATTGTGATGAAATTGGACATTTTTGACCTGAAAACATAGTTCATATGAACATCAACATGTTGCAACAGAACTGAAATCCTGTAAATTTGCATAACTTGCATTTACCAACACAAAGTTCCTTTGGGGATTCACTTATATACTGATTACACACTTATATACTGATGCACAAAGACATAAATAAGACCTCTAAGCAAATTTTAACTGAAAAGTAAAACAGTACAACTTCTCAGTTGTAATACAGTACAAAAGTACATGATCAGTACATGAAATGTAAGAAAATACTCGATATTCCTTGAAGATTAGCAAAATACAGAGGATAATATTGCAATAAATGGTGATAAACAACTTAAGAAAGGTCAAATACAGAAAAAAATTCATTTGGGACTGCCACAAAAGTCACACTGGGTCTTTATGGGTTAAAAATGTACGGTAGAAAAAGATGCTAATAGGCATGGCTGCGATAGAAGAGTACTTTAGTGACATAATCGGCCTTGATTGAGTTCACTGTTGGCTCTGTCGAAACTGAAAAGGCATTTCAGTCGCCTGGAAAATACATCCCTGATTTGCAGGACTGTATTAAACGGATGCACTATATGAACAGAAATAATGGAACACACCACACCTTCAGCTGGTAGGACTTCCCTTTTCTATTGATCTGAATCATTATCGTGATAAAAATAAATGGTCGTGTCAGGCGTCGTCAATAATTGTCACGTTAAATGTCAGATCGATACGTTTAAAGGCTGATTTTTCTTCCTGAATAAGAGTTTAAGAACTAGGTGCCTTCTTGTGGTTTAAGATGATTATTTATGGCCGGAATGTGACAAATGTGTCAGAAGTCTAGAGGTAGAACATTTAAAACAATTATAATGAGGAAAAATAGTCAATGTTGAGTGAAATTCAATAATAAAAATAGGGTTTTGTGTGTTTTTGATGAAAGTATAAAGAAAACATTTATTTAACCCAATATAAGATGATAATATAATGTGTACTAGTATTCTTTTATAGCCCTGAAGTCAATGTATTCTGAATCTTGAACTTTGCCTCCAGAGAGCAGGCTTTGGTTCATACAGGAAAATGTCATGGTTTGATCTACATATTACAAAATCTGTTATTTTCACCATATCATGGTATCTGAATCCTGTCATCACTTAACTGAACCATAAAAATCCCATCAGTTACATTTCAACCTAATGAGATCTATCTGGAGGAGATGGAGGAGGTGGCTTGGAAAAAGGAGGTCTGAGGAACTCTACTTAGACCGCTTGGACTTGGAGCAGAACATGAGTGGATGTATGGACAACAAGGGTTTACAGATCCCAGGGCTGTAGCAAATTCTACAATATCATAGTTTTTTGTTTCAGTGGAACATTCACATCATTACTTTACTTCATTTACCGTATCTCCAGAGACCTTTTGGCCCAAATAACGTCCTCCTCTTCATTTTTTTCTGGTTTATTTCGTGGTATGTTGTGTTCAGACACATACTTGTTAGAGTGTGAGCCAGCTTTGTTAGTCTCAGGATCAAAAAGCCCAAAACAAATAAACTAGACACTAGAACTAGGAAATATATCCATGTTTCCCATTAAGTAGGAAAGATTGTATTTTCAGACTTTCTTCTTTTTATTACCCCGATGGGGAGGCAAGGTGCATTGTTTTTGGTTTGGTTTGTTTGTTTGTTTGTTTAACACGCTAGCAGCAAAACTATTGGTTGAATTCCCACCAAATTGGGTTTATAGATTTGTTTATAGAATTGACATGGTTACATATTCAACCTTTCTTAAGTGTTTATAATAATATTATTCTCTTTATTTTACATTTTTCACTGTAAATGATGTCTTTTTCTGTTTAATTTCCTGTACTGAATTTAGATGCTCATAAAAACTCATTAAATTCCAAGTTTATTACATTAAAAAAACTGAAGAAAAAGTAACTTTTTCAGCAAAGATTTCAATAACTGAATGTAAAAACAAGTGTCTCCATCCACTGTCACTGATTCAACTCCATGGGTTTCACTGATGAATCAATGTTGTAGAAGATGACTGTGTTTCTACGTTCACTACAGAGCCTCTGGACATCCAAATGGGTCATATCTGATGACCATGAAAAGATGATAAACTGCATTTTACACCAATTATTTACATGTATTCATAGGATTAGCGGATCAAAAGGTATTAGTAGATGCCTTTGATCGCTGGTGGATGTTTGGGTCTTTATGGGTTAAATCGCATTTTGTCTTTCATTCATGTAGCCAGAAAAACAAGTGATCAAAATTGTAAACCATCCAAAGCTTAGAAAAGTAAAAATAAAAAAATCTAAATTGAAGTTTTTGGTCATATTGGACACTAACACAAGTCACACACTAGACGACGAGACAGGACTAAACAGGGATGTTTGACCCGACGTGAATAAATAAGTCGTATCTGTAATAAATCAAGTCCTGGTCGATAAGCATTATTATAGTTTAAACTATAATATACATATCCACTTATCTAAAGAAAAGTTGATATGAAATACAATCTTGGTTAACTAATGGTGAGGTTACGTGTATCTGTGGTTAGCAGATCAACTTTTTTGTTTGGCCAACTCCTTCTCATAACATATAAAAACCACCTAAAGCAGGGGTGTCAAACTCATTTTAGTTCAGGGGCCACATTAAACCCAAACTGATCTCAAGTGGGCCAAACCAGTAAAACAATTGCATAATAACCTGTAAATAATGACGACTCCAAATTTTTCTCTTTGTTTTAGTGCAGTCAAAATTAAATTATGAAAATATGTACATTTACAAACTATCCAAAACTAAAATGATGTAAGTATCCTGAAAGAACTGAAATTTCTTGAGAAAAATAAGTGAAATTGTAACAATATTACGCAATATTACACCAACTTAATGTAAGTTTTCACACTAAAACGAAGAGAAAAATTTGGAGTTGTCATTATTTATAAGTGTAATGTAATATTATGTTTTTCACATAAAACTAAGAAAATGTGGAGTCATTCTTCATAGGTTTTTATGCTAATATTTTAGTTGAGATCACATTGTTCTGTATGTGGAACCTGAACTAAAACGAGTTTGACATCCTTGATTGTTAATATCTTAAGTGCAATTTTTGCGCTTTGCAAATTCATCCCACGGGCCTTACTGTAACCTTCAGCGGGCCAGTTTTGGCCCACGGGCCATATGTTTGACACCCCTGACCTAAAGTGAATGTGAAACCTTGTATGTGAATTTCTTCGAATTCAATGACTTTGAATGTGATGGACTTTCCCAGTCTTCATACTCCTTTTGTCACTTCTTGTACAACAGTTTGGATCTCTAAAACAGCATTTGTGTAAGGGCCCCTTTGGAGCAGCTACAGGGAAGTCTTTGGCTTCGATATGTGGACAGAATGTTGTAAGATCTTTGTTTAAAGCCTACTTGTAATGCCTTATACCTTGCCTGAATCGGCACATTCCTGTTTCTCCTCCATGCAGATTATTCACACCACCACAAGAGGTCTGCGTCAAGAAAACTTAGACATATCGAGTCGGAACAAAAGGTTTTTCTGGTAAATACACTCTACTTAGTCCCTGTCTGCGGAAACTTGAGCCTAATTCTTCTTTCACGCCAAATAAAACTAAACAACTAAGCTCTTGCTCGACAGTCTTAGCTTGTAACTGGCAATTATTTAAGGCCCCACTTCTGGGCCTTTTTCTTTATTTCTGTGTCATCTTGTTTCTCCCCCCCCTCTCCCATGATTCCTCTCATCTCCCACTCATGCCAGGAGTGGTGGCTGCTCTCAGCAGGGCGTCCATTTTGTAAGTGCTGCAGGAGTTAGTGAAGTGGCAGTTCTGCTGGCGGAGCTGCAGAGGAAACCCGAAGATGGAGAAAAAAAAAAAAAGGGGGGATGAAATGGAAAAGGAGATCCAGTGCCAGGAGTGAGAGAGGAAAAAAAACGGCAGGAGTTTGGTGTGAGGAGAGAGAGCGAAGGAAGCGAATAATGACGCATCAAATGAGAGAAGAAAGGGAAAAGCGGAGAATATAGCGAAGGAGTGAAAGAGATCTGGCTGAGCTGTTGGATGATCAAAGGCCGTCCTGTCCCCTTCAACAGATTCACTTTCGTACGATGCCAGATTTCAGAAAACTAATTTAGCACCGGAGATCAACAGCATCGCATTCACGTCAAAATTTACTGTATGCCAAAGACAGTTTTCAATTTCCTTTGAAATATTTTTTGAGGAATACAAATTATAGCATGTTTGATCAAATCTTTATTTTAAACTTTAACAGGGATTGCAGTGGGAGATAAAATAGAACAGGCATGAAACTTATATCCTCTATTTGTTATTCATGCATAAGCTCCAGCTCCTCTTGCCTCATCCATATTATACTTCAAATAATTTGGCAATCAGGCCTTGGGGGGGTGGGGGTGGGGTGGGGGGGGGGAGTAGTGGTGGTGGTGGTGGAGGTAGTGGAGGGAGAGATAGGAGAAATATTGCCCTGCATTTCAGATGTTCAGTAATTATTTCTCAGGCAGTCATGAAGACAGCCTGAAGCTGATGAAAGACCAGTAGATCTTGGGGTCCTCAGAGAACCACAACACTCCATAAGAAGGACCCCATTAACTGTGGTATCATGGGAAATCTTGTGTTTAAAGCTTGGACAGTAGACCGCTGTTATTCATCTAGCCAGCCAGAATCCAAACAGATGTTGAGAGTGGGGGGAAAAAAAAAAAAATCCACCAGCGCTATCGGAATTAGTAGTTGAGGTTGTATTATTACAGATTTGTTGAATTCTGGGTTCCGGTGGACTGGTCCTATCAGAGTCAGGTTTATTCTTATGAAGGCGGCACAGTACAAAGTGATAATGGAGAAGGGAAATCTTATAGTGTATTCCATTGCATTTGAAATTGGACGTCAAATGAGTTTTTTTATCGGATATCTAGAATAGACTCGACTGTTGGTTTATAGTCAGAAATTCTGAAGCAATATTTTGGTATTTTTCGTCAATTCTGAGTTATTTGGATGTCATTAAATCCGTTGAAGACACAGTACTGTTCCAGTGTCTATCCATGGACACACTGTTTGTATCTGTAACATACAGGTAGTGTGTTATTATCCACTGATTTCTTATAATAGCTAACATGACTTGACATTATTTCTAGATAGATAGATAGATAGCATTTCAGTCAACGGCAATAGATAGGTTTTATTTATGTATTTATTTTAGCCCTTTTGTGTTATGCATCATTTACACATATGTTTGTCAATTTCAAAGATAATTTTACAAGTCAAGAAGGTTGCAGTTTGTTGTAAAAGAGTTGCAGTATCAGACGGTGAAAATTCCAAATGTAAAAACCAGAAAGTCATGGAGGTGACATCAACGTAGCTTTCTTTCGTCGATGAAGTTGTCTCTGTAGTTTCAAC
The DNA here is from genome assembly GCF_902148855.1 of Sphaeramia orbicularis. NCBI lineage: Eukaryota > Metazoa > Chordata > Actinopteri > Kurtiformes > Apogonidae > Sphaeramia > Sphaeramia orbicularis. Next base: position 19,408,992 of record NC_043975.1, read on the forward strand.
ATGACCAGACTTGTAGTGTTTTTTTTGCTTCTTTTCGCACTATTTCACCTTTCGGTAAGAGAACAAGGTGAACTATACTGAAATAACAGTAGTGTTGGTGTTGGCAGGGTGCAATTTGTTGGGGGGGTTGGGGAAATCAAACCCCTTCTGGTTTTACATCCGTACTTCTGCTCAATGAATTTCATCCTTGAGGGGGACAACCAACCAACTGAAATAAGAGGCAGGTTTTGACAGTTTTCTTACACCTATATCCTACATTACTGGCACTAATATTCACCAGAACTGGACTGTCAGCAGTCTCAGAATTCGCAAAAGTCCCCTTGCACTGGGGTGCAGTAAAGGGGGGGTAAATGTGACAAATTCATGGGGCCCAGCAGGGAGGGGGCATAGTTCAATGGAGGGGGTACAGTGGATACAGGTTAGAAGTTGGGAAAATTTCGTATAAGATCTGCTGTATAAAAGAGGTATAGAACCCAGGAGTCAGACGTTGAAAGTATGTAAAGTTTCACTTTCGTTTCACACCAGTGTTAGTTACGTTAGTTATGGACCCCCCCCCCGCCTCTGTTTTTTTGACAAATCGCACCCTGGGTGTTGGTGAAGTGTTTCAGTTGAAGCCAGAGAGGCTTTCCACTGACCATTTTGCTCAAATTTACAATATTTTCATATTTTTTCCCCATTTTTTTTTCCTCATGGGATGCATGCAGTATGGTTGTCATATGTAACTGGCTTGTAAAACTGCTTTAGCTAGGACAAACATTTGAGCTAACTCCAAACTGTGGAGCAGTTTATGATCCAACAGAATTAGTCAAATTATAGCCACTTATACACAGCACTTCTGTTACGGGAATATTTCGCCTTTATTCCGGAACGTCTTTGTAAACAAAATTGTTGGATCATTTGGTCCCACCTTTGTCGCAGCTTTGTAATGCTTCTAGAAGTAGTAACAGAACTGAGATAACGGTGGAATCATGATTCTGGAAAAGGAACACCTCTCGTTCTGCAACCAAGATGTGATGTTTCGATGACGTGTTGTATGTGCGACCCCAACACCGGGGGATTTAAAAATGAGCATGGGCCGTGTACAGTAAACAAACATATCAACGTGACCAGAAAGATGTCGAACTGGGGAGACGCCGAGATTTGCGAGCTGTTGTAACTTCGGGAGGAGGACTGTATCCATGCTAAAATTTGTGGAACGGTGAAAGACGGGCCAACTCTGGAGAGGTTAGCAACACCGCTATGCTCGGGGTATTTCCGAAGTGATACGTCACACTATGTGCTGCGTCATGTTGCGTCACCGCCCCTTTGATTCCGGAATGCAGGTCCACTGTGTAAAAGTCCAGCCTGTCTTACGTCTGTTACTCCTTTGGCTCGGCTGTGGAAATCAGTCAATAGTGGCAGAAAGGTGGGATCAACATCTCACCTTTTTTCCGGGATCTGTGGCATGAGTGATCATGGCTTAAAGGCTCCAATAAAATGGTCTGTTTTCATCTGTTTCCCTCGAGTCCTTCATCGGTGACAATCATCAAAAGGGTTCAGCGCAGTAGAATTTGTAGGTGAGGGTTCATCAAAGTTCAACTAAATGCAGAAAATCAGACAGAACAAGATGAGCAGAGTGTCTGTGAGGAGGCTTAACGGAAAGTAGAAGTGAGGGTTGGATACAAAGCAGGGATTGAACAAAAAAGATCCAAGAATAAACAGTTTCACACAGTGATTAGAAGATAAATGATCGAATGACTGTAGTTGTGGTTACAAGCTTCAGTATTTAATTTTCATTTATTAGATAGATAGATAGATAGATAGATAGATTTTTTTTTTTTTTTACTGTTTAGACAATACTGTTATTTTCTTTTATTTCTGACCCAATTTTTATGTTTAAGTGAGTTTAATTTGGCATGATCCAAATGATTAGCATATCTATTTACATTTGTCTTAACAGATTTATATATAAAGCTTATTATTTGTCTTTATTTTTCTTTTTATGTTTTTAATCTATTCTTGTATTTTATTCTTTTATTTCGGTTTTATCTATTCTTCTGTATTTTTTATTTATTTTTATTTTTTTTAAATTTTACTTTTTTACAGGTGTTCTATGTCTTTTAATCTATTCTTGTATTTTACTGTTGTTGTTTTTTTTGTTTGTTTTTTGTTTTTTTTTGTACAGCACTTTGGCTCACTGTGGTTGTTTTAAAGTGCTTTATTCATTTTTCCAAATAAAATTGGATTGTTTTTTATTTCTGGACTTCCTCTCCATTTTCTTCATTTCTGGTATGTCTTAATGACTCCATGTTAGGCCCTTTATTATTATTATTATTATTATTATTATTATTATTATTATTATTATTATTATTATTATTATTATTATTACTTGTAGTTCTTCCTGTGTATCGTGTGGCCTTGGCTGATCATTGATGGACTACATACTCACTGGATTAATGTATAATCAGACCAACACAATGAATGTATTATAACAAACTTCTTCTTGTCATCATTACAGCAAGACAAGTAGAGTAAAAGCATTTTGGATTTTATTTGAGAATAAAGTGAAATGATGGCGGGTAGATTGGAAATCCATGTAATTAGAAAGGGATACAGAGCGGGGGATATGTGCGATATGTGAGAGTGGTGTACAGTACGACGGATTAGTTTGGATTAAAGCGGTGGTAAAGGGCTCTGCTCTCTAACACTGCACCCTCATTTGCCACAGAGGACTGAACACAACATGTTCAGAGGCACAAAATTGCACTGTTTTTATCCTTTGGCAACCTGGAGAGAGTGCCCTCTGCTTTTATCTTTGTCTGCTTCAGTGAAAAAGCCCTCGCTGCCAAGATGCATCACCTATGCCTTTGCATGGAAGGAGCAGATGCCAGGCCTGTTATTGCAAGTTTAGTCTATTAGTTGTACTTTGCAGAGTTTTTTGGGATGTTTTAGTGCCGTATTTGACGTTTGTTCCAGGCTGTGATGCTGATTTTACTATGTAGTAATGCAGAATACACACTAGACACAATCACAAAACCCAAAATGCAGCTTTTTATGGAAAACATTCAACAACTTAAAGGAGAATCTGTAAATAAATCATGTGTAATGATAAATGATGGATGGGTACCACTTTTTCATGTTCAGTAGTGATGCTAATAGCGACCACAAACTTAAATCCTGCCCTGTATCAAAAGAAAAATCGAAAAAATGTTGATATGCTTATGAAATAAAGGAGATACTTGCACATGTAAATTGAGAAAGAGGAATAAACAAGTGGTTCCAGGGGCAACAAACCCCACCCCTTGCACGCATTGTAGGTTATTTTGGCATGGATCCAGCTGATGTCATCATGTCTATGCATGTGGTGATGTCAGCATATTAATTGCTTCTATATATGTTCCAAGTTTGAAGTAAATTGAAACAAAATTGATGTTTTTATAGACATTTGACATTTTACCCATGATGTGGGAATGGGAAAAAAAAAAAGATTTAAAAAATTCATAAAAAATTTGAATTTTGACCAATTATTCCCAAAATGTAACCACATCTATTCCAGGTCACTGGCAATTTATAAACCCAATTTGGTATGAATTCACCTAAAGGTTTTGCTGCTACAGACATTTGAAAGTTCACCCATTATAAGTAAATGGGGAAACAAAGATTATAAAAATTCATAAAAAATTTGAACTTTGACCTACTACTCTGAAAATGTAATCAGATCTATTCTGGGTCATTGGCAATCTATAAACCCAATTTGGTATGAATTCAACCAATAGTTTTGCTGCTAGAGTGTTAACAAACAAACAGAACCAAAAACAATACCCCAGCTTCCCCTTTGAGGGGCGGGGTAATAAAAGTAAATATAACTTAGCATTATTTAAGCACTTTTCATAGTGACCTCCATCCAAAAAAAGCACAGGTAATGAATGATAATTGACGTGAAATGTCTCCGCTGAAATTTCATTCCATCGTGTCATTGAGCCAAAGTCAGAAATGCCCATTTCCTCTAAACTGCCCCTCTTCAGATCCATTTATTTTATTGAATTTCTCTGCAGAATTTATTTAGTTACTCTACATAAAAGTCATTGTCTGTACTGTATCCAATGGAACAATAAAGCTGCGTTCCAGGCAGCCCGTAACTTGTGTTTTTCCAACCTTCTACCGGTGAAAATGCACTGGAATGATAGTCAAACCTTTGACTTCCCACCTGTGAACTCATACTAGATCGATGTACTCCCAGTTCCGAGTTCTGACGTCACGTAGCAATGGCAGCCCCCGTGGATGCGATGTTTATGCAGATTGTTTATTAAAACAAGGTATTGCTCTGATGTTATTTATCTGCAAATGTTCTGCATAATCAGCAGCTACTCTGGCGGTAGTTAGTTTTCAGTCCAATGAGTGCAAGAATAAATTTATCTAATTTATATAAATCTGTTTCCCTCAAATAACCAAGGACCAAGCACCTTTGGCGATAGATATGATTGTAAATGAACATTACGTACGGTCTGACATGATGGTTTGTTTACATCTAGCTACCACACTTCCTTGCACTCAGGCAGTTTGGCGTGACTTGCCTGGGACGCTAAAAAGTCATGAGTCGAGGTTTGAAGTTGTGACATACGGGCTCAAAAAACAGCCTGGAACGCAGAATAAATCAGTCATAAAGGAATATGACACGCTTTTTACATATTTAGCTTTTATTCATATTGACCCTATCGAAAGAGAAATTCAGGTTCTCAGGAAAATCGCCGCTTATCAATTAATTGTTAATTGATCGATAAGGTCCACCAACTAATGATTAATGGATTAATCGATAATTTGCATCCCTAAAATGTACTATAAATTATTAACCCTTTCATGCATGAATTATGAGAACCCTGACTGAGATTTTTTTTTTTCCTGAGAATTTTTATTCCTCTTTAGGCATGAAAAAAAATAATGCGATTGAAATTGTTTTTTATGAACCCGTTTTTCACGGAGTTACAAAAATGTCTACTCAGCTGGACACTATGTGTTTAATTTTTGAAGTAAAGAAATATTAATTTACTGATACACTGAATGAAAACTATGAAATCATTTTTAAAAATATTGTTAATCTGATGTTTTGTCACATTTTAACAAACTAATACTAGTTATTACTCACGTTATGGTGATTATATGCAAAACAAAAAACAAAAAAAAAACTTAATGTTAATGACAATCTAACAACAATAACAAGTACTTGATTTACACTCAAACATGTTTGTGCAGATCAGGTTTATTAACAGCAAAGTTACAGTAATGGTATGTATTACAGTGTATAGGATGATGCTTAAGATAATAAAATTAAAATAATAAAATCCTTGAAAATACGATAAGAGAACAGCTGTAGAAAAGCTGTCCACTGTAGTGACCACTATGCATGAAAGGGTTAAAAAAAACAAAAAAAACATTGCAATTTTTAGCTGGATAGGATAAAGAAAGGATAAAAGGCAGCATCAATATGTTAGTTTTGAATATAAAGAAGACATTAATAAAGATCCTTCACAGAGGATTAGAAGTGGTTTGTCTGGCAGAGCTCATGTAAAAGTACGTCTCTTTTTCATACAAGCAGTCTGAGTTAGTGTTGGATAATCACAGAAGAACAAAACCATTCCCACTGACTCAGCTGTGAACGCTCTGTAAAGCTCCTTATGTTTGTGATGCACACTGTCAGGTTTCCATGTGCGTAATGCCGGGTTCATGCTGGCACATGCTGATGCGGATGCTTAAAGAAAATGAAGGCTGAGGGCTGGTGCGTGTCTGAGTATTTTAATTATTGTGAACTATCCGAGCAGATTATCCCCAGTGTCATGTGTTCTCAGGGCTGAAAACAGCTAGACACATCAGTGAAACCTAATCTGATTCAGTTTGCCCAGAAACCATGTGTATCTACTCATCAGGCTTTTCTCTTAAATGAAATAAACTGCGACTGCTGATTCGGAAAATGACAAGTCCATACAAGAAAATGAGTTTTATGTGAGGGTACAGGACACCGAGGACAGTCTGGGTGTTTTTTTTTTGTTGTTGTTTTTTTTTGTAGTAGTAGAACTTGAAGCGGTGTCGTGCTGTGCGTCTGAGGCTGGGGGCGAGCCTCCAGGCTGGTTCTGGCAGCTGGGCGATGTAGGGAATACTGAGCAGAAACAGAAGAAACTCCCACATTTCTCAGTGAGTTTTATTCATCTGAATGTTGACTGAGTTCACATCGCACTCTACAAAGCCCTCCGCTCAAGTCAGATGTAGTCTTTTCTGTCGCTTTTTTGCCTGTGGTAAAGGTCAAAGAAGGTCTTATTTCCTGTGGGATTATTTCTGTACTTTGCAGCAGTGTGAAGCCTGTCACTGTGATTGTTAACAAGTTAAAGGTGACAACAAGGCTTTACAAACACACCCGGAATATTCAGTGTGTTCCTCATAGCTCTACTATGTACACGTGGTGATTTCACCTCTTCATGCTTGTAACAGCAGTCAGTCACTCAGCTGCAGCTATAGATACAAAGGTCCAATCCCAGTTCAGCCCTTAGCCCTACCCCATACCCCAGTGGTTCCCAAGCTTTTATGGCTCGTGACCCCATTTTAACCCTTTCATGCATAGTGGTCACTACAGTGGACCCCTATTCTCCAGCTGTTCTCTTCTATGTTCATGGGTTTAGTTGTTTTAGTTCCATGTCCTCCTGAGAGCCAGCAATGCATTTTTGTCCTCTGTAGGGGACAAAAGTTTGCCAGTTTTACTAAAAAATGCTGTTTGTTGTGAAGGACATTCCATTAAAAAATAAATAAATGAAAATGATTTTAAAAATGTATCTGAAAAAACTGTTGCATCATGCAGTTTCTAATCAAGATGACAGTTAAATGTAAAAAAGCTAAAAATTTTCACTTTCCCAGGTCTCAGGATAATATCAGCCAACACAGTGATACTCATGCATAATCTACACTGATATTCAGACCATTACTTTAACTTTGCTGTTCTTGATAAACCTGATCTGCACTAACGTTTGGGTGGAAATCAACAGCTAATTTTCTTAAACAAAAAGTTTTTTGGGTTTTTTTTTTATGTATTATCTCCATGAAATGAGTAAAGACTAGTATGATAAAATGTGAGAAAACATCAGATTAGCTGCATTAAAAATGCTTTTATTCATAGTTTTCACACAGTCTATCACTTTATGATGATGGGTTTTAAATATATGTTTCTTTGCTTTAAAAATTTAACGCATGGTGTCCAGCTGAGTGGACATTTTTGTAACTCCATGAAAGATAAATAATTAAAAAAATAATAATTAGAATAATTTAAATAGAATAAATAGAATAATTTTTTTTAAAAATCAATTGCATTGTTTTTTTGTTTTTGTTTTTTTATGCCTAAAGAGGAATAAAAACACTGAGGAAAATAAAATCTTGATTAAGGTTCTCAGAATTCATGCATGAAAGGGTTAACATCACAAATTTCTGGCGACCCCAGACATTCAAGACAGATACTTTATTATTATTATTATTTTTTTTTTTTTCTAAAATTAATTTGTTTTTTAATTTGTTATGTACAGTCAGTCCAACTTGGATTTACAAGGCTGACAATTAATATTGAACAAACAATAACTCAAACTATGAATTATGAAAGAGCTGCAGCATCTGAAACTGACCACAATGAACATTTGAAAGATAAACAGAACCACAGTGCTTCAGTTTCAGCTTCACAGTTTGTCATGTCTTTTATGGATTGGGATTGGCTCTTTCAGCTCACCATGTGTATATATATATATATATATATATATATATATATATATGTATGTATGTATGTATGTATGTATGTATGTATATATATATATATGTATGTATGTATGTATGTATGTATGTATATATATGTATATATATATATATATATATATATATATATATATATATATATGTATGTATGTATGTGTATGTATATATATATATATATATATATGTATATATATATATATATATATATATATATATATATATATATATATATATATATAAAATTTCAGGTGACCCCATTTAAATTCCAGGCAACCCCAAGTGGAGTCCCGACCCCAAGGTTGAAAAGCACTGCCTTACCCCTGCCCCTTCTGAAGTATTCAGAAACCATTTCCTCTGTTTTTTGTTTAATAATATAGTCTATGCACTCATGTTATAATATATGACCCTTTGTTGAATAAAACTATGACCTGGACCTAGTTATGGGTGAAATGGGCAAAAAAAAATATTTAATTTTTTATTTATTTATTTATTTTCATTCTTGATAACAATAATTGGACAATATCCTTTAAATGTGAATTTCTTTGTTTCTTGCTTTTTTTTTTTTTTTTTTTTTTTTTACAAAAAATGCTGTAAAACCCTATGGATAGACACTGTGTTTCAGAACAACAGCTCTTGTTTGTTTTTAAAGTGCTTCATACATCGTCTGCAAAACATGCACACAAACATATTATTACACTTCGCAGAATGAGTCGGCAAGGGTTTGCTGAGTGGGGGCATGCAGGGAGGTTCGGGGTGGGTGGTTTCTGTCCTACTTATATTACTATGGGTGGGGTGGGGGGGTGTACAGGTGGCGCCTCTTCCTCATTGGTGAAGCCTATGAAGGGTCGGTCACTGCTGAAACTGCTGGTAGTGCTCGTTTGTTGCAGTCCTCACCACAAAATGACAACGGAGTCGCAGACTAAGGAGCTGTTTAGGTCCATGGTGCGTACCCAGAAATGAAAGTGAAACTTTACACTTTTCCCTACCTCCTGAAGCTTCGCAAACTTTCATTTGACGGGGCAGAACATTTTGTTCTAGCCTATTATTCATATGTATAGTACGTCTAATGTGACAGTTACCTTACTAGTAGAAATGCTGTTTACTGTCTATGCAGCGTCCGTTTGTTTTCTTTTTTCAACAGTATGAATACTTGGTAATGTAAAATTGCACATCGCCAAATCAACATTCACGATATAATCGTAGGTGACATATATTTCCCACCTCTACCTGGGCCTTTTACCTCTAGAATCTAATCAGTCCATCCTTGAATCTAAGTCAGTGTTTGCACCACATTTGAAGGAATCCCCTCGAGTGTTTTTGAGATGCCACTTTTTTAATCATGAAGGGGATAAACAGGCAGACAAAACCTTCTTTTAGCGTCATGTGGATGCATTTTTAAGGAGAAGAAAAAGTCTGTTCTGATTTCCAGTAGAAACATGATGATGTAACATCCCCAACTCCAGTCCCATAGAGATGACACACTACTCAAGGCTTATAATCTAAGATAATGAGAACACGTCTTTTCAGGTGATTATACACTATAGAACGCATAATTAATTATGTTCCATTTCTGCAATGAGAGCCTAAATCCCCTAAATCTTACACACTGGACCCTTAATATGTGAACACAGAGGAGAAGTGGATACTGAAATCCTCCTACATGCTTTTTTTTTTTTTTTTAATGGAAAATAACATATTTTTATGATAGCGTATTAGGGCCACATAAGAAAATAAAAATGCTTGTCACTATGAGAATAAACTCATAATATTTCAAGAATAAAGTCATAATATAATGAGAATAAAGTCATTGTTAAAAAAAAAAAACTCATTATATAACGAGAATAATGTCATACTTTTATGAGATTAAAGTCATAATATTTTGAAAATTCTATAGAGTTTCCGGTTTTACAGCGAATGCAACAAGCGAAGCAGTAACTTTCACTTCTGTTGGGCTCCAAAACTTGCAGTAGAATCCCCATAGTTTCTTGAGAAACAACAAACCCTATCTCTTTGGTGTAACCACCAACAGTCCTGCAGACGACCACTTCGTCAGTTTCTCCTCCACAGAAGAGGCAATTTGCTCCAAATCAGTTCGGTTCTCACACCGAAACAAACCCAAACGTGTGGAAACTCGCTTCAAAAGCCTTAGAATAATGATAATGTGTTCATGGTGAGATAGGTTCAGTATTTAGCCTTGCGTAAACTTCAAATGAAAGTATAACTTCACAAAATGTTCCAAGTTCTCCATTATTCAATGAGTGGGTATGACTTTATTGTCATTATATCAGTGCTTTTCAACCTTGGGGTCGGGACCCCACGTGGGGTCGCCTGGAATTCAAATACGGTTGCCTGAAATTTCTAGTAATTGATAAAAAACAAACAAAAAAACCTACTAAGAAAAAAATATATGGTGAGTTGACATAGACAATCCTCTATACTCCACTCTATAAAAGACAGCACATCCCCTGAAGCTGAAACTGAAGCACTGTGGTTCTGTTTATCTGTCAAATGTTCATTGTAGTCGGTTTCAGATGCTGCAGCTCTTTCATAATTCATAGTTTGAGTTCTTGTTTGTTCAGTATTAATTGTCAGCCTTGGAAATCCAAGCTGGACTGACTGTACATATCCTGACCAAGGAAAATAAAATTCTCACTTTGTGCAGTAATCTACACCTGGCTTTTCTGCCTCCGACCCATAATATACATTATATAGATTAAATGACGTCTAAAATAAACATTTATTTCCAACATAGTATAGCAAACTATTTCCTGATCAAAAACAAATTAATTTTAGTAAAAAAAAAACAAAAAAAAAGTCTCCGCTTTGAGTGACTGGGGTCTCCTGAAATTTTTGATGTAAAAATGGCGTCACGGGGCAAAAAAGGTTGAGAACCACTGGATTACATTATGACTTTATTCTCGAAATATTATGACTTTAGTCTCGTTAAATATTGAGGTTTTTTTTTTTTTTTTAAACTACAACATTATTGTCATTATATTAAGCTGTAAAAAAAAGCAAACAAAAAAAAAAAAACAGTAAAAACTGTACTATTCCGGCAGCAGGGGTGCTGAAAAAATACTGTAAAATAATGGAAAATAACCATGTCATAAAAATATGAAAGTTTTCCATAATTAAAATACAGTTTCTTGCCCTAACTTTATATGAGAGTTTGCTTTTTTTTTTTATATTTTTGGACTTTTAATGTTTAATAAAGAATATTTTCATGTATTAAAACAATTAAATTATATATATATATATATATATATATATATATATATATATATATATATATATATATATATATATATATATATATATATATATATATATGAATAATTTTCAATGAGACCAAGTTGTACAATCCACTGATAAAAACTGTATTTGGACAGTTTATCAGTGCTTATACATGTTATACATTCACAAAAATACATTTATTCAACATTTTTGTTGTGAAACCTCTTGTAATTACACAAGATATTTGTCAATTAACAAACAAGTCTTGTTAAACTTACAGAACAAATACTTCTTTAACAGTTAATTGTCAGTAATTTTATCTCATTTTATTTATTTTTTTTTTACAGTATTAAACTTTAAATTAACAGTTTAATCTCATAAATAGAAAAGAAATATTTGTGAAATTATGATACATTTGCAAATTTTTATTTTTTTATTTTTTTGGCCCAGTGTTCTTTGTTTTGTTTTTGTTTTTTTTTTAATCTTTTTATGAGCAATGTAACAGTACATACAAAGGAGCAGAATTACAGTGCATTCATTATACATTGCCGTTTATGTCATTTTCCCCCATGCCCAATCCAACCCCAAGGCCCTCCGAGAAAGGGCAACAGCAGAAACAAGAACATCAATAACAGTCTCTGAGCAGTAGAAAATCAAATAAGTACAAGCAGTATCAAATCTGTGGTGTACAAGTGCAAATGTATTTTAACTGTATTTTTCTGTGAAAAAACCAAAAATTTCTTTTAAAAAATGGAAGTTTTTTGGTTATTCACAGTTACAGTTTTTTCATGTTATTTTACATTTGACATGTAAAACCAAAATCTATTTTTGTCATTTCATTGATATTTTCCTGTATCTTAAAAATACAGGAAAAATCTTTAAAATAAACAGTGAAAATTCTGTTAAATTACAGATTTTTTTTTTTTACAGTGTATGACTTTATCCTTGAAATATTACAACTAAATTCTCATAATGACAAGCGTTTTTATTTTCTTATGTGGCCCTAATACGCCGTCGTACATTTTAGTGAGAATTCTTGGGAAAAGCTTTTATCTTTTTCCAAGTACTCAAACCTGGAACCGGACATAGTCGTAGCGTACACATCCTGATCCTGGTGTCTGTTGGGCGGCTAAGTATTAGAGTCTGCGGCAGTCAAGATTGCACTCAGAAGTCAAATCTGCACATCTGCTGCCAGCTTTTGTCTTGTCAGGCATCGCTCCCAGAACTGACTCCTCTCTTCGGAGCTGATTAGATTTTTCCCTCTCTCTCTCTCTCTCTCCCTCCCTCAGCTTTAAGTGTATTCGCTCTTTACCCTGCATCGTCTTGCTCATTCTATATGTCTAATGCACGCTGAGCAGATAATAACAGGGGAAAAAAGAGTGTGGGTGCACTTGTGTGAGTATGTTTGTATGCATATTCCCACTCAGAGCAGCTGACCCCACCACTGTGGTGACCTTTATGCTGCACGACCAGAAAAAAAAAAAAAACATTAAGGAAGATCTATGAAGGCATTTGACTTCATTGTCAGTTTATCTCTCTCTCTTTGCTTCTATCCGGACTGCGCGTGTAGAAGGAGCTATTTGTATGATAATGTAAAACAGACTGTGGACCTGCTGCTGCATGTGATGCCATGCAGGAGACAGCTGACATAAGCACTTATTGAATCTTGCCAAGCATTCAGTAGAAATGTGAGCAATGCAGAGGGATCGAAAAAGAGAGAAAAATGAGAAAAATAGCTGGTGCTGGTGGTTTGCCCTGTAAATGTCAGCGTCATGGGGCCCCCGTCTGCCTTCTTCTTCTGCTTTTTAGCATTTAAAAGGCACAGACTACAATCCTCTACATGATGCGAGTCTCTTCAGCTCCTTCCAGTACCGAGAGTCGACTACGGTGACCAGATTAATGAGCAGCCAAGTCTCCATTCCACCCACTCCCACTCCCACACCGTCTTTAGAAGAGGCTTCCAACACATTGTGGATGATATGACATGATATAACACGCTCTCCCACCTCAATTCATATCTCTTTGTTGAGACACCTTTGAATAATGGGAATGTACATTAGTATACTCAGGGCTCCGAAAGCCTGTCTGGAGACATTACCCACAAAATGTTTCATCCGGAGATAAAACACAAATGCGTGGTGAAAGCTGGTGAGCCGTCGGGAGTGGAATATCTAGCATTGATTACTTGAAAATCTATTGTAACTGGTGGCAGTGGTGAGTAGACAAAAAAGAACCGGAATGAGAATATCTGCAGTCAGGTCCACCTAAATCTTTTTAAGGCACTATTTGCAGAAATGGAACATAATGATATTATGTTTTCAGTAGTGTATATGAGGATGTTACTTTAAAATGACCTGTTTATGTCTAAAGCAGGGGTGTCAAACTCATTTTCTTCCGGGGACCACATTCAGCCCAATTTAATCTGAAGTGGGCCGGACCAAGGTTATAATAGTTTTGGATTTTTCATTATAGTTTAGTTTTATTTAGTTTTGACTTTTTTTGCTCTAATTCAGTTAGTTTTAATTCGTTTTTAGAGCAGGTTTGCTAGTTTTTATTAGTTTTCGGTTTTTTTTCTGAATGCTTAGTTTTAGTTTAGTTTTAGTATTAATTTTAGTTTTTTCATATATTTTATCTTCCTCACCATCGTATTCAAATAAATCCCGTACAGGGCTCTGTCGCTTTCTCCCAACTTTAGTCTCCATGTTTCCAGGTAGAGAGGGGCCGAGAAACCGACTATAAATGACAAGTGATGAGAATTGGCGGACCATGAAGTACCCTATGGTGCCACTAGCTAAAATTGCTAGAGCAAAATAAATCATTTTTGTATCAATCCGACATTGACAAGACGAAAACGAAGGGAATTTTATCCATAATTTTTATACGTTTTAGTTAGTTTTGTAAGCACACAATACAGTTTCAGTTAGTTTTCGTTATTTTCCTTTAATTAAAGTTTTTATTTATTTCAGTTAACGAAAATGTTTTTTTAATTCTAGTTTTCATCATTTCGTTAGTTTTCATTAACGATAATAACCTTGGGCTGGACCAGTACAATAGTAGCATGATAGCCAATAAATAATGACAACTCCAAATTGTTTTAGTGCAAAAAATAACATCCAGTCATGCCAATATTTACATTTACAAACTATCCAAACAAAAAGGATGTGAATAAGCTGAAAAAAATGAAATTTGTTAAGAAACGTCAGTCCTCTGTTTCAGTTTTGACTGTGGTGCTGAGCTGTTTTGTTTTGTGTTGTTTGGAAAAAATGAAAATTGAATAAATATATTCTTAAAAAAAAAACAAAAAAAACAAAGAAAAATAGGTGATGAAGTGGAAATAAGCAAATTTTGATTAAATCCTACATAATAAAGAAACAGCTTTTCCTGACATTAAAAAAAATACAAGAAAAAAAAAACAAAAAACGTCAGTCCAATTTTATCAATAATAGGCCGCGACTTTTCATTTATACATATGGATTACAGATCCGATCAACAAAGGCACAAAACATTCAGTAACTAGCAGAATATTGTTAAAATTGCACTTAATTTACTTCAGACATTCAGATTATTCACATTTTATTGTTAAAGGATAGTTTGTTAATGTTAACATTTTCCTAATTTAATGTTTTTTGCTCTAAATCAAAAAGAAAAAATTGGTGTTGCCACTATTTATAAGTTATTATGATATTATTTCAGAGTTTGATGCCCTAACTTGCACTTTGCAAATTCATCCCATGGGCCGGATTGGAACCTTTGGCGAGCCAGTTTTGGCCCCCAGGCCGCATGTTTGACACCTGTGGTCTAAAGAAAGAGTCGACTGTGTTTCTTTCATTATCACATATATGTGGGCAGTATCTCCTGATAGCTGATATTGATCGATTTTTAAATAGATGTGGATCTGATGCAAACCTTTTATGTGAATTAACGGATGAATGTCACTGCAGTTATAATATTATGATGATTATATTATTACTATGGCTTGGACTTGGTTGTATTATATTGTTATTAAAATTAGGATTTTTTTTGCCGTCAGCAAAGTCTTTTCATACAAGAAAGAACTGAAACATTATTCAATTCAATCCAGACTGGGAATCTTAGCAGTATATTATGAATTTATTGTTGAAATATTACGACTTTATTCTTGTTATATAATGAGGGTTTTTTTTTTTCTTAAATTACGACTTTATTCTCGTATTATATTATGCCTTGATTCTCAAACTATTACAACTTTAGTCTCGTTAAATAAAGAGTTTTTTTTTTTTTTTAAATACTACTTTATTCTCATTACGGCTATTCTCAAAATATTACAACTTTGTTCTTATTAAATAATGACTTTATTCTCATTATAATATGACTTTATTCTCGAAATATTACAACTGTATTCTCATTAAATAACGACTTTTTTATAACTACCAGTTTATTCTCATTATATTATGACTTTATTCTTGAAATATTACAACTTAATTATCATAATGACAAGCATTTTTATTTTCTTATGTGGCCCTAATACGCCAGCGTACATTTTAGTGAGAGTTCTTGGGAAAAGCTTTTATCTTTTTCCAAGTTCTCAAACCTGGAACCGGTCATAATAGTAGTGTCAGCATTATTCAATTCAATCCAGACTGGGACTAAATCTTAGCAGTGTTCCCACGTGTCCTGGAAAACCTGGAAAATGTCCTGGAAATGGTTAGGTTATCCTGGAAAATTTATCCTCCCCTGCCTTGTGAAGGAATCCAAATGGGTTAAAAGTTCTGCGCATGCATGTGTGTTGTCACCTGATCTTCTGAGCAACATTAAGGCCCAGCACTTCTTCTCTCTTCTTCTACATTTACCTTTTTGCACTGCAGGATTACATTTCATATTGATATTTAGTTATATTTATGACAATTTATGTTTTGTTTGGCAGGGATTTGGATTTTTATTATGTTTGACAAATGCAGGCACCAAATGTGTAAAGTAAACTGAGTTGCACAGTAAACTGAGATGAAACAAAGGAAATATTTTTGCAGTGATTTTATTGAAAATATACAAATATTTTTAGAGGAAGTCCAGGAGAGAAAGTAAGAAAGAAGGGAAAGTTGAGTTGGGAATTGCCCAGTTTAACATTGTAACTCCAGTTTGTCATGTTAATGACGTGCTACACTGTAATCTGTGGGTGTGTTTACATTATTCTGTGTTACATTTGTCATAATTATTTTTAATAGATAAATTATAGACGGTGGAGCTCCACACAGCTGCAGTAGCAAAAGGCAATGAAGCTGTTAACGTGTTTGTTGCTGCTGTAGCCGTAATGCAGCTGCACGGAGGTTCGCTTCCCACAATGCAAATCTTGACGAATTTCCGCAAATGCCCAAGTGACCTACCGGCTCTTTGTAAACGAATGGATTGTTTATGGTGGAGTACACTTCGAAATTGTTCACCGTGAGGGAAGAGATTCAGGTGCCTAATCACGGAAAGACTTACGGATTTGTGATACTTAGGCTATGATTGGAGTTTGACAGATATGATGAAAAATTGGTGACAAAAGTCATACGCAGCTTTGAGGAAAAGTAAGAACATCAGTCATCGATTTACAATTTATTTTGAGAAAAAAAAAAAGTATTAACAAAGAATCATGTTTTGTCTTTGAGATGCAAAAATCAAAGAAAAAACCACACACAACACTGGGCCGTGAGTTATTAAAAACATGGAGCTTTCGATCATGGCAACTGCAAACAATTCACACATGGTCAGGCAATAAAATAAGGCAATGACTACGGCCACAGTACTGTGGCACAAAATATCAGTTTGCCTATTGTCACAGACCAATCAAATGTTAGCATTTGTACTAGAGCCGATCAGGGATACTCTTCCATGAACTCATTTGCCTCTTGTTTTTTTTTTTGTTTTTTTTTTTCTTTACTCATTAGCCTCTTATTGCCACAGTACTGTGGTGATACATGGCATATCCTTCAGTTCATTCTTTGGTGCATTTTGTTACCACAGTACTGTGGCAACTGATGGAAGAAACAACAAATTAGTGATAGTAAATATTATAGAATAGGAATTATTGCCCTAAATACTCTATATGTTGTAGTATGGTGTTCATTGCTCAGGAGGCTGGAGAAAGTGGGCGGAGCTACATGTTAGCTGTGGTAGTGTGCTGTGTGACTTCAGTTCTGTGTCAGTTGAGAGTTCTGTGTCAGGATATACATACCAGTGCCGTGCACCCCCCTCCCCCCATTTGAAAATCTTTAGGAAAAAACAAAAAAAACCCAAAAACAAACAAACAAACAAAAAAAAACAACCTACTCCTATCTGGAATTGAACTCAGGTCTTCCATGTCGCAGTCCAATTTATTACCGAGTTAACTAAACATCTGCTGTGTCACAGGTAGACCTATTCACCATATGATTGCCTTGGTGTACATGTTGGTCTAGACATGATATAATGAGGGCGCTGATTGGCTCTGTGGTAACAGACAAACCGCTTTTTTGTAGCACAGTACTGTGTTAACAGCCACTTTGATAAATGTCCACAAAGAGACATTTTGAGAGGATCTGAGAATACAGGTATGGCTTGCTTCTAAAAAATCCAAACACGTGATGTTTAAATGTTCTTTCAGCAAGTTTCTGAACCCTTTTCACTACCAAGGCTGTTGTCCTTTAGTTGACATTGACCTCTCTGTGAGAGCGGAACCTCACTTGGATCTGGAACAAATCATGTCTTTATTAACTTTGGTTGACGCACACCTACGTTCCTGCAAGTGGGTTTGAGATTTTCATGTCAGAGGTGGGATAGAAGAGGTTTTTAATACTGGCAACTGCAGCGAGCAGCTTTTAGTTCTAACGCTCCACATCGCTTCATTAAAATAGGGACAGTGTGTGTGTGTGTGTGTGTGTGTGTGTGCGCATCTGGGGCAAGAGCAGTGTTGATGCTGTCACTCGTCTGCTATTATGCTTAAAACAGCCCACACAGTGAACAGGGAGTCAAAGAAGAGCCATTATTAATATTTCCTGTCTGAAATGAGAAGAAGAAGCAGCAGCACAGGGCTCTCATTGTCAGCTGGCAAGTCCTCTTTTTGGGGACATGAAAGCGGACACAATGATTTCTATTACAGCACCTTATCAGGCGCTTAGCCAAGAGATTAGCAGTGGTAATTCTCTCTTTTTTTTTGGTGAAAGGTCTTTTTTTGAAATTTAGAGCTTGAGAGTCAGAGGGAGGGAGGTGCAAATATGGAAACAGATTCAGTATTCTGGAATGGCTCCTGTGCCTGATAACCCAGTAATTCAGGTTTTATTCTTGCTGAACGACGCCAAATTCCATAAACTCCAGCTCTGATTTATCTGCATCCTTTCAGAAACGGTGGCATTACCAAAACCTCTGAGTGCTGGCAGTCCTTTGATTGTTCCCCTGGCGAGACTCTGTGCGGTTTGAGAGACGATTCGGTCTCTATTCAATCAAACTTCAATGGCCTGGATTTTGCCGTCACCGACAGCTACTCCGGGGACAGCATCATTCAGACTGAACAAAGAAGCAAAGACATAAATACAGAGCAAGCGTGGAGTCACTGAGCTGTGAGCTTCTTCACCCTGCTTATTAATTCTGCTTCTATTCCTGGCTTTTCTCATTTATTTTCTTCGAGAGATGCTGCATTTTGACCCCTGAGGAACTGAAGTCAGTGCCGATGCGTGTTTTAATCACGGTCCTCCTCCATCCAGATAGACTACCCCGTCCAAGTAGCTGTTAGACTGAGAATGGACCAGAGACAGGAGCACAACGCATCACCTCTTTGCAGTTTCCCAGGGATTTGGACGCTACAGTACATACAAGCTCACATGCATGCTTTCCACGTAGTGCAGTGGACCACAATGAAATGCAATGACATGGAAGGGCGAGGAGTCTGGAGAACCCCACTGTGATTGAAATGGAGACACAAAGCTGCGGGAAATTGGAAGAAAAGCTTGCACTAAATCTTGTTCTATAGCATGCAGCGGGGTTGTTTTACTCAGCTCTGCTTTGTAAACTGCCACCCTTGCGGTACATTAAGCCAACATCAGAATCCCCTCTTACAAAAGACCATTAAACATTTTGCCTAATATATTTACTTTCCCTGCAAGACATCCACCTGTTCAGCACAGGCAACTATACACTATAGCTTTCTACAAAACACAGCTTATCCCTGGGATGGTTTGGCAGAGCCATGGATATTTTACCTGTGGGTAATTATTACTGTGGTTTTATTTGGGTCTTTTGTCTCCATGGGGGGCTGAGATAGTGACGCAGAACTCCCGAGCATAAAAGCACCTTTACCTTGAGATGCAAGTTGCCCGTCATTCAAGGACTGGGTTGCTCTCAAAGATCTGTGGTAATTAAAACAGCAAATGACTGACACTCTTCTGGGCTCTCTCTCTCTGTCTTAGAGGGATAAGACTATTAAGCTGTTCTACAACTCAGATAAGAACACTTTGCTGTGACTGCAGCGTTTCATTGCGTTCATCATTTGTCACTGTTGTCAGTTTGTTTTATAAAGAATGCCATTAGTTAAGTCTTCTATGAAAATATATATTTTAGGAAGCTGGTAAAAGTGACTGCAGAATTAGTCACTACATTGACATCCACAGTAATATTCTAATATTATCCTCCTAAGACCCAGCTTTGGGTTTTCTGTCCACATTTGTGGACAAGAGTTTCACAGCTTTATACAAAAAAAAAGAAAAGAAAACTGTCCACCACAAAGGACATTCCATAAAAATGTTATAAACTGCATCTGAAAAAACTGTTGTATCATAATGTTTCCAATATTGGCACTTATTTAATAAAAAACAAAAAAAGCTTTTACTTTGCTGACATTTCCTGGGTCTCAGAAGGTTATACCAGATTTGACACAGGTCATGAAAAGAACATTTACCATTTGGATATCCAGAATTTAATTTAAATTAATGGAAAATCTGGTTAAACATGTGAGACATGTCAATGTTAATCAGCTTTTGGGAGCATTCTTTGTACACTTATAATAACTAGAAGCACTTGGAGAACGCAGACCTCTGCCAAGGCAGATCAGTGCCTTGGACTTGGATGAAAATTTCAGGAAATGTTAATACCGGCACAAGGAACAAATGATTAAATTTTGGTGGTGATCGGGGGTGTGGGGGGGCCACGGGGGGCCCACTGATCGGCCTCGGCGGAGATCTGCGCTGTCTTTTCTAGAACAGTGCTCATAGAACGCAGATCTCCGCCGAGGCCGATCAGTGGGCCCCCCGTGGCCCCCCCACACCCCCGATCACCACCAAAATTTAATCATTTGTTCCTTGTGCCGGTATTAACATTTCCTGAAATTTTCATCCAAATCCATCCTTAACTTTTTGAGTTATCCTGCACACAAACAGACAGACAGACAAACAGAAAGACAAACAAACCAATGCTGACAAAAACATAACCTCCTTGGTGGAGGGGAGAAGAAGAAGAGGATGAAGACGAAGAAGACAAAGAAGAAGAAGAAGAAGAAATTGCATTTATAAAGCACTTTTCATTCAGCAGAATCTCAAAGTGCTACAGAGAGAAGACAGTCCAACAGAAAATAAAATACTATATCAAGAACTAGAAGCACTCGGAGAGCGCAGACCTCCGCCAAGGCTGATCAGTGGCCCCCCCCGTGGGCCCCCCCACGCCAAGGAGGTTATGTTTTTGCCAGGGTTTGTTTGTTTGTCTGTCTGTCTGTTTGTCTGTCTGTTAGTTTGCAACATAACTCAAAAAGTTATGGACAGACTTTGATGAAATTTTCAGGGTTTGTTGGAAATGGGCCCCCCCGTGGGCCCCCCCACCCCCGATCACCACCAAAATTTAATCATTTCTTCCTTATCCCATTTCCAACAAACCCTGAAAATTCATCAAAATCTGTCCATAACTTTTTGAGTTATGTTGCACACTAACGGACAGACAGACAAACAAACAAACAAACCCTGGCAAAAACATAACCTCCTTGGCGGAGGTAATTAAAGACTTAAGCGAATAAAACAAAGCATCATGGTGGCCCATAAAAAGCCTGTCTAAACAGGAATGTTTTTAGTCCCTTTTTGAAGGAGTCCAGTGACTGAGGAGCTTTGAAGTGGTCAGGGAGGGAGTTCCAGATACGGGGGGTAGCAGAGGAGAAGGCCCGGTCTCCCATGGTCTGAAATGTAGTTCTGGGGGGGAGGAGGTGGTTGGTGCCGTGGGGCCGGAGACTACGAGTGGAAGTGTGAGGGGTGAGGAGGTCCTTGAGGTAGTCGGGGGCATTTCTATGGATGCAATTGAAGGTGATGAGGGCTTTCTTCTAAGTAATTCTGAAGGGGATTGGTAGCCAGTGGAGGTTATGGAGAACAGGAGTGATATGTTCCTGTTTGAGGGTTCTGGCAGAGCTGTTCTGGATGGACTGAAGTTTTTGTAGCTGTTTCTTGGGGATCTCATACAGAAGGCCGTTACAGTAGTCAGGCCTTATACAGTGTATTTGTAATATGTACCACTAAATGACATTTTAGATCAGGTCTTGTTAAGTGATCAACACATGGCTTCAAGTAAACAGCAATATTAAAGGAATACTCATGTAAATGGCTTAAAATGAAAATTGGCCTTATTGGGTGTTTGTCCATCAAAGATTATCTGAATATTCAGGAAAAAAATTTTACACAAGGAAAAGGTTTTTCCTGGCTTTGTTCAGGTCAAATAATTTGAATGTTTTGTTGCAGTGAAACTGGCACCATTCCCAGTATGTTTCCATACAAATCTTATTTTTATTTATTTATTTAATTAATTTTTTGCGTAAGATAGCAGGAGTAAAATAATACAAAACAGTACTGTACCATGTGTTGGGCTATTAAATTCCACGTATTCCTGATGTTCTATATCTTTGTAACTTTCTGGACACTACCATTCTTAAAAAGGACGAATACTTGGTTAAAATACTCTTAATAGCAGCAAAAAAAAAAACCAAAACTATAACAAGGAACTGGGGGAAGGCGACCATTCCATCAAAGGACCAGTGGCTAGAACCACAAGTGGATAAAATGTTGAATAAATGGACTGTATTTACACAAAATCAATAGACTGACTGTTGCTACCCATGCACATTTTCTTTTTTTACTCATTTGTGCGCTTGTTCATTTGTTCTTTTTTAGTTGTTTCTTTTGTTGTTTTCTTTTTTTTTTGGGGAGGGGGGGGGGTTGTCTTTTTTTTTTTTTTTTTTTTGGTTACTGTTACACTTCCACATAAAACTCAAGAAAGAGTTAAGTTACAAAAAAACAAAAAAAACAAGAAAGAAACAAAAAACAAAACAATAGCAAAAGAAATGGATAATTCGGTATGGTTCTGATGTTTCTTGACCGTCAAAAATGTAGAACCCTTGCCCTAACATGAAGAACCCTAACTCTAACCAAAGACATGGAACATAGCTGTGAGGCCAAAATACTTGTAATCTACTTAATCTTTACAAAAACATCTAATTTCTGTGTTTAGCATCAGGCTAAAAACAGTTCAAACATTACCAATCCTTATTGAGGCGGCCATGGCTCAGGAGGTAGAGCGGGTTGGTGGTTCAAATCCCCTCTGTCCTAGTCATGTGCCGTTGTGTTCTTGGGCAAGACACTTCACCCACCTTACCTCCTGTGTCACTCACACTGGTGTGTGAATGTGAGAGCGAATGAATAATGGATCAATAATGGTGCTTTGGGTGCTTTAAAAAGCACTATAGAAATCTAATCCATTATTATTAATGTTTCCAGTGTTGAGGTGGATCTTGAGAGGCTAATTAGGTGAGATTCTTCTTATATATTATGACAATAGTTATGGATTAAGCCTTTTTATAGTTTCCTTTTTGGCAAGAACTGTGTTGTGTTGGCACTGGGCCAATTCATTGCTAACAAAATGGGCTAACAACTTTTGTCTGAATACAAACATATCTGTGTGTATGTCTTTGGGCTATTGATGGAAACAGGAACACCCAAAGGAAATCTACATGCTGGGAGCATTAAAATTCTGCAGGTTTTCTGTGAAACTGGCTGAGCTGCCATCGTCCCACTTCCCCAGGCGCCGTCTCTAGGCCAACAGCCCTCTCTCCCATGTTGCCTCTGCTGACAAAATGCCTGAGTCAGAACAAATATCCCCTCCCATTCTCCTGCTCAGAAGTAGTACTCCACATCCTCCTCCTTCACTACCCTCCAGTTCCACTCCACCCTGAGAGATGGTGAATTTGTTATTACGCCCCTGAGAGCGAAGGCGTGCGCTGGCCGCCAGCTTGTGTATCCCAGACCATTAACAACGTGACAGGGGGAGTTAGCTTGACTGGCATGTTTATTGTTCTGTTGACTGGGCAGTGCTAATGAGGCCTTCGCACTGTGCTGGGCCAGCAGGATTACCCCAACATCGCAGGACAAGCACAAACAAGACCCACTGTCACTGACCATTTCCTGAACACACACTCACTACACTGCACACATGAACACACGCTACGCTCAGGTGTGCGCCCACAGCTCCTTCACTGGTTAAAAGGTGATAAACGTAACTCCTCGATGCATTTGTCCCAGAGGCAATTTCTCAAAGACTGCAAGGGAAGCTCAGCTTCCTCTAAAATTATGAAAATTAAATGGTTAAATATGTACGGTTGTGTTGACATTGTATTGACTGTAAGTGTGTTAGAACACGTTGATCTCACAGATGAGTTCATTCAGAATCAGTTTTATCACAAATCAACGGACTCGATGTTGTTCACTTCTCATACATTCCCGTTGCGCTGTTTTCTCATTCGATCTCTGCTCAGTGCATTTGTCCGTAGACACTCAGCGTCCATGCACTTCAATGGGACGGAGTGGAACAGTTTTTTTCATTGCCTCAAAACTGAACGGTAATTTGATAAAGGCCACGATGTTGTCCCGCCCCCAGATGCTTGGCGTCTCTGGGGGTGAATGGAGCTGTGGGCGGAGCTTGGCTGGGCTGGACGCTGGGCTTCCCTGTGCTGATTGGAGGATCAGTCGAAAGGCTGAATCCTTGACTGACAGCTATTTTCAGATCTACTCCTTCACTTGAACAGAGTTCAGTTTAATACCGTCGCGCATTCTGCTGTGAAGTCAAGAGAGAAACCACTACGAAATTACTTGTTCATTTCTTGAACTGTAAATAAAACACACTCATTGTACTTCCTTGTTTCAGTTTAACATAATTTCAACCTTTTCTTGTTTAGTTGGTACGATAAGGTCACTGACCATTTTCTTAAAAAGGAACGGAGGGCCGCATTTATGTTTAAATAACTTGACTTTTTTTTTTTTTTTTTTGATGTAAGCCGACAATGAGCTTCCCCTCTCTGAAAGACGAGCAGCCACCACTGATTTGTCCGTGAGGAATGCAAAGTCCTACGCGGTAATTTTCTTGTGGCTTTTATATCAGAGGTCAAGCAGCATTACTTTGCACTGTACCTAGAAAATTAAGAACAGAAAATTAGCATTATGCATGTAATTGATGTTTTAATATTTAATTAACTTGAAGAGGCACAAATGCACACCAATATTAAAAGGGTGCTGGAGGCCGAGAGTAGGTCACCAATAAGTAGGAAAAAGCTCTTACAAACTATAGTCTCATTACATTAGACCTTAGAAGTCATAGTAAAATGGCAGCTAATGTTTTTAACAAGGGTTACGGCAGACTACTTACTGTCTTTGCCTCTGCCTTTGGCACCTTATTATTGTTTGAAGAAAGTCAAAAATGTTAACGGAAGCATAACATGTCTCCAAATAAACCAGAATACTCACTAAAGAGAAGAGGGATGTAGCGATTGGCTAAAGCTAACTGACAGCTACTGCTAACTGTCTTTAAGCTTGTATAAATAAACAACTACATGGCTAAAGAAGCTCTTTTATGAACTCTTTTATACTAATATTTTGTGTTAATATGACTGATTCATCAAAACATGTTGATTGGTATTACAACGCCAAGCTAATGTACGATGAATTACATTTCTTACCATACCATACCATACCATACCGTACAGATGGCCAAAGTGCTGTACATAAATCATAAAACAAGGGAATAAATAAGTAAAACAGTGATAACAGAAGATGCAATGCAGGCTAAGAACAACAAAATACAACCATCATAAAACAAAGACAAATTCAAATCTAGTAAAAAACAACATAAGAAATAAAAAAAAAAACAAGAAAAAAAAAAAAAAAACATCTCACTCATTGATTAAAAGCCAATGAGAAAACGTGCATTTTTAGACGTGATTCTTAATCCAATACGAGTTAATAAATAGCATTACCTGAAAGATAACAAGTCTGATTCAGTGTAAGAGTGTTTGTATTTTCTTAATGGAACATCTTGCTGTTGCAGTCTAATTCAGCTGACCATGAAATGAGCTGCCTGCTAATTAATTTTAGCTCAACCTGCATGTGTTCAGACTTCTAAATCATTTATTTTGCAAATACATGGTTATGTTTAGTGTAGTATTTTAGTATTGGTGGTCTGAAGAGCATAAATGACCATCAATACATGCAAGTTAAAATGTTAGCAAAGCCTTGTAATATATAGTATCAGACATTCAGATTGTTATTTTGCTTCTGTTCCAGTTTACGGGGATAATTTCCCCTCAGAATCATCCATTTGCTGTCTTTTATTGTGGGAATTGCAAATTTGTTATACTAGCGTAATCATTTTAGTTGCATATTTCTACATACGCATAACCTTTTCTTTTTCTTTTTTTTTTTCCTATCATTGTGTTTAATTTCCTCAACCCTGTTCCAGTCTTTCTTGGAGCCAGCAACCACTGATACAGACTCTGACAGTGGCAGCTCTCACACACCATGTTGTCCACAATTAATACAGACACTTGCACTTCGTCCAGGCCTTGTTCCATCTCTCTGAAATGCACACGATCTAGTACATTGACTCAGCATCGCTCAATACGTATATCTTGAGAGATATTCAAGTACTGGCAACACCTTGCCTTTAATAGCAGCCCAATGATTTACAGCTAATGCTAATCATCAGCAGTGCCGCTGTTATCCCCATTAGCACTAATGCTACAGCTGATAAAAGAGGGTCCATGAATGAACTGTGGTAATGAGACTGCTGTCACTGGCACATTATAGTGCTTCACCTGCTGCAGTAACCATCTGTGTGAATGTGTATGACTTCTTTTTCTTTTTTATCCAAATGTCTTTTTATTAAAAGGTGCGCATTTCTGAATTAGATCATTCAGAGGGTGGTCTGGAAATGTCAGAGTAAAGGTGTGTAATGAGATGTCCAATTCCTGGATGCATTCGCACTTATGGAAAATGTATCTTTGATTTTGTAGTTCTTGTAGCCAGCTAAATGTAACTAAATTAAGTTGCAAACTAAAAAGTTGTACCACTGAGCATCATCCAATGGCAGAAATAGGAGTCTTGACATTTGCCTTGACATTACATACACACAGTACTCGAGTTGTAAAAAAAAATCAAGGGGGATGGTGGATTTTATCATATGGGGACAGATAATTTGTGCTGATGACAGCACAGAGAGTGGGAGACTGCCCCCCCTCCTTCAGAGGAAAATCTTCTTTTACATAAGAAGGCGGGCTAACAAGAAGTTCGGCCTGGTTAGCCAATCGCAATGCAAAATGCAAGACAAAATTCCAATGAACTTTATCATAGTGAGCAGCCAGAGCCGTAGAATACTGTTATTCAAAGGCTGATGTGCGTGGCCCGTGAATCTGTTTTTGCCTGAATACACCTGAACAGGAAAGTGGAGATTTCCCCAAATCTCCACTTTGGCCGGAGTTTTCAGAAACCTTTGTTTTTGGTGGGCGTGGCCATCATTGTTGTGTAATAGATAGATAGATAGATAGATAGATAGATAGATAGATAGATAGATAGATAGATAGATAGATAGATAGATAGATAGATAGATAGATAGATAGATAGATAGATAGATAGATAGATAGATAATACAAATGATTCATGTAAGCAACAAAATAGCAAAAAATACACAAAATTAGGAACGAAATGGACAGAAATGCATAAACATAAGCAGCAAAATCATTGAAAAATGAAAAAAAAAGTGACAAATTAACTATAAACTGAAGAGAATGAACAAAATTAAGCACAAAATAAGGACCACAATGAACAAGAGGAGCAACATAATTAACAAAATGAATAAAAATGACACATATACGCAGCAAAATGAGCAAAACTAGATAGATAGATAGATAGATAGATAGATAGATAGATAGATAGATAGATAGATAGATAGATAGATAGATAGATAGATAGATAGATAGATAGATAGATAGATAGATAGATAGATAGATAGAAATGATGAATGTAAGCAACAAATTAGCAAAAAATACATAAAATTAGGAACAAAATGAATAAAAATGCACAAACATATGCTGCAAAATCAATGAAAAATGAACAAAAAGTGACAAAAGAAATAAAAACTAAAGAGAATGAACAAAAATCAGCACAAATAGGTACCACAGTTAACAAAAAGAGCAACATAATTAACAAAATGAATAAAATGACGAACAAATGAAACAAAATGAGTAAAACTAGATAGATAGATAGATAGATAGATAGATAGATAGATAGATAGATAGATAGATAGATAGATAGATAGATAGATAGATAATACAAATAATTAATATAAGCAACAAAATTTGCAAAAAATACACAAAATTAGAGAAAAAATCGACAGAAATGCACAAACATAAGCAGCAAAATCAATGAAAAATGAATAAAAAGTGATTAAAAAATTAAAACTGAAGTGAATGAACAAAAATAAACTCCAATAACTTCCACAATGAACAAAAAGAGCAACATAATTAACAAAATGAAAAAAAAAAAAAAATTACAAATGTATCCAACAAAATGAGTAAAAACACGAACAAAATATTCAAGAAAGTAATGAAAAGTAAAAAACAAACAAACAAACAAATAAGCAACAGAATAAACAAAAAGAACAAAATATTGAAGTCAGATGAGAAATCATGTTGTGTCATTGCATGTGTGTGTGTGCCCTCTCACCCACAGTGTTTTAATCAATACATGTTGTAATAACAGTAATATTGCATCCATTGATAAAATGACATAAGGGATGGAAAGGGGGATAATTTTGACTGTTTATATTTCAGCGTGAATGGTGTCCCCTCTCATCCCCCACTCAATTCGAGCACTAAATACATGCCAACTTTTATCAACTGCTTCCACGCTCATCTTTCTAAACAAATGACAGTTAGTGTTAGCACGTTACCATTTGCCAAAGTCACAACATAAATGTAATTATCAACTCTGAAGAGATGATTTTGTTCATCAAATGTCCTTCAGACCGAGCTAACTATCTAAGACGACTTCATTTCTCCCTCTTAAAATCAAATAACAAAAGGCAACTGAAGCAGCAAACTGAATAATTTCTGAATACTCTCAGCAGTGTTGCTTCTAAATTCATTCAGAGGGAGAAAAAAAAAAAAAAAGTTGTGTTTTTCCAGCTGAATGGACTAATGTTGTAATGGCAGCTTATTACTCCGCTGGAAGGCTGGAGGCATTATTGGCAGCCACAGTGATTGGAAGATGAAGGGGCAGGATACTTGTGACGACTCCAACGTCCCAAATATTCACTAAAAAATATCATTTGCATGCATTCCTTTTTTTTTGGAGGATCCCAAGTGAATCAAAACAAATTGTATTTTATTCCAACAGTTAAACAGCGATGGTTTTTTAAGCATTGAAAAGACAATTTTATGATGCTTTAGTACAAAAAAGGAACATAAAATAGATTATGACCGATTTGTACCTTTTCCACTTGATTTGGCGTCAGCCCGTTGTTGTAATCCCCGCAGACTAAAATGCATCATAATTGCAGCCGTATCTTCATTATTGATATGGAAATGTACACATCCATTCTCCTGCTAAACAAATAGGGCTTGAATCTCACGTCATACTCACAGATTTCTATCTTCCAAGGTCAGATATACTGTATCGTCACCTCACTACTATAGAAGCTGGTCCGGAGCTGTCCAAGGTGCTGAATTTCTCACCATCACACTGTTCTCTCCTTATAGGATTCTCAGATTTTAACACAGTAGAGGGTCGGTATAGAAGACTCAGGACTATTTATAGAAATAGAGAATGTACGATTAGTGTTTTTGAGCCTGGTGTACCCCACTTCCACCCATTACCCCCACAAGGAGTAAAAAAAAAAAAAAAATGGATGAACTTATTTGTAAGATCACCTTTAAAACTTTAGAGGGCACTCATCAAAATACTCCGAAATGTATTTATTTATTTATTTAGAATATGCAACAAAACCAAGTAATGTATAAATGTATTTTTGGTTTTACATCAGTCATTGTACTCAGTACATCAATTGTAATAAATATAAAAACCAAAAAAGGAATAGGCTAGCAGCAAAAGCTTATTTTTTGCCTATCCTTTTCAACTAATACACTGCTTACGTCAACTTAAATGTGTACAGCATCGAGCATTTACACCATAATAATAACAAATAAAAAATTAAATTAAAAAATAAAAATAAAAAAGTCAACAACAAAAACACATCCACCATCTCAATTCAATATTTCTGAATAATTTAAACTTAAAGTACTTTTTTTTTTTTTTTTTAACTTCGCCAAAGAAGTGAATAACTTAAATGCATCATAAGGTCCATTCCATAATTTCACGCCCACAATCCCCATTCATGTAGACTTCACATCTGCCCCCACTCTAATCCACTCACATATCAGAAACTCTGAAATTCGAATTACTCTCTCTTAATTCCAAGAAACCACACCTGAACTTTGCAACAATACTATTTTCATCCTTCATGTTCCCTATATCTATCTAGAAACAATTCTTTATACCTCTTTTTAAATACATTTATGTTTGTACTTTCCTTTATCTCCTGTTCTAGATTGTTCCACAAAGTCACTCCACAGCTTGTTATGCACATAGTTTTCATTGTTGTTCTTACTTTATGCTTTTTTAAAATTTAGCTCCCCCCTTAGATTGTAGCCTCCTTCTCTTTCATTGAACATTCCCCGAATATTCCCACTTAGTCTTTACAAATGAACCGCATTATAAGAAAACAAAACAAACAAAAACAAAAACTTGTACATATACATCAGGGGTGTCAAACTCATGTTAGTTCAGGGGCCACATACAACCCAATATGACCTGCAGTGGGCGGGGTGATTAAAACAATAACACAATAATACAAAAATAATATCAATTCCAAAATTAGTATGTCTAATTTCTATGTTTTAGAGTGAAAAAAGTAAGATTATATTATCAAAATTTTTACATCCTTGAAAAAAATGTGGAACAACACGAACAACCATGACCAAAATGAAATTTATTAAGAAAAAAAAGTGCAATTTTAATAATTTATGCCATTATTTGGCCTCAGCTTCTCATTTTCACATGTTCATTACAACTTACAAATCACAGTGGATCTACAAATACCCAAAATATTTAATAACAGTAAGAATATTGGTACAATTACTCTTAATTCTCTTAAGATATTTCAGGTTGTTCATATTTGTTCAGGTTTTTCACATTTTTTGTAAAAGGCTAGTTTGTAAATGTTAACATTTTTGTGTAATTTTCCTTTTTTTTTTTTTTTACACTAAAACAAAGAGAAAAATGTGTGGTTTTTATTATTTATAGTTTATTATGATAGTATTTTACTGGTCTGACCCACATTAGATGGAATTGTCCTAAAATTATTTTAACATTGTTTTTACTGTTAATATCTTCAGTATAATTTTTGTGTTTCACTAATTCAACCCGTGGGCCGGACTGGACCCATTGGCGGGCCGGTTTTGGCCCCCAGGCTGCATGTTTGACACCCCTGATATACATGAAAACAAAGTCTGACTTCATTTGCATATTCTAAACTTTAGTGTGTTATTGGAGAGCAGTCTTCCTCCTCTTGCCGTTAAACATCTGAGCAGCACTTGCTAAAAAGTAAACACGCAATAAACCAACTGTTATAATGTCATAAACTGACAAACATCACTCATATTTACTATTTATAGCTTCAAAAATTCAATAAAATCTCTCTGAATCACTGTATAGTGTTATAAAAACCAACATGGCTCAATATTTAATATTTGTGGAAATTACCAAAAATAGTCACTTGCCCAATAAAGGGTTTATGTGATCTGTAATGTTGTCTTTGGTTATTAATGGGACTTTTTTATATCTATCATCACCATTTTTCTACAATAGCCCACAACAGAACTTTTTTTTTACTTTGAAGTGACAGACACTGACCTTTACAATACCAAGAGGTAACTAATATTGATGTTTGTTTTTTTATTTTTTGTGTAGCCACTTTGTTTTCATTTTGTTTTGTCACCACCCTCAACCACCAGGTCACTGAACTTAATTTATAAGGGTCATATTTTGCTAAACCCACTTTTATTAGTCTTTGGTACATTTATTTGTGTATTTGGACTCTAATAGTTCATAAAGTTTGAATTTGAACCCTCCAGGTGCTGCAAAGCTATCTTTATATTGGTTTTGGCAAAAATCAAGTGGATTTCTACAACCTGTTTTAATTCCTGCTTAATTTGTTACATCTATACCTAATTACGTCATGACATTTGTACATGTAAGGTAAAAACTTCCGACTAACATTTCTCTGAGTACGACATTGTCAGCAGCAGCAGTTGTAGTAAAAACTGAAAATATGTCCAAACTTCCAGCCGATTATCTAAAATGTTCAGTTGTTGGTTATATTAACCCTTTAAATTCATTTTGGCAAAAATCAAGTGGATTTCTACAACCCATTTTAATTCCTTCTTAATTTTTTGCGTCTATAACTAGTTATGTCACGATATTTGCACATATAAGGTCAAGACTTCCGACAAACATTTGTTTACCAGCGCCGTAATTGTTTATCAGCAGCAGCAGTCGTAGTAAAAACTGAAAATATGCCCAAACCTTGCACCGATTACCTAAAATGTTCAGTTGTTGGTTGTATTAACGAACACAAGTGGTTGAACGGGACAGAGGAGCACAGTCAATAACCTGGAGGGGGCGGGGCATGAAGTGGCTCATTTGCATTTAAAGCAGGGGTGTCAAACTCATTTTAGTTCAGGGGCCACATTCAGCCCAAACTGATCTCCAGTGGGCCGGACCAGTAAAACAATAGCATAATAACCTGTAAATAATGACGACTCCAAATTTTTCTCTGTGTTTTAGTGCAG